>NC_133219.1:24282014-24632847 GCF_040436345.1 Pagrus major
CTGATGAATGGAAGGTCTAATAATGGTATGTCTTTGCATAGAGCTTGTTCAGTTTCTAACCAGAGAGAGTCTAATTTGGATGAGTTGAGCCAATTTAGTGAGATATTTCAGTTGATTGGCAAGGTGATAAAGTTCAAAGTTTAGAGTTTCCAGTCCACCCTGGGATTCGGCTTATGTAAAGTTGAGAGTTTTTCCAGAAAAAAATTTTGATGGCCGAGTTGAGGGATTTGAACCTTGAAGTGTCAGGAGATATTGGGATCACTGAAAATAAATAGTTTATTTTTGGGAGAGTTGACATTTAGACCTTTGGTGTTCTTCCAGAAAGGGATATGGGTAGGTTGGTCCAGTGATTTAAGTTGTCATTTACGGATCTGAATTGTGGAATTGAAATTTTGACTGAACAATTCTGACAGATTCGAGGATCTATTAATGCCAAGATATTTGATATTGCCTGTGGTGAGGTGATAAGGTGATGCCCAGGCTGCCACTTCCCTTTCATCCATACCGAGTGGTAAGATGGTGGATTTTGACCAATTTACTGAGTAGCTGGAGACGCAGAGAAAGATTTTATAACAGGAAAGCATTCTTGGAGGGATTGGTGAGGGTTCTGAAGAAGTAATAACACATAATCTGCGTAAAAGGCCAATTTTGTGTTTTGTGGTGGATGTTTGAATACCTCTGATGTTGATGTTGTTTTGGTGTACTGCAGTAGCTAAAGGTTCAATGAATAATGCAAATAGTGATGGAGTGAGAGGACATCCTTGCCTGGCCCCATTGTGCAGAGAAAAGTTTTGTGAAATCAACCCATTGGTGGTGATGGTGGCCATTGGTGATGTGTAGATTGCCCTTAACCAATTAATAAATGACTCTCCAAACCCACATTTTTGTAATGTTTAGAATAAGTATTTCCAGTTAACTCTATCAAATGCTTTTTCTGTATCAAGTCAAATGATTTGGGCGTTGGATTTTTGGTTATTGGAAAACTGCATCAGGTTGAAGGGTTCAAGAGGAGGGTGATCATTGTGGTGTTCATTGATTGAGGTATTTTGGAGGAGCTTGAAAGTTCATCTATCTTTCTTATGAATAAAGGTGAAATGGTAATCAGGAAATGTTTCTAGAACTCAGCAGGGAAGCCATCTGTTCCGGGTGATTTGTTATTGGGCATACTTATTAGTGCACTGTGAAATTCTTCAGGGGATAAGGGTTCATCTAGAGTGTTAATTTGTTCTTGTGTGAAATTGGGAATGGTTACAAATGACAGAAAGATGAGTCCTTTCTGTACTGCTACATGATAACTTTGAGCGCATCCTCAAAAACCTTGGTTTTTGGGTGTGGAGAAATGCCAGCTTGTGGACAGAAAGCCCAAACCCTTTTCAGATTTAGCAGGTATAGTGAGTGGACATGATCCAAGTTGAACAAAACTTGAAATAGCAGCTTTGTTTTTATTGGCTTCATATTTTTACAGTTAATTATCCCTTCTAAAAGCCTAATAGACAATTCGACCAAACAACAGGCATTGGAGGCTTTTGGGCCCTGACAAAGGGTCCAATATTCAAGGGGAAACATTTGTTGGCTTTAGGCACAAAAAGATCCAATGCTGCTGCTGTTGTCATGGATGCTCCAGCTCAGACAGCAGTGATGACACTGCTTCACCTTCATAAATCCCATCTACCTCAAAGTTTGAAAAATACCACACTTACATACTGACTGGAAGCTCTGTCCATCTAATTCCCTTTATATTACCTTGTTTAGTAGTGCAAGAACCAGCTCTATGTCATTCTGACTCTGCTGGTCGGACAGGCAGCCTCGGACCTGCTTCAATGACAGCAGCAACTCCTCTAACTCTGCAGGAAAAACACAAGCACTCACATGAATGACTATGGCTTTGAAAAATGGGAGAAAAAAAATCCAATAACTTTAAAATGAGAGATTTACTTTACTATCAGACGATGGTAGAAGACGGCCTGCTTGTCCTGTCTTCAGATTAATGCAAGTGTGGAAGACTGCATCTCATTTCCTAGTTCAGGCTTTTGTTCTACATTGTGTGTTCCTGTTTTAGTGATGTGTGTGATAACATGTGTGTCAACACCACCACCCCTAACAAAGTTTTAATTAAGTCGCCCTCAAGAGCCTCTCATGTCCTTCTTTCCCTCCCTGAAGAATTCCCTCCCTAATGGCAGACATGTCTTCCTTACATTTCTTTTCCTCCCAGCCAGCTCTCTCTCTGTCTCTTTACCTTCACTGCTTTGCCTTCTCTTCATCTTTCCTTTCCTTTTTTTAAAATGACTTGAAGTTTGTAACATCCATTTCACCTCTACCCCTTATTCTTCCCTTTCCCTCCTGAGAGCTTCAGTACACAAATGATGTAAAGTTCTACTCTCATCTGTGTGTGTGTGTGTGTGTGTGTGTTTTACCTAGCAGTGCATGTGTGTGCTGGCTGCCGAGTGCTGGCTGCTGCTGCGGTGTGTACGAGTCTTGCAGGAATGTGGGGTTGTCGATGCCAATGTGGGGATGCTGGGAGAGCTTCCTGAGTCTAAGCGAGGCGTTCAGGTCCAGCTGCCGACCTTCCTCCTCTCTACGACGACGAAGATCCTCCTGACAAACAAATGCATCATAGATATCATTCTATGTGATATGTGGTTTTTAAATGCAATATATTCTTCTACCATTCAGACTTTCTACATTGATACACTATTCACATCTTTATGCTTAATTCCTTTGCAAATTCTTCTTAGGCTGAAAATCTGCTAATCTGTGACCAAGACAGTTATTGGTTATCAGTTAAGTAAAACAAAAATGCCTAATGACAAAAATGACCTAATTTCTCCATGGAAATATGCAGTTTCATTATATCCATTTAAACAATAAACTAACTTTGGATCTGTACTTGTTGACATGTGATTGGTTTAAGGATTTGTCACTTTAAGTCAGCAGTAAATTAAGTATCCAGACCTTTTACTTAATGCGGGGGTTCTCAGTTCTCAGCCAATGCACTGGAAGGAGAATTAACTTAACTTACATGCTTTTGATGATGGGGTAATCAACACAAACAAAGGGAGAACATCCTACCTCTACAAAGAGTGGCTCTGCCCTGGAGGTGTCAGTGCTAACCACTGAGCCACCATGAGAAACTTGAAGTAAGTAGTAAGAAGTAACTGTTTAAAAATGATACTATTGGTCAATATATCTAATCTGTTGAAAAAGTACAACAATACATTGAATTTGTATTATAATTTTTGACAGTCAGTGAAATAAATGTAATCAAACAAAAAACAAACAACAAAATAAAAGCTCATTTATGATCCATAGATCATATCACAAGGAGCTTTGTCATCCAGTCATGACAATGCTATTCACAGTGTGCATACACATACCAAGTAAGGGTACACAGACACTTTTAATGTCCACATTGACAACACTGAATGTTTGATATCAGTGTTTCCCACACATTCATTTATTTGTGGCTGTCAGCCACAATATCAACATTGGCCGCCACATACTGATTTTCTGTTTTTGAAGCCGTGCATCCCGTTCTCACTCACTCAACACAGTGCATCCGTCAGTGAATAGCATGATGTTACATACTCAGATACAGTGGATGGGGGTGTGGTTTTTAATTTGCCGGTAAAACCAACAAAGAAGAGGAGGGTTAGGGTTAGGGTTACTATTTAATGCAGTTGGCTTGACCGTAACTTCCTCTGCAAAGAAGACAGCTGGCCTCATTGTCGAAATCAAGCCCCCACAAAGAGCGCCAGGCCTTGAAGCCAGTTTTTGTTGTGGCCAAGCCGTTTAATTACATCGTCATGTGATGCAACATTGTGAAAGACGCGTCTGTAAAACTGTAATAAAAGCCGCACAACCCCCGCAAAATGACCTGTTTTACTTTCAGAATTTGAGCAATTCAGTCCAATAAAATTAGCTGGGCGCTAAACCAGAAGTTAGCTGGCTCACACCCTTTGGCACCCCAGCTGGACAGCCACCACCACAATTAAAGTCTGATTCTGTGGGAAACACTGGATATCTTATATTTAATATTTAAACTGAAAACATGAAATGAAAACAGACAAGTCATTCGAGTCATCATGTCCAAAGTCAAGTCAAGTCACAAGTCTTTAACTTCCGAGTCAAGTGATAAGTCATTTATTTTCTGTCAAGTCAAGTTGCAAGTCATCAAAACAGTGATTATGGGAATGTAGGTTCCAGTGTTTCCAGGTTTGACTTATACAAGAGAAGGATATATTGAAATCTGTGTCATGTGAATCCCTAAACTGCATGGAAGTTGCTAAATAATTGACCTTTTAAAGGAAACATCATTCCTTTCTTTGCCTTGTTATAGTAGGGAAATTATCTCTAGTAATTATTAACCTATCATATGTTTTGACATTTCAAGATATTTTGACATCAAATTTTATTCTGAAATTCAGTGCAGTAAAAGTTTAGAAGAATATACAATGAAAAAACGTAGTTACTGTACTTAAATGCAACTCTGAGGTGCTTTATTTTACTTGAGTAAATGTACTAGTAACACTCTCAACTAAAGGAAACATATGCATAATAGGCTGACTGGTTGATACTGGTTGATAATTATGATGTGAGTGAGTGAGTGAGTGAGTGAACCTGGTGCTGTCGTATCCTCTCCAGCTGTGCAGACCGTCGGAATGGTAGCATCCGACTTCCCAGCTCTCCCGGACAGTCAACGGCCATTTCCCGGTGCTGCTGTTCTCCCCTCAGCTCTTCATCTCCTCCTCCTCCTCCCTCCCCGGCAACATGGCCGTTCAGATGGGAGGTTGTCATCCCTCACACACAAAGAGCCCAAAGTGGGTGTGTTGGTGGATTCCAAGGATGTTTAGGTAGGTATCTCTATATATCTGGCAAGTCTATAAAGGCAGTTCAGTAAACAGGGTGACCATGATACCTTCACCTGTGGAGAAAGCAAGAAAATTATGTCATTAATCTAGTCTGACTGGTGACATTGTGCATCCCAACATTCTTCAAACATAGATAAGAAGACAACTGCATTATAAGAGAAGGTGTCCTTGTTCCAATTTAGCAGTGATATTTACTGAATTAGGCCATCAGCCCCATGTTTTGTGAACCGTGACCTTATTTTTACCTGTGACCAACAGACTGGTTTGATTGCTCAAACACAGGATAACTTTGTGTTCAAAAGTTTGTGGTTTGACAAGACATGGTCAACACCGACACTTAGAGCAACCTCACAATTGACTGGTGGACAGACTGGTCAATGGTCTGGCTAAGAAAAATAATGCGTTTTTTGAAAATGAAAGTATGTTAACCTATTCTACTAGGACTCCCAAATAAAAGTGTGAATCTAAAAATTAGCATAACATGATCTCTTTAAGTTTAATACACCATTTAATCAGTTAAGTATACTTAACTGATTAAATGGTGTATCAAACTACCGACTGATATACCAACTTTTACTGACAGGGAAGTGATGTGGTAATGTTTCCAGATCTCAAATATTAATTTTGTGAGTAAGATGTTATCATCAATAAAATTGTCAAAAAAAAATGGAACAAAGTTTCATACTTTTATTTGGGGGTCCTCGTAAAATACTTACATACTTTCATTTTCTTTCACTTTTTCTCATATGGTGCATTGCTGCAGCAGCCCTTTTCACACTGTCTTGAAACACTCCGTTTTAGCTACAGAGTGAGACATCTCAGTTCAATCTTTGGCGAGAGTTACTATTACCTAATGGGGAGGATGTAGCCAATCAGAGGCATAGTAGGGCGGGTCATGCCGAGCAATGTAGTGTGATCCAAAATAATACCGCTACAGCTGTATGTCTGCTGACTGACTGGAGTGTATATATTTTAAATTATATTAATATATATATTTATATAACAGCTGTTACATAGTGACGCACATACATTACAGAAGTAAAGGCTGAACTCCAAACCAGGCATTTCAGGCAGTGCAGGAGCAGTGTTTTCTAGAGCCCGACCGATATATCAACTGGCCGATATTATCGGCTGATATTAGGCATTTTCCAAACTATCGGTATCGGCATTTATAATGGCCGATAAATTAATATTTAAAAAATAAAATAAAAACGGACAAAAGACCCTTCAACCATGTTATGAGTGTCGGCGTTGCATAGTTTGTCCACCAGAGGACACTCTACAACATCCCTGTTGGCAACACTCGTGTTTAGAACGCCACAAACTCTACAACCAGCTGATCCAGCCAGAGTCGGGCAGAGCGAACCAGTTATCCACGACTGAGATCATCGGTGAAGTGTGTTCATGGTGAGTTGGCAACTGTCACGAGAAATACATTGCTTGAATAACAATTAAAAGAACATCCCCATCAGTTCTCTTAACTCAAATAAGCATGACAAAATTTGTGACTACCATGTCCAGTTTTGCTGCTGTTACGTGTAAGCCGAGAGTGAAACGGACTTAGCTAGTAATTTTGATGTTCCTCTGTTCTGTTGTGACAATAAAACAAACAAGTTTATTTATAACTGCATTATCATATTATTTCAGTGAGGACTCATAAATAACTACCAATAACTAATGTTACGGAAATCTGTTGTATGTTTTGTTACGCGTTTCTGGATTTTTATATATATACATATATATATATATATATACATATATATATATATACATATATATATATATATACATATATATATATATATATATACATATATACATATACATATATAAATATATATATATATATACATATATATATATAAATATATATATATAAATATATATATATAAATATATATATATAAATATATATATATATATACATATATATACATATATATATATACATACATATATATACATATATATATATATATACATATATACATATATATATATATATACATATATACATATATATATATATACATATATACATATATATATATATATACATATATACATATATATATATATACATATATACATATATATATATATACATATATACATATATATATATATATATATATATATATATATATATATATATATATATATATATATATATATACATATACATATATATATATACATATATACATATATACATATATATATATCGGCCGATATATCGGAATATCGGATTTTTAAATCACCAAATATTTGTATCGGTATCGGCCTTAAAAATCATTTATCGTCGGGCTCTAGTGTTTTCTGTGGGAGAGTGTAACTCCCTTTGGTGTGGACTTTTTCACTTTGCAGACCTCTTACATGCACAAAAATGCTACATAACACAGTAAAGGAAAGGCAAAAACCCAAAAAGCATAATATGACCTCTTTAAAAATTGTCATCATAGGAAAAGCACAGCGGTTACTGACAACATTGGCTCCCTTTTATTCAAAAGTTTGTGTTTTATCTCCAACAGTAGGCCTATATGATTTTGCGATATGGACACTTCATTTAAAGGTAAATTAACACACCTGTGACTAGAGCATATCAACGGAGAGGAGAGGACGCCTTCTTATAACTTTAGAACCTAATGTTATATCATTTTGCACAGTCGCACACCTGTTCATAAAGTTTAGAAATGGAGAAGACTCTATAACTTTAGAAGCTTAAGTTGTAGTTTTTCTTGCTACTGATGCTTCATATCCTGACCAACACACACAAGAGTAAAGCATTAAGCATAAGAACAAGGAACTTTGTGCTTACCTGATTATGTTAGTTCAAAGATTATAACAACAAGCATTGGGTAGATGTCAACACTAGGGGTGTCATGAGATCTGGCGGTATTAAAACGTGACGATATTTCTCGTTGAGGTGAAAAGCTGTCTCACGATATCAGTACATAACAGACGCAGAGCAGCAACTAAGCCCCCAGGAAGAGTGTCTGGCTTTGAAGCCAGTTTTTGTAGTTGCCAAACCGTGTAATAACATCGTAATGTGATGCACTGCGGCTCAAAAATACTTCTTCCCATAAGCTAACATTGTGAAAGAAGCGTCTGTAAAATGGTAGATACATTTTTTGTGAGCATCACAACCCCCGCAAAATGACTCATTCCACTGTCATAACTGGAGCCATTCGGTCTGATACAATTTGAAAAGTCTAGAAGAGCTGCACGATTCAATTATTTTATCCCCATTCAAGTTAGCCGGGCGCTAAATGGGAAGTTAGCCGGCTCGGTCGGCGGAATTCTCTAGTTCACACACTTTATGGGCTGCACAACACAGAAGATCTGGGTATTTTCATACACGGGAAGTTGAATGTTTTTGGCTTCAAAACGTCACACACAGCTTCAATTAAAAGTTAGAAGCTCACGCATACTTCATGCACAGTTATAAATTCTGAAGAGACTCATAAGAAATCATACAGGAGAGAAGCCAGTGAGCTGAGTTTTGTTACATATGTGCATTAAAATACAGTCTCGTCTCGTTCTCGTGAACCCAATATTGTGTAGCGTCTCGGCTCGAGAGCTTAGTGTATCGTCACACCCCTAGTCAGTCAACACTGAACATGGATTTATGATTATCATTTTTGCAAAAGGAACGATCCATCAGCATGGAGGAGAGTAAATAAATGTAAATAATGTTTTAACTTTTGGGTGAACCGTTCCTTTAATAGCTACCAAGCTGGTCAAATGACCGCCTTATAATATCTGACTAGTTTACTAGTTTAGTTCAGTGACTGATTTAAGTCACTTAGTTAGTGTCTTAACTGGTTTACCTGCTGCTATAGTAATTGACTGTGTGACCTACTGCTGGTTCACAGCTTGACCTAGATAGAGTGATAAATCAATGGTTTGTTTACTGACAGTACACCATGGAATATGACTGACTGTGTTAGGGTGACTTCCTGTTAATTAGTACACCAACAACAGACTAGTTTAACACCACTACACAGTTTACATCTCCATCACTGTCTCTCCATCTTAGTCATTTCTCTCTCTCTTTCTGTCCCGGAACGTCATCAACACAACCCCCCACTTCTCACACATAACCATGACAACAGCTTTGTCAGCAGGACTGTAAACACACACACACACACACACACACACAGACACACACACACAGACACACACACACAGTAGAGGTCCCATGATGCAGCAGTGAGGAATGGGAACAAAATTCCACTGATGGGGGAAGGGAGTGTGTGTGTGTGTGTGTGTGTGCATGCCCTGGGATCAACAGTCTACTCTTACATTCTCAATGCGCTAATTACAATGAAGCCATATAATGTTGGGGACAACAGTGCCATATTATCACTGTGTTACTAAATACTAAAACTACCACTGCTACTAATAGTAGGTATACACAATCCTACTTTCTCTGTGCCAGCACAGAGAAAGTAGGTTCTTTTACTTTAACAATCTAAAAAAATTCTTGAATCCCTTTACATGGACGCTAACATCAGATTCGATCCGGTTTCAGTACGATACCACATAATCCAATTCTTTGTTTCACGTAGACATTCATTTTCTATTATAAATTAGAATAAGCCAATTCTATAAAAGTGGCATTGCTTACCTTCAAATAGGTATTTCATAAAAGACCAGGGAATCCTATGTATTTTTCTTAAATACTTATCTTATTCCGCTTATACCTCAGTGTATAAAAAACACACCTGTTGTCTCATCCTGGATCTGAGGAACAACTATCCTATCGTCTGGCTCTCCATGAGCAGGGTCTCACTGAGCTGGATCTGTCTGCATTGGACCTCTCTGAACTGGATGTCCCTGGGTGTCTGTATCCTCTGCTTCCTAGTAATAATCAGTGTATAAAATCACACCTATGATTAACAACCAGACAAATGTTTACTACTGATAAACTCAAAAGTTGGATTAATTTAACAGTGTGCACTGTGCAGCAACTGTCAGTGTTAGTACATAATCTCAGTAGAAAATGACAGTTAACAGTGTGCAGTACTACCAGCAGTCACAGAACACAGCTAATGATAGCAATACATTCAAAAGCATACAGGTCCTAAGTCCTTAGCAATAAAATGGGCTATAGATGCTGTGATTACCTTTGACCTCGCAGAGTTGTGGCTAAATTATGGCTGCAAGTGTTCAATCTCCGTGTCTTTGTCTGGTGTGTTCTTGCTAGTGCTAGCTTTACTAGCATCCTCGTCATCTGCACAGGTTTCACCATGCCGTCTCACCAGGTGAATGCTAAGATACATGCTACCACTGTACTGTTCAACAGAGTTTACGAATGGCTTGCTTTTTGTCCAACTTTACGTCCTCATAAAATCCAAATCTCTACCAGACTTTTGATTTTAGATTTGACGGTGCATTGTAAATCTAAACCACTATTGTTGGACATGTTGCTTTGAGTGACAGCAAGCGCAAATTGTGGCATCGGCACCTAGCTGTGGCACTTCCGGTGGCATGCACAGCTGCCACAGATGGCAGGTCAGTGGCAGCTGGGCATGCCACCAGAAGTGCCACAGTTTGGGTCAATGAAAATTTTAATATTAATCTGTCATCTCAAAAAATTAAATAAATAAAGAAGTCTCCAAAGTAGGTTCCACTGAGCCAAAATGTGCAACAGGTGAATGGAAGCAAAGTAAGTGTGTGATAAGATGTGTGTTTTTAGAGCCAGTGGAGCCATAAAACAGACATAAAGGCCCTGCAGTCTCAGTAGTCAGTGTCTGAGGCTCAGACAGCATGGAGCAAAGGTCAAAGGGTTTAAGCAGCTCCTCTGGGAGGGGGCCAGCCTTTCTAATACAATAACAAACGTTACACTGCTAAGACTACTACGGAGGATACAACCAAAGTGGGAATTATGGAATTATTATATTGAAACTCATTCAGGGGCTTCAAGCAAGGAAGACAAATGACTGGGAAGCATCCTGATGGATCAGTAATTAGTAAAATTAAAAATGACCAGTGTGACCTAAGCATATAACGATAACCACTGGAAATGTGTATATGGACCATAACCAGCACCTGATTAGAACCTAATTCAAGTAAAGCTGGTGATGTGAAACATTGAAATCAGCTGTTTGAGTCTCTGTTGATAGGAATGAGCTGGTAAAAACATTGACCCCAGTTTAACTGAGCAATAGTAGGTGAGTTTGCACACTGGAAAACAAAAAAAGGCTATCAGCAGTATCAACACCTATTTAAAAGATAGTTGTTATTAACAGCTGAAAGTTGTCAAACAGTGGTTAAAAAAGTGAATGTTCATTATTGAGAGAGACAAATTCCATTAAAAACAAGTTTATTATACTCATATAAAGGCCCCTACACACCCAAGGTCAGCTAATCTCTGACCCTTAAAACGTTATTTTTGTTGCACCTTTCACTGCTTTATGTCATAATTGCTATGTCCTAATTCCATACTACAGTAGGCGCTATGTAGTGATATTTAGAATATACAAGATATCAACATCTTTTTACATTAAAAGTAAATGATACAATATTAGTGATATTAGACGTCAAACCGCTGCTTTGTCCCAATTCTATACTACATTCTAATTGTAAACAGAATGAACTTCTGTATATACTAATAGAACATTATTACAGCAGACATTTTTGACAGAAGTAGTCGAGTAGGAAAAGCAAAGTTGTGATTGATAACAAAAATGATGGCTGCACTTCATTTAGATGCGGTAGTACCAGGGTCGATGTACTGTGCATGCTCACTCACTGGCCTGGCTTACTGGAACACTTAAAGAGGAAAATAGCCATAAAAATGGATGGCTCGATACCACTTTTTCATGTCCGATACCAATAAGACAACATATAGAAAACTGTAGAGCAAATAGTCATGAATCAGTTTTGCAGTAGTGCTGCTTTTTATTTTGACTTCTTTACACACAGAACATTTAGCATTTTCCCCCGCAGTACTATCGAAGAATCACCGCTAACAAAGTGGCTCCGCTATTTCAGTTACAAACACGTTTCATTTACTATAACTTCTTCACAATAAAAGGCCCCTGTTATTTAGTCATTTAAAAGCTTTTATTATAAAGCAGCATTACAGGAAACTTGTGTTTTCACCAGCAGTAACTAAACATGATCCCGAAGCAGCTGAAAGCAAACACGACGAAACAGTAAAACACAGCAGATGTTTGAAAGTACAAACAGTACGAGAGAAACTAAATAGGTTCAGTTAGAAGCTACAAAAGTACTGAGCGCTTAACACAGACTTTTAAAAACGTCTTACTCTCAGGTTTCCAGCACGGAGTGAGTTGAGTATTGATTTTTTAGGGAGAGATGGGTGCTTGTTACGGGTTGGCTGCAGTCGTGAGATGTCACCGCAGCCTGGGACCAGCTTGACCCTACTCCAGAGCAGGTCCATCGTTGACGCGGCTAGGCTCAACTCAGCGCAGTAAAACTGGTGATGGAAAAGCAAGTTGGCGCGGCTCAATTTGACTCGGTGCGCCCAAACATGCTAGTGGATAAACAGCATTGGTTGTTGCCGTGTACTTTTCTTCTTGGCACTCGTCGCCTGTAAGAAAATCAGCATACTCCTTCCCATGATGTTTCTGCAACTGCCACCCCTCAAAACACTTGCATTGCATAAATTGCACTCAGCTGTTTTGCTTTTTTCTTCCATTAGCTTAAAGTAATTCCACACAGCTGACATGATGACAGTCTCATTCAAGCTCGCTCCAGCTAGTCACGTGACACATGCTGCTCTCTTTACGGCATGTTGTGCATAGTTTAGGCATTTATGGGAGAGTTTAAGCTATTAAATCGGATCAGATTATACATTTTCCCCTCTCAGATATCCGATCCAATAATTTTGGCCAATATCGGACCAATACCAATACTGAAATATCGGATTGGCGCTTCCCTAGCCATAAGGGTATTAGTTCCTCATGTTTGTCAAGTCAATCCGTCATTCACTGCTTTGGTATAACAATGCCAACAACTTTACAAGGAGAGAGCATAACATTTTTCCAAAGGCTGAATACTTCCTGGAGCCGTCTCATATCTGTTTGTATTATAATTAGAGATTTTTAACAAAACCACTGTCAAGTATGGACACTGAATTTTTGAGTATATTTAAAAGGCACAAAGCACTATGGAGGAGTGTTTTTTATGAGTGTGTCCCCATTTTGTTTGTAACATGCATGCAGACATGAAGCCACGTGATGTAATGTACAGTCCTGCTGCTAGTTTCAGGCTATTTGATCACTCTAATCAATGTTTCACTTGATTTTTTATTTTGTGTTATATCTGAATTTTTATTTTGTGTTTTGTGAATATTTTTGGTCCCTAAAAAATAATGCGACACATTTAATTTGACTTGTATTGCATATCCATACACATGCATATATGCACCCATATTCCAATATCCCTAACTAATTTTGAGTAGTTATTAGGCTAATGGGTCCTGGAGTATGTGGGAATAGCTGCGGATGCACATGATCCCCTACAGGCTTACGCCTGGCAGATTTGGCTTTTAAAATGAATTCCCAGTAGTTGTGTAAATCACTAACATTGGCAGGTAAACCCAAAATTGTTGACTTTGGGTTTGGTTTGGTATCGACACCCAGTTTGCCTGGAAAAGCCAGTATTATGACTGATGCAGCTGCAGCTATTTCCTACCGGATCCCTGTCCTCAGGACCAGTGACTTAAGCCCAATTCACACTGCTTTTTCAAGGCAGGAATCTTGTGCCCATATTCCGCCTCGCTGTCTGTGTGAAAGTTACAGGCGCGAAATGGGGGGACAGTTTTGTTCCGCTTCTGATCTGCCAGCTGACAGGCAGTCAGCCCTCCCAACTGAGGCTTCAGTGAACTTCCCCCCGGAAAACAACATCCATCTCCGCGAGTGAGAGCCATTTACTGATGGCGATTTTGTGATATAATTTAGAGCAAAAAATTTACCTTTTTCACTTTCCATGATGCATGGTGGGTCAGGATCTCAATCACAGCACATTATAACAGCATACATATGATTATAAACAGTCGGCAGATACATATTTAGATTTACAGGTGGAAACCAGGTGGAAACCCCGCAACGCCAGCATGCTGTATGAAATGATACACTGGAGCGGCTTTATGCCGCTGCTGTTTGGTTCAGTGTGAACAAACAAAGGCGCCGTAAAGGTGAGCCTTCATTGCAGCGATATTGCGGAATCTCTGTGTGAATAGGGCTTTAGTTAAATAAGCCTTTATCTGAGGACCTGCTGGCCTACACACTGCTACAGAAACACACACAAGTTTGTAAGCTATAATCTAACACAAGGACCCCCCTGACACACACACATACACAACACCATCTGCTGCCACAGCTTACCCCCTGGTGTGCACGTATGAATGTGTTTATGCATGTGATTTTCGGGCAGAACTAGTCGGTCGGACAGACACTTCTCCACGAATAACTGCGGTATTTTTTTCCTCACATAAGTTGCCAAAGACATGACCAGTTACTACGTTACTGTTGTATGGTCATGTAACGTTGCTTTGTGGGACATTTATCTATATTTTGTTGAGTGAATGACCTGTACAGTTATCAGACAGTGAACACCATTAGACCGACACACCCTCACTCACACTGGTTCGGTTCGCCAATACTGCGCCTCTGATACTACCTCCGGAGCCGCATCAGAGGCGCAGCGAAATTTCACCCCTCGCCGCATCTGAAACTTTCACACAAAGGAGGATGCGGAGAATTGGTGCAGGATCCCCGCATACAAATGGCAGTGTGAATGCGGCTAATGTCTATCCTATCCATCTTCACCGTAACGTAACACCAGAGCACTACTGTTTACCATGGATGTATTATATAACTGGATACCGGACCGGAAAATGGCGGCCGTTGATTTCAACGGAGTTGCTCGCCTGGCGCATACCATGGATCTATTATATAACTGGATACCGGACCAAAAATGGCGGCCGTTGATTTCAACGGAGTTGCTCGCCTGGCGCATACGCCGAAAAAGTTTCTGACTTCCGGGTTTACTTCCGCGTTATGGGGCCCATAGAGCATGCGCAGTTGAGTCACCCCCCATGATGCTCTGGGGCCTCCCATCATGCCCTGGGGCAATGAGAACGAGCAAACCGCGTTCTGAACAAGCGCTGCGCGCTCATGAGTGCTTGTGGATGAGTTTGAACGGTAATGACAAATCTACACAATCAAATGATGGATTTATAGGGCACATCAACCGGTGATGAAAGTCATGGTTATAGACTGTACGTGGTTAATTTGTGTTGTTTTATTTTTTTTAAGTAAGGATAAAACGTTGTTCTCCGCTGTTTTCCTAACCCTCCTCCCGGTCGTATGCATTTGTTTTCAGTGAAGTCAGTCGGTGGATCGATGGATTATCATATACATGTTATGTTGTGTGTATTTGTGTAGTCTGATCTGTCATAAACAACAGATCACATGTTACGGGGCGCGTTTGTGTCGCGGACTCACGGTGCCACAGAGATGGGAGCTGAGCCTGTGGCCAGAGCGACTGTCTGTGACACCGCCGGTCCCAAGGCTGATCGCAGGGTTGGTCTTTAGCCACGATACGGAAGGAGCCTTCACTCTCCCTGTTACAAGTTACAAGTCTGATCTACCATCACAATTAGTCTGAAGCTGTTTAATGAAGGTAAAAATGAAACACAAGGTAAACACCCTGCATAGTTCTTCTCTGTGCTACTCTGATCAGAGTGGCGTCCTTAGCAACGGGCCTGGCAACCGACTGCAGGAATCACTTTATCTGTTGTTGTGACTCCTATCTCTGGTCAATAGGTGGTGTTTTTTCTGTTCACTCTCCATATTCAGCCTTTAACACACTGCTAACTCCTAACCCCCATGCAATATTTTAATACACCCACTCTTACTCCAAACAAAGATTAAGCTTTCCACCATCTACACAAGACATCTCTCTACACAATGACTCAACTACATGCACACACTTATGGTACTATATTCTACACATGTAAGCCACAGTAATTATGGCACATGTTCCACCAAATACTAACAAAGTGATACACCATGTCCAATCTCCCTCTATTCAGGATCCTGACTATCTCCCTTTCAGGCGGAGCTGGTGTGACGTGTAAACAATGTTGTGTGCGAATCCAATAAAGTGCAAATCTCTACCGAAGTGCAAGTGCCATTATTCGTGTGCATTGTTAAGTTGATTGTGCATATATGTATAAAAAATAATTGTAAAATATTTCCAAGGCTCAAACAAATCTGTCCCAAGTAAAAATTGTTTAATTTGTGATTACAGTCTGCAAAACTGAGAAAAATAGTTTGTAAGAGGCAAGTGAGAGTATAACATATGTAACTGCACGTTGACTGTTGTTTCTTACTTTCTTTAAATAGAGAATGCTTTGACATTAAAATGTGCATTTCTTAATTAATTAATTAATTTTATATTTTTCTGTTTTATTATTCATCTTTATTATTTATTGCGTTGTAGTTTATACTTGCATCATCATCAGTATGCTGTGCTGCAGATTGCATAATTCCAGGCCATCAGACTCAGACGGTTCAAACCGTAATAAAAGGTCGTTATGATAGGATGAAAAGGATATTGAACATCAGTCAAGGTGAGACCGAGACCCTGGTGACACATCACCGAAACTATCACATGCATGGTAAATAACTTCAACTTTTACACAGCAGTGGCACTGGCAGTAAGTGAAAATGTCATTAAGCGGGTAATTTAACGCCAAAATACCTTTAGAGTTGCATTTAAAAATACATGACGTTAAAATATGAAACTTGTATCACAACTCTGTCTCGAAAAAAACTCACCCTGGAGTCGTTTAATTCATTTTTCCGACCGCGTTTAGCCCCGTTCAGAGCTGTCATTAAGCCAACAGGCATCCTCGCTCCCGAGACACAGCGGGACCGCGCTTGGGAGTTCACGCACACAGCTGTGACGTCACTATGGAAAATGAGACTTTGGGGGGGCTTTTCTGGCCTTTAGAAAACTTTTTGACGGTTTACAAGTCCATGACTTAAAAATATGGAATACAAAGATTAGCAATTAACAGTGGTTACAGCTGGAGCTGTCCTGAGAACAGTTTTACAGGCTTCTCTTTTACGATTGCGGTCTATGGGAAAAATGCTTTCTGGGCCCCATGGGATTTTTTGTTGCAATACCACGAGTGGCCACTGGGAAAAATCGGCGTGTCTGCTGAGAGGCGGCGCCATATCCAGGTCTTATTATAGATCCATGGCGCATACGCCGAAAAAGTTTCTGACTTCCGGGTTTACTTCCACGTTATGGGGCCCATAGAGCATGCGCAGTTGAGTCACCCCCCATGATGCTCTGGGGCCTCCCATCATGCCCTGGGATAATGAGAACGAGCAAATCGCGTTCTGGACAAGCGCTGCGCGCTCATGAGTGCTTGTCAATGAGTTTGACAGGTAATGACAAATCTACACAATCAAATGATGGAGTTATAGGGCACATCAACCGATGATGTTCTCAAAGTCATGGTTATAGACTATACGTGGTTAATTTGTGTTGTTTTATTTTTTTTAAGTAAGGATAAAACGTTGTTCTCCGCTGTTTTCCTAACCCTCCTCCCGGTCGTATGCATTTGTTTTCAGTGAAGTCAATCGGTGGATCGATGGATTATCATATACATGTTATGTTGTGTGTATTTGTGTAGTCTGATCTGTCATAAACAACAGATTACATGTTACGGGGCGCGTTTGTGTCGCGGACTCACGGTGCCACAGAGATGGGAGCTTCTTTTTTTTTCACCGAGACGAGAGAGCTGAGCCTGTGGCCAGAGCGACTGTCTGTGACACAGCCCGGTTCCAAGGCCCTGATCGCAGGTTTGGTTTTTAGCCACGATATGGAAGGAGCCTCCACTCTCCCTGTAACAAGTTACAAGTCATTTATCTACCATCACAATTAGTCTGAAGCTGTTTAATGAAGGTAAAAATGAAACACAAGGTAAATACCCTGCATAGTTCTTCTCTGTGCTACTCTGATCAGAGTGGCGTCCTTAGCAATGGGTCTGGCAACCGACTGCAGGAATTACTTTATCTGTTGTTGTGACTCCTATCTCTGGTCAATAGGTGGTGTTTTTTCTGTTCACTCTCCATATTCAACCTTTAACACACTGCTAACTCCTAACCTCCATGCAATATTTTAATACACCCACTCTTACTCCAAACAAAGATTAAGCTTTCCACCATCTACACAAGACATCTGTCACCGATATAGTCCCTCCTGGAACTATAAAGAGGTGTCTGGGCCCCGGGGAAGCCTTCTGGCCAAAAACCCTGGAGCACAGAGGACAGTTTAGTGTTTCATACTATACACAATGACTCAACTAAATGCACACACTTATGGCACTATATTCTACACATGTAAGCCACAGTAATTATGGCACATGTTCCACCAAATACTAACAAAGTGATACACCATGTCCAATCTCCCTCTATTCAGGATCCTGACTATCTCCCTTTCAGGCGGAGCTGGTGTGATGTGTAAACAATGTTGTGTGCGAATTCAATAAAGTGCAAATATCTCTACCGAAGTGCAAGTGCCATTATTCATGTGCATTGTTAAGTTGATTGTGCATATATGTGTAAAAAATAATTGTAAAATATTTCCAAGGCTCAAACAAATCTGTCCCAAGTAAAAATTGTTTAATTTGTGATTACAGTCTGCAAAACTGAGAAAAATTGTTTGTAAGAGCCAAGTGAGAGTATAACATATGTAACTGCATGTTGACTGTTGTTTCTTACTTTCTTTAAATAGAGAATGCTTTGACATTACGTAAGTAAAATGTGCATTTCTTAATTAATTAATTTTCTATTTTTCTATTTTATTATTCATCTTTATTATTTATTGCGTTGTAGTTTATACTTGTATCATCATCAGTATGCTCTGCTGCAGATTGCATAATTCCAGGCCATCAGACTGAGATGGTTCAAACCGTAATAAAAGGTCGCTATGATAGGATGAAAAGGATATTGAATATCAGTCAAGGTGAGACCGAGACCCTGGTGACACACATCACCGAAACTATCACATGCATGGTAAATAACTTTTCGACTTTTACACAGCAGTGGCACTGGCAGTAAGTGAAAATGCGGTCATTAAGCGGGTAATTTAACGCCAAAATACCTTTAGAATTGCATTTAAAAATACATGCCATTAAAATATGAAACATGTATCACAACTCTGTCTCGAAAAAAACTCACCCTGGAGTCGTTTAATTCACTTTTCCGACCACGTTTAGCCCCGTTCAGAGCTGTCATTAAGCCAACAGGCATCCTCGCTCCCGAGACGCAGCACGACCGCGCTTGGGAGTTCACGCACACGGCTGTGACGTCACCATGGCAAATGAGACTTTGGGGGGGCTTTTCTGGCCTTTAGAAAACTTTTTGACGGTTTAAAAGTCCATGACTTAAAAATATGGAATACAAAGATTAGCAATTAACAGTGGTTACAGCTGGAGGTGTCCTGAGAACAGTTTTACAGGCTTCTCTTTTACTATTGTGGTCTATAGGAAAAATGCTTTCTGGGCCACATGGGATTTTTTGTTGCAATACCACGAGTGGCCACTGGGAAAAATCGGCGTGTCTGCTGAGAGGCGGCACCATATCCAGGTCTTATAATAGATCCATGCTGTTTACCCTCACCACGCCTCGCAGTCGCACCATGCGTGTTTAGAAGCGCAACATTGAAAAGGGTCCGGTCTGAAACAGTGTCGCACGGCGCAGCGTAGCGTTCCGAACGTTGTGTAATCAAATACACCGGTATGGCGGTACATTAAAAATTCATATCATAACGAAAATATACACCGGTATTCGGTGTGAACTGGTATACCGCCCAGCACTAGCCAATGTGAAACTAAAACTACAATTCAAATGACCATGGTTCTGGCAGAATATTTGGATTGATTCTAAAATTTGGCAGGGGCAACCAATTCTAGGTTAAAATCAGGCTTAGTCAATGTTACCAAATTTAAATGTAAATAGCATAAGGTGCAGTGTTCCTGCAACTCTTGACAACCAACTAACTATCTGACACAAAGAGTAAGTAAAGCAGACTGTCATTTGGGAGCAGAAGCAGAGCTGCCTCTTATCTTGTGTTAACAGTACACACTACACACTCAGGCGCACACACACACACACACACACACACACACACACACACATTCTTAAAAAGGGCTGTACCACACTGTACCAGACAAAGAGAAGGGAGAGAGGTGGGAATACAGACACAAGCTGGGGTTTTATAAGAATACTTAATTAATGATGTAATTTATGATGTACTGAACAGGTCTTCAGACTAACTTTTTTTACTAGGAGCACAGTGGCACCTAACTGAAAATTTTAGGAGCACAATCACAAAATTTAGGGGCACACACCGTAAATCAACATGCAAAGCAAATATTCACATTTCCTCTCATTTTTACTGTATTACTGATAAATACTTTGATCATAAATGCAGAAATTACAATGTCTTGTTTTAAATTCTCTGTCACATTTTATTGTGAACTTTTGAAGAAGCAACATAAGAGAAATAAGGTATACAGTACAATATTAACGAACGTACATTCAGAAATCATAAATGCAAAGCTATGTTCAGAAATTTAAACAAAGTATGTGCTCAGTAACCTTCCTATCCTTTCATAGTACACAGACCACAACTTAACAAATACTTTAAATGTATGTAAACATTTCCAATAAATTGTGCGCATGCTGTGTCATTATTATAAGTTGAGTTCCGTTTCACGCCGTTCTTTCTTTGCAGGTCGAGTTGGCCTTTATATTTGGTAAAGGGTAGTTCTTCCTTGGCAATGAAAAAGGCCATGTTAAACTTAAATATTAATTTGGCCTCCTCAGCGCACTGATTAACAGCCTCTTGCCTTCTAAATGCAACTGACAGTGGAGTTGCATTTTCATTTGAGTACACGTCACGGCATATTTTATGCCTTAGACTAGCACTGTGTTTGACCAATGTGTTATGTTTTAACTGTGTAGTGCCAGCATTACCTGCAAATTTCGTGTTCTCCGCATGTTGCGGGTATCGACTGCAAAATTTGCAGTTCATGGAATTCGTCTCTCTGAGATACCTTCACCAGTCAAATTCGCGTAGCCATTCTTCACGAAAACAGTATTTTCTGCCCTTTTTCGCCACATTTGTGTCTTCAGACTCGGACTCATCCTCTGAGTTAGGATTTGACTCTGGCACACTACTAGGCTTATTGGGGAGAAAATAAGCATCAAGAGTTCGTTTTGCCATTGTTCGCTGAAAGTGAAAACTTCTCCTTCCGCGCTTGGAACAACTTTAGGACCCTCCCCCTCCACACATTAGCCACTTACAGTGCCATTCCCCATTCCCCATTCCCTCCCCCTCTCACACACATTGGCCTGCCACCTGTAATTCCAGATTCTTTGATTCGCCCCTTCCACGAACCAGTGTAAAAAAAAAAAAAAACACTGGCAAATTCACTGGTCGCACATGTAAAATTTAGTCGCACTGTCTCAAATTTTGTTTGCAAAATGCGACCACTTGGTTGCAGTCTGGAGCCCTGCTGAATTAGAAAAGCTCAATAGAAAGAACAGATTTTAATAACCTGTCCTGAAAAACTTTGACATACTTAAAGTGGGCAAGTTTTCAACTATGAAGTCATGGTACAGTAAATGGTGCTGGAGACTAGGGTTGGGTAGCATTCGCATTTGAACCGGTACCCAACGGTACCTTTTTTCCCTGTACTTTACTCTCTCTGTAATAACAAAAAATTTAATTTCAGTACTAACTATGGTTGGGGTATGTTAAAAATGTCCAACCAGCCACCGTCAGCCCATCAACTGGCGGTTGCCGATATATTTGGCAGTTGTGTGTGTGGCGGAGAAAAAAAAAAAGGGGGGGGATGTTGCATTCATGTGATGACGGAAAAAATCTAAAAATGACTTTCAGAATGGGATAATTCACATAAACGCCACCTCATGTCAGAAAAACAACTCAGCAACTCGGATCTACCGACACCACATGAATGCAGCAAAAAAGTTTAGCGTGCTTTGCGGGCGCAGGGGGTGAGGCTGCAGAAGGACACATTCGCCCACAGCCTCTAAATGAGCAAACAGCTGGGAGATCAGGATAACATACCTGTCCTATTATAACGATCGGGGTGCACAACTGCACATCTTTTTTTTAATGTAGTTCTCAAATATGGTTTATGAATTAACATTACTTTCAGCTCTGCCATTTTGTGAAAGACTCATCAGAAATCGTGTGAAGCTGCCAGTTCCAATACATGCACACTTTGAATTGTGCTCTACATAGTAATTATGAACTATATGTACCGTGTTGAATTCTGTGGAGGCAGACCATTAATTAAGCAAAATAAAATGACAAAAATCGCCCAAAAAAATCGCCAAAAATGAAACCAACCGTGATGGACTCAGCCGATGGGCAATTGGCGATATATTCGTCCAATCGCCCAAGCCTAGTACTAACCAGTTAAATCATTCAATTCTAGAGACAATATATCCTGAGTCATATTTACACTAACAATGCACATCAAATGTCAGTCAGTCTTTCTAATTTTTATTTCTGTAATATATGGCTATAATGCATATATATCTGTAAAAAAATACTTTTTGAAGTAAACTGCTACATTTAGCTGTTCCTGCTCATCAACTTAGTGCTTTAAAAATACATATAATAGAAAACATAAAGATGTACAGTATGCTGCCCTCTTCTGGCAAGCAACAGCTTTACTAGTGATGGCTGTATTTCAAAACCGATTTTGAGTTTGTGTTTTGAACCCTTAAGGTTGCTCTAGCGGCTCAGTGTTACAGCAGCAGATTAAGTTAACGAGGTGAAGTCAGCAGTTATAATTTTGTTTCCAAAGCATATGAAATACTGCCTGTAGATATGAGCACACTTGCCGTTTTATGTAAAGTACATTAATTAAAACGTATGGTTTGTAAATATACTTTTATTGCGGTTGCGATGTTAACATCCGTGCATTATTGAGAATCCAATAATGTGTTAGCATAGAGCTAACGGGCTAAGCGATTGTTATATAAAATCGATTCAGAAATCAAAGAATGCATATTGTAAAATTTCCTTATAGACAGTATGTAGTTCACATACTATTGATTTCATACTGAGGTTTCAGACATACTAAAAAAACACACTTTTTTAGCAAATTTAACAACATGTTGGTGGGGAGACGTCTTACTCAGTCTCTATAACATTACTGTAAAGATGCACACTCAGGTCCTGAAATTTGGCACCGATTGATTTAATGTGAACTGGTACTTCGGTCAGTACCCTTACAAGTACCGAGTTCGGTACCCAACCCTACTAGAGACACATTTGTGAAATTGTGAAATTAATCTGTTAACCACATACTTTAGAAATATAAGGGTACATGCCTGCTCTCTTTATTGCTGTTGGTTTTTTTTGGATGGTGGAACAGCAAATAGTTTACACAAATACACAAATAGTTTCAGTGGGCTAACTGACTGCTTGAAACTTCTCAGAAAATGCTCAAACAGCATGCTTACTAGCCACAGCCAGGAAGGAACCTTCAACACATCAGAGGTAGACAACACTGACCAGGTGACATTATCTTCCCCAGTATAAGTCTAATCCTGATTTGGTGACACATTTTAGTTTTGCAGTAGCCTAGCTTTGGGTCCCAATCAGGTCAGAGATCCAGAGTGAGAACGAGAGAGCATTCCAGAGAACAGAGGACTTCTGTATTTTTGGTGGCCTGTGGCCCAATGTGCCTGTCCTCACCAGCACACAGAGTGTGTACCATGTGTCCATAAAAGTCAGCTCTGACCCTGTCACCATAGCAATGTGACCTCATACTTGGCAGTGGAGCCTATCTAAAGGTCAGTTCCCTTTTAGAGTACCAGGGTGTTCATACTGTCCAGTACTGTATATTATATAGATGTAGACGATAAACCACATGCACCTGCTGCTCAGTGGCTAGGCTGACAGTCTATAACACACAGCCTTTCAATAAAGGGAAGGTAGGTTCAGTTGACTAGCTAGATATTACTTGCATGTATCAAAACACCTTTTTGTTTATCCAATAAAACCCATTAATCATTTTGTAACTTTCGGTTTGCTAACAAACTTTCGGTTTGTTAGCTGCTGTTAAAAGCAACATCAAACAGAGAGAAGTTAGTCCAAACCTGTCATTAACATATTAACTTCTTACAAAACGATTAGCCACAACATTGAAACCGCTGACAGGTGATGTGAGGAAAATTGATCATCTTGTTACAATGCAATGTAGGACAATGCGTCGCGATACACGACAAAAACTGCTCAGGAACGGCTTGAAGAATACAACAAAAAAGGTCATGGAAGTCCAATCCATAGAGGCCCCACCCCACAACATACAGGACGCAATGGTTTTATCTCTATTTTTCTTTTTTAAATAGTTGTTTGCAGGATGCATGATGATGAAGTCATGTATTTATTTGTGTCTGTGTACATTTAAAATTGTATTATGTGAACAAAGTAAACTTTGTTTTAGTGCCATACCACCAGACTACAAAGCAGCTTCTTTCCTCAGGCTGTGAGACTCCTCAATTCAACCTCAGCATTCTGCGATAAAAAATACATTGCTCAAAAAAATGAGGGGAACACTTAATCGTCACAGTATAACACCAAGTCAGTTAAACTTCAGGGGTATCAATCCGTCCATTTAGTCACTTTTGTTCCTGAACCTGAAGAGTAATCAGGTGTGTGTTCCCTAATCTAAATAGTCATTCATTGTTTGTTCCCTAAATCCAACGGATTATAAATAATCACCTACAACACAAAAGAAATCTGTGAATACCTTTGGTTAAGTGCATTATTGCTCTTGATCATGTCTGTTTGATAGTATGTGTTCTCTTTCACTAGGTGGCACGAAATTACACGCTTTAGCTGAGCTGGTTTGTATTTCCACTGAACCCTATCAACAAGTAGCTGTGTTGACGCACAGCTTTACGAGTTGTGATGTTTACACTCCTACTACATTTCTGTTCTAACATTCATCTAGCAGGACAGGACTGTCAGGCATGTCAGTCAGTGACACAAAGATACTAAAGTTTACTCTGTCAAATTCTTTACAGATAGTTTCTTGCCCAAGGGCATTACAACTGTGTTTGTTCAAGGACAAGAGAGCTAAACCATGACATTGTGTCAGACAAAATGCCAAAGCGGCATAGTGTTATCATCAGATTTGCAGCGACACTATCAGGCATACATCATGACACTGCAATAGGAGAATCAGTCTCTGACATTAGGTGATTTCTGAGTTTGTGCTTTTTGAGACAACACCTTGCAATAAGGTCAAATGGTAACATGATTGCCTTTCTCCTCCCCTGTCTTTAAATCTGTCTTCATTTACTTATCCTCCTTGTCTGCATCCCAGCCAAAACGATTACATCGTAGAAACACAGCACAGGCTTTTCATCCCAAGTCATGGAGTTAGTAAATAAAAAGCAGCCATCAGCTGTATGATAACCCTTTTGCTATACATTGACAGTTTACTGATTCACAATCCTGACTAATCGGAGGATTTAAAATCAGATGAAAACACAAAGAAAGAAAGTCACACAACATACTCTTGCCATTACTACTGCTTTCAGTGGTATTGGTGTAATCTTATGTTGGCACAGCCCAATTCAGCTGCCCCTCAGTTCTCTTAACAGAGATAAGATTGAAAGTTACTCCATTTGAAAAAATGTGGCTGTTACAGATTTGCTCTCTCACAGCACACTGTGGGTACACAACAGATACAGTAAGCCATAGGTTTGTGAGTCCCCAGAGTACCCATTGCAGTTTACATTTAGATTGAATTAGAAATCGCCAAGTTTCGATTGATATACCTAGGTAGGCTTACGTGAGTTCTGATGATCACAGACGGCCTTAATTTTTGTGAAGTGCAGAGTGTTGACACTGACTTTATGGAACAATCAGGAGCTAATTGTCATCAAAACTGGCAACCTACCTATGTAGTATAATGTACAGTGAACACAAAAGGTAGCGTTATGATACTGTGACATTAGCCTTTGCAACGGGATGAAAACACACAAACTAAACACAGTACTCTAAAGTAATTGTAAACAGTTCGAATTCACATATCGTCAGCATGTTATTTTATCTAAGATTGTAAGTTAGAGTTTTGTTAAGTATTTCACAGATCGGCATGTCACTTTTTGTCACTTACATAAAAGAAAAAATACTGTTTTGGTTGGCCTTTTCCACTATCAAAGTAACAAATGAAAGCTGCGCTATAAGCTAATTGGCTTAATATCTAGTAGAAATAAAGTGCCTCCACTTAGTATAACATTTCGTAACAGTTCAGTGAGTAGCCACCCTTACAGAAACGTACTTTATTAAAAGAGTGCGAGTTCATTTTACTTAACGTTATTAGGCCAATGTTAGCAGCTACTTAGCTAGCCTGCTCCTTCCTGCAGCACCTGTTGATAACAAAGCCGCTTCAGACCACACTAAAAACACTGGAATACTCACTCTATTTCTGGGTACTTCTTTAGCTGCTACATCCAACTGGGAACTGGTACTTACGTCGTAGTTTCAATCTAAGTCGTTCTTCGGCCCTTATGTTTGTAATTCACAGTTTCACTCTAACAGACTTGCCGCCTATCGGACATAGCAGTGTAAACCCCTTCTCCTCCTCTCAGACTGTCATTTCCAATTGCAGGCAGGGGGAGGAGACAACATGCCACCAGCTAGATAAAACAATGATGCTGATTGGATACAGCAATGAAAGGTATTTTGTCCAAACCAACCAAACCCGTAGATAGATAGATAGATAGATAGATAGATAGATAGATAGATAGATAGATAGATAGACATTTGCTAAACAGCTGAGTCAGGTCATAACAAAGTAGAGTTTGTATAATGGAATATACATTTAGATATTTAGAATTGAGATATTTTTAAGCATCCTGTTATATCTTACTTCCCTATAGTTATTAATACGAAACGTCCTATAATAAAGATCTGAAATAACTGCACAAGACCGTGGTGTTTCTAGTTTTGCACTAAGCTGTGAGCTTTCCCTCATTAATGAAATTACTGTAATGACTTAATGTATCAATATTTGTTTGATATTATATTACAGATGTTTTCATAGAAAAGAAACGTGTTCAAACAGAAGTACAGAATAACCATGATTATTTTTATTAATTCATCTTCAGTTTCAATATCATTACAGAAAAAAACATCCTCTTCATTATATTTATACATTAGTAGTAGAATGCTGTGTCATTGCTTCATTACAAGTGCTGGTCATAGTTTATAGTGTGTGCAGTGTGACACTGAGTTCAGTCCAGTGTTACGAATCACTCAGTACAAAGGCAGTTTAACAATAACCTGCTTCTTTTTACTCAAATGAATCTATCTGGGTTTTGATTAGTCCTCATTGGGCAGGTGCCACAATGTGCTCTGATGCTGTGTTCATGTCATAATGGGTTTATCCTAAATATGAGTTGTGGAAAACAGAAATGTGGTTTAATTTAATACTTTATAATTTAATTTGTATGTGTGCCTTCCACTGAATGACTGACCACCTTTAAAATCCTGCCAGAAATGTCACTCTGTTCTTCTACTTTGTTTTACATGACATGAACACAACATGAGCCACTGATAGATACATGGTAGAAATGGGAGAAAGGACAGGAGGGGTGGAGGAAGACTGCGTCAGCCTACCTGGGAAAGTGGTCAAAGCTCAGATATTCTGACTAGTGCTGCATTCAGGTCACAGAGGAAAGATAATAGACACAAGCTTCTGATCTGGAAGTTTACACTTCATATCAGCAACTGACATCTTGAAAAACATATCTTATTTCATCTTGGTGTATTTACTTATCATTAAAGCAACATTACATAGAATTTGGAATTTTGTGCAATTTGGTGACCCTCACAGCACACACCAGCACCTTAACATTGTCATGGTAGAAACACACCAGTTGAGTAGTTTATGAGCATCTGAACGTGACACCTTGCTCTCAAGTGATGTCGGGTCGGAGTGTTCTCAGTTGTTTAAAAGTCACAACTCACCCAAGCAACACTTTCATTCATGTTTGTTGGTTTTGAAAAAAGATGGAGTTGCATTATTGGTGAAACAGAAGCCAGCTTTTGAGACAAGTTGTCAACTCGGTAAAGTCATTAATCTTTGTGTATTTAAAGGGTAACTCCACCAATTTTACACATTACAGTGTGTTTACAGGTCTTGGGAAATACTACTGCTTATGTGTAAAAAGGAGAAAAAAGCCTTTTGTGGCTTTGTGGTGTATTCTGATAAATTGCCTCCAATGATGACTAATTTGCATTGTTGGTAATGTAGGCACCAGGTTTTAAAAAGGAAGAAGAATGTGTGGAATAAAGAGGTGATATCTTTTTTTAGGTTTTAAGAATTTAGGTTTTAATAACAGTTATAGGAGTGCAAGACTAAACCAGTGAACCTTTTTTTCCCCACATATGCAGTAGAACTCCCCATGACCTGTAAACACACCCTAATGTGTAAAACTGGTGGAGTTACCCTTTAAAGGATAAGGCTGATAATATTCTACATTTTCCTGACTACCAACAAATCCCATCAAACTACCATAACCAAAAATGAACTGATTACACAAACAAGTATTGTGTGCGCATCCAAAGTCAGACATATTGTCTTCCTCTGTGCCATAGAGCTCCATTGTTGTCCCAAACCTATTATAAACACATCAGTGAGCCATTGCACTGGGTGACATGTTCCTTCATTACTATGAATACACACACTACAGTTTCATTTAAGGTCACACTTGCACCATCCTGCTGCCCCAAATACTCACTGGAGCACCAGATGTGCATCAATCCGCAGCTGAAAATATCCCCAACAAATGTACAAGTCCCTCCCGTTTTGGGAATAGTTGATAATAAGTATAGAATATCACAAGCATTATCCTCCAATACTTAAAATGCAAATAACACATTTATTAAAGACTAACCATTTCAATTTCCTACTGCAGTATTGTTGTGTAAACTATAAACTCCCGTAACACCACTTGAATGCAGGATTTGGGTTAAACTAATACTACCAATGTGTGCCACATCTGTTATGAGGAGAGTCCCTCCCTGGCTACAGATCATGGAAGTCGTTATGTATTTTATTGAAACAATTATGTTCATATTTAATGTCGGACCAGAGTAATCATTACAGTATGGCGACTCAATGAATCCTGGCTCACCCTGCCTTAAAGCAGAGCCCCTGACCCACCTCAAAGAGTTTCATGGCTTTCATTGAGAGTCATGATGAAGTTTTAGTGTCTCAGTATGGTTTGAAAGTGTTATATCTTGAGAAAAAAATTAAAAATACCCTTGTATTATTCCTCTTTTGGCAAAAAACTCATATTTACTGTACTGGCACAAACTATATCAGCAACATCATCAAAATATGTTTTTATAAGCCTTTAGTTCATATTTCTGTCAACATTGATGTATGGGTCAGTGTGTTCCATTCCATGATACTTCAGGCAAGGGTTATCAAGGAGATCTATATCTGGATAGAGGATGCCAGAGCAGAAAAGAAGAAGAAGAACAAGAAGAGTGAAAGAAGGGAGAGAAATAAGGGGGGAAAGTTCAGGAGGAGTGAAGAGAAGAGGGGCAGGTATCTATATCTCTGTATCTACCAGGGAAAAATCAGGGGAAAATGTTGACGCACAAAGCCAATGAACAGGAGAGAGGGCATGATTACTACTAAGATGATAATATTTAGTCAGAACCATGATAATAATAATAAATAGAATATTAATTAAGAATATTAATAATCATTATCATCAGGATAATAATAATAATAATAATAATAATAATAATAATAATAATAATAATAATATTACAGAAAAAATCTCATAGTTTCTTTTTTCTTTTTCACATTTTTTTTCTCCATTGAAATACAGTGATCTCCTCAGAGCAGACCAATAAGGATTCAGCCTCCGCTGGCTCCGATTGGCTGTTGCATATGACATCACAGCTAATGGTGACCAGGTAGACATGCACCACTTCCTGCCCCCGCCCGTTTCCTGTCCAGACAGGAAGTCCTGGCACTGCCATGGTAATCGGTAGCGAGTGACACTGAAGTCTGGGGAGAAAACGTTTTGTTATAATATGATGTGTTTTCTTCTCTCTTTATTAATTATAAAATACATGTGTAGTGCTCCTGTGAACTTGAATCAAATAGAAGAGAATGTAATGTACCTGCATCATAGCCGTCCGATGACCATGACGTCCACAACTTCTCCCTTATGCAGCTCCACATACTGCTCTGTCTTAGGTGGTAACATCAGCAGACCGTTGGCGCTACGCATTGACATTAGCCTGCTGGATACCTGGTTGCCTGGAGAAAGAGGAACAGAGAGTAGCCCCTTTTAGTTAGAAAGGGGCTACTCCAGCCAGGTAAAGGCTGCAATCTGCCGTCTTGTCTATGTGAAACGGAGGTGTAATATTCCTCCTTTGCAAAAAAGCCACCACTGGGGTAGGCGCAAACATGTGATGTGACGTGAAGCACGAAGTTGGGCGTGACGAGTGATCTGGTTATTCAGTGCCGGCCCAGACCAATTTGGTGCCCTAGGCAAGATTTTAGCTGGCGCCCCCTTGCATCGCATACACTCACACAGAAACTGCATGTATGTATTCAATATTTTAAAAGTGCATCTTAAGAGAGAAGAGAAGTATATGTGACCACTGGATGTTACATTTTAATAAAAAAAGACGTATTTTCAATATAGACTAATAATGAAAATACCATGAGATTCAGTCTAACCAGAGTGCAAAAAGCAGTGCGGTGAAATGAATATATATATATATATATATATATATATATATATATACATATATATACATATATATACATATATATACATACATACATATATATACATATATATACACATATATATATATATATATATATATATATATATATATATATATATATATATATATATATTTGTATGTATGTATGTATGTGTATATTTTCACGTTTTTCTCTTCTTTCATTCTTTTCCTTCCCTGGGCGCCGGATGGTTTCAATCTTTTGGACATTGTGATTCTGCTACAGTATTAATAAATCTCTCTCTTGGTCTTGGGGTCACGGTCCGGTCAGATTCAGGTAACTCGCCTCTCAACCCTGCCCCCCCCCACCCAGGAACCCAGAAAAAAGGCCCTTCCATTATTTAATAGGCTTTGCTATGAAGTTATGTTGCTGTGGGCTTATATAATATTTCGAAATAATAGTAGTAATAGCACTGGTAAAAAATTGTTTTTTTTTTGTTTTTTTTTCTTTTCTCCCCCCGTTTGCGGCGCCCTTAGTATTCGCCTATACAGCCTATGCCAAGGGCCGGCTCTGTTGTTGTTGACGATTCTCTCAACTGTGATGGTTAGCATCACCCGGATCTCAGCGGCTTTCCAGTTGCTCATCTTGACGTCCGCGGATGAAGTGATGAACTGACTGCTGTGATCAGCTGTTTCCTGCTTTTAAAACTCCCGGCTGTGGGTCACACAACAGTGCACGTCATCGACACCTCCGCCCATGTCACGCAATTGCTGGCACATCGACGCCTTGGATTTACATTGCAATGGAGGTGGCAAAAAGTGTACCCTCCGAGGCGTCATATTGGCGGACCAAAACAGACCCCCAATATGCCGCGGTCTGTTTAAATTTGCGGTCCTAGCCCCAAGTTGGCGGGTTGCTGTCCATTATAAAAACGGCTGGTGTTAATACATCAGTCTGTGTGTTGGATGTGCGTGCAGTGTTAACCCTATTTTGTAGATCCAGTACAGGAGCCATGCTAGCCCAGCTTGGATTTAATGTCTTGTTGCAGGGAAAGAAAAGGTACAGATGGGACTTGGGCTGGCCAAGGAATGGGAAATCAGAGACTGGTCTGTCCACATCTTTACAGCGGCCCGTCTCCACTACAAGGACGAGGAGAGGTGGTGCTCACACATGTCAAACTTTTAATGTGAATATGTTGAACATATTATCATCACCATCTTGTTGCTGCTGTTTACATTCACCCAAAAGCAAATTTAATAAATGCACTACAGAATTAATTCCTGAGTGGATCTGTGTATATGTATATCTGTATATAAATAACTGCATAAATTGCTGTATTTTTTCCATCATATTCGATTCTCCATTTAGGTGCCTGTGTAAATGTTCTGTGTCTAGCTTGACGAGGACCACAAACTCTCTTTTTATTGTGCAACCAAGTGCTGTACAAGGACAATTAATTTACCTTGATCCTTTGTTTCATTTGGCGCACACGTGTAATTTCCACTCCTATTGATTACAATACTATTTGGTTGGTCCACTGGTAATTAAGGTTCCATTAGAACAGACACATCTTTAAAACATTACCTGTTTTATGGTGGGTTTTTTAGTATTTATATATTGCCGTATTTTGAATGTAATCTCTGCACACTATGCATTTAATATTTCATGATACATTTGTATTTATTTTTTCTGTGGTGGGTATGGTAATACTGTCAAGGTGCAACACAGATTGCTCTGTGTAAACACAATGGGTCTCATTCATGAAACATGAGCAGAACGAATTTGTGTGTAAACTGTTCGCAGAGGGAAATTTACGTGCATCTCGCATTCATCAATATTTTAGTAGCTCCGATCTTTTCATAGCTACTAACAAAATCTACACATGCTGCTGACCACGCGTAGTGCTTGTGTAAATTTAAGAATGCACATAAATAATGCTTGTCACTATTGGAAATTACAATTTAAATTCATATTGCGCTCTGTTATGTACACAATACGCAGATGCCTTTGAAACACGTGATATAGCCTAAACATATGATAAAAATATAACACATTTAGTTAAAGTAGTTGGCAATTGGCAGGTTTAAGATCCAGATTAGGTTCATGATTGTGAATTATCTATGTAAATCGACTCAATAGATTACACGTTCTTTCTACATGTTGAATGATGATAATAAAAATATAGGCTCCAGTGGAGGCATGTCGCTGTCTCCGCCAGGTATAATTCCTGACAGAGAGGTCTCCCCAATTATCCCCGCGATGCGCTCGTCTGCAGTTGATAGCTGCGACTGTGAGCCTCCTCCTCCTGTGGCTGATATATTTCTTTTGTGTGAGGTTATGCGTTTCTTTGCCTCCAGTTTCATGTCAAACCATTTACGCTTCACCTCGGACATGGTTCTTTGGACTACAGAGACAATATTGACAGCATCTGTCACCTCCCTCCAGGCCTTCGCTTTGCCTGTCCCTGTCACACCACTGCTAACAGATGAAAATACTTTTTTTTTTTCTTAATTCCACTTCACCCAAAAGTATTTCTATCTCTGCTTCCGCAAAGTTCTTTTTTCTTTCTCTCCCTTTCTTCGTTTGCGCCATGACTGACAGGTCGACTGGATGCATCTACACCTCCTTATATGGTGGTCATTGGCAATTCATGGGCGGGGATTTATGCTAATAGCTGATTACCGGGAGCGCGCTGTCACTTTACGATGGATTGGCATTCACGATCATACACACGTGTTTACGATCAGATCTGAGTTTCGCGCAGTGTTCATGAATCCGGAGTAGGTTTTTAGTAGCGTAGGCTTTTATGTGCAAATCTACGCACAAATTTACTAACGTTTCATGAATGAGACCCAATGTGCGTGATTGTGTGTTAACCTGTGCTTTGTGCCCAGGGCAGTGGCTCCTGGTGATGCCAGGTGAGAATACAGCGGTGGTACTCTGGTCTGGGATCCAGCTTCACGTCACAGGAGAGCTGAAATACAAGCACACAAAATGTTACTGACATATGAATATGGATTGTATACTGTCCAAAAGTAAAAGTTTAAAGGAACTTGGGGCAGGATTTGTGAAAAAATAAACATGCATTTTAAGTTTTTTAATGCTAATGGGTGATGAAGCGTTCAAAACCAAAAAGAATGAGCCCACCCACGTATCTCTCCATTGCCTTGAACAGGCTGTGTGCTGCATAATGTACTGCAATTCGTGGTCCGAATTTCCCGTGCAGTCTTGCGGACGTGACGTCAGATGGCGCAGAATGCGCGTCCTCGGATACGGGAAGAAGACAAGCGCGGTGGACCCAAACTAGTGTTTGGGTAGTAATGGATTCTGCTACGGCCAGCAAACGACCCACCACCACACAAAGTCCACTAAAAAGTCATACTAAGAAGAAAACAAAGGTTTTATCAGCGGCATGTCTTGAGTCGAAACAAAATTACGACCAAAGCCGGGCTGGCACCCAAATAAACATCGGATACGCGTTCGACTCATGGAGGCAGCTTCAACTTGAATTGGGACTGAAAACAGATGCTGACATGGCTCATTTCCTAGTAACCAGGTAAGAAAACATTATAGGTCATGTTTAGAGCTTGATTTGAAAATCATATGAGATTACGAGGACTTGGAGTGACCTAACGTGCAAAGTAGTGTTAGCTGCAAACATGTAACATAGTCCACCGCTGTGTAACACTGAATAGTTACAGACTGCGCATTTTCCACGGTCCTTTATTCTGAAACCGTATAGTTAGAAATATATCCCTTTATATATGGGACCGAAAGTCCAACCTGTTATCCAGGAGGTGACATTAGCAGCTGGCTGTAGCCACAGGCTAACGGTTTGTTTGTGTCTGTGTAGTAACATTAGCCGCTTACACACAACAATCCCGTATCAGAGACGATATTTTTGTCCCCCAATATGCCGTCTTTGCTTTCGCCTGTGCCTTTCAGACTGCATCAACCGTAACGGTAAATCGCCGCCCTTGTGTGTCGCTACACACAGCGAGCCGGCTTCCAGGCTGCTTCATGTGTGTAGGGGATAAGGCATCAGCTGCACTGCTGTGAAGAGTTCATGCGCGCTGACGCGCCGGCTTGGCTGATGGCTCCAGTTACCCTAACGGCCGCAACGCCTGTTGTGTCACTATTGAGTCTTATTTCTTGATCCTGCCCCATGTCCCTTTAAGGTTTTTAATCGTATAAAACATTGGTGTAATCAAACCGTTACTTTACATTTAAAAAGAAATATTTTCTGGGAATTACAATTATTTATTTCGCAAAGAATTAGATGAAAAAATCAGTACCATTCTTATATCTGTACAAATGGTTAAACAAATGAGATATAACATGTTAATTCATGACCATTAGAGGTGCTGGTAGGAGGACTTTTGGACGGAGCCAGGATAACGATTTCCCCCTGTTCCAGTTGTTCCAAAAAGTTTTTAGTTACTTAATGATACATACTGTAATAAGGTGATGCATTACTGATCCCCAATGGGGATGTTCTCCTTTATCGGGATTCTAAGTGCTATATTGTAGGCAACTGGACTTGTTTCAGTTTCTTGAAGACGTTAGATGTTTCACCTCTCATCCAAGAGGTGTCTTCAGTTCTAACTAATTGGAGGGGAGTTGCAGGCTTTTAAACCCTGTGTGGGAGTGTCCTTTCAGAGTTGTTAGGGCCACTTGTGGGTCGTTGACTCAACCAGCCTTCATGTGGGTTGCTAGGGCTAGGTGAGCCCAGATGTGACTGGTTGTTAAGCTGTCTGGGGAGGGAATTCAGTACTGCATTGTAGGTGGTGATAAGTAGTTTCGTAGGCCAACTCCTCTGTTCAAAGACAGTTATTCCAGTTGGACATCGATGGATTATTTTACTCCTTTCAAACCATCTGTCTTCTCTGGCCAAAATGTGCACATTGTTTTTGATCGTACATTTATTGTGGTCTCTCCATAGTGAGGTCAAACATCCGTTGGAGCTCTTAAGAACTCAGCATCTTTCTCAACGGCATGACAGCAAGGTGGGGATTGAACTAGTCATCAAGTTGAAGGATTGCTTCTAAACTTAATATATCACTATTTCTCTCTTTTATACTATATTACTTAAAGCAACATTAGGTAGTTTGGACTCATTACTACCCCCAGCTGGTTGAGAAGCGCAATTATCTGTTACCAGTGTCATAAATATTGTCGCTGTATGAGTATCCCTGGGGAAAATTAATACACGTGAATTTGTTGACGGAGCCGGCGAATCACGAAGCCTCGTTTGGAAACATGTCCACCGACAAGGTAAAGTAGCACGTTACACTATATTTAAAATATCATTACATTGTTTTGTTTACTGTGACAGAAAACTACAATGACACAAAGAATGGTAGTATTTTGCGTTTTGCTCGCATGGTTGAACATTGTTAGCAAAGGATGTGATGTGTATAGGCTAATGGAATAAAAAACGTTCATGTACTCATATAGCCATAATGTCCATAAAAACCGTTTAGACGTGAAGTAGATGCGCCGGAGCATTATTTTATTGATTCTAATATGATCAATTTTATTGTTATTGTTATTATCATATTTTTGTATTGATCCGGGGAAATGGCGAAACTGAAATGAAGTAAACACGCTGTAGTATTAGTTTATTGATCTGGGGAAATGTAAACAGACATGAAGTAGACGTGCTGGAACATTCGTTTTGGATCAGGGTAAATACCAATATGAAATACAAAACAGACATGATGGCACATAACGTTGTAGCCATCGTTCAAAACTTTCATTATTTTGGCAGCTATCGAGGTTACTTATTACTTTCCATGCAGCCACAACAAATGATGTTATTACAACTTTTTCCAATCTTACTTTGTGAACTTTACGTCTGAAAATATAACTATGTTTTCGGGAGTTACTAAATACAATTGCAAGTTGACGTTGTGTTTGGTGTAATAACTACAACCAACTCGGTACGACAACAGTAAGTAGCATGCTAATGTTACCGATAACAACAATAGCCTAACGTTACCTCCCGACCACACTGTTCAACAATTACGTTGATTATCTGCATTGCACTGTATTTGGCCTTCAATCAGTTTTTGGCAGGTGAAAACTGATTATTTACTGTTGTAATGGTCCTTTAAAAGAATTCCAAGCTGTACTGTGAGCTCAGATCTTTATATTATGAGGCTTATGAATGAGATCAAATCATATTTAGGCAGAAATAACCTTTGAGTAACTGTATTTGGCCTTCAATCAATTTTTGGCAGGGTAAAAGGCCCATTTTCTGTTGTAATTGTCCTTTAAAAGAATTCCAAGCTGGCAGGTGAAAACTGTTCGTTATTTTATAGGCTTATGTAACCCTCCCATAAATCATGTCTTTTATAGTCTTGTCTCCAAATAGTAGGCATAAACAAGAATATTTGATACCAGACACATCCAAACATGGGAAGCAAATGCTATGTAAGGCCCAGATCAGATAAAAAATAATGCAGAGTCACGAGGATAATTGCAAAAGTGATCATTTCTTTATTGAAAACCCACCCATAAATCACATTCATTATAGTCTAATTTCCAAAGACAAGGCTAAACAAAGGCATCAGACATACCAAGCACATAGAGACATGTCTATCACGTAATTGTCATGCCTGACTTCACTACAAACTACACTTCTTTTGGCCACAGTTGTGATAATTACGTAACAACAAACGTTAAACTTTCTAAGACACATACCTTTGCTATAATTGCGGATGTACAGTTGTGTGTATCTGCATATTATGACCATTTAATCCAGAGAAAATCAGACGTTTTAGCGCTACCGCTCAACGGGCTGCTGTGCGCGCTCCCACGGCCGGAAATCAGATTCTGGCAGACAATCACTTTTTGGCACGACATAATATATGACTTACAAATCCAGTGGCATCAAGGCTAGGTCGCCATCAGTCTTGAAACCCATTTCTTCTTTCAGCTCGCACCACTGAGTGTAAGCTGGTCCAATATTCATCCGTGTCCGGGCTCGTGTTACATCACTTTCTGTTTTTCTTTTCTTCGCCTCGTCAGACAATACCTTCTTTGCTTTTTTAGCTGGCTCGGCCATGGCGTTGGTTTACGAAAAATCCAAGTAGCTGCTGGCTAAATCCACCGACAAATAAACGTGTGACGTATGCCGTAAAGCAGGTCGCACTAGACGCCTTTATGCAGAGACGTCACCATTCATCCTATTAACCATTTTTCTACCACTTAACTGAGTTTAGAAACATTATTTTAAGGTCGAAAAACTATCTAGTGTTGCTTTAATAGCTACTCAATTTAAACTAATGGGTTTGTAATATTTTGTTTGTGTGGTGTGTGTGTGTGTGTGTGTGTGCATGTGTGCGTGTGTGTGTTTTACCCTGGCTTTAATAATTGTAGGTCTAGGGTCCAGAATGCCTTGCATCTTCCTCAGAGCAGGAATCACGAACAGGTTACATGTCACCACTGCAGACACTGGGTTACCTAGAAAACAACACAACACTGGTTACTAGGGTAACTGTACAGAGGCAAATCTGCTAACTGGCAAATCCAGAGTTAGCTAGTTAGTAATAATTGTAACTCTTGCACTACCTCCATTTGCATTAAGTATTGTTCCTCTATGTGTCTGTCAGCTGCTGATATCTCTTTACACCAGTGTGACCCAGACACACTACTTGCCTGACATTTATCTTAATGTTATAGTCATAACAAACATAGGAGACCTTTTACTAAGAGAACAAAAATCGCTGTCAGCAAAAATTGTCTGAAGCAAGCTCTCAACGCAACCACATTCGGCTGAGCTGCTTTTTCTTTATGTCCAATCGGATTTTAGAGAGATTCAAATTATTCTGCTTTACAGAATTTTGAAAACGTCTAAAAAAGTATTGGCAGATTGGGACGATATAGCACTAGACTAGACTAGACTTCCAGTGTGGCTCAGCTATACTGGGCTTTGAGTTCAAGCGTACCAAAAAGTAGGTGTCGGTCATGGCCTGTTTAGTTTCAACTACAATTGGCCTTGATGCCAAGAGACCATGTTTGCTCAAAACATCTGAGGTACATTAGATGGTTCATTCACAATTCTTTTTGGAAATAAACCTGTTAAATGTTTGAAATCAACTGACTGTTAATTTGACTTACATCTCCCAAGAACCCATTTTACTTGTTTTTGACTACAATGTAAATGCAGCATGAAATGAGTTCTAGATATGAAGTTAGTGACAGAGGGGACTGAGACTCAGAGGGTGAGGTCATCATGATAACTGACAAGAACAAGGACTCGGAAAAGTAGCCAGGCAATCAAGAATAAGCATGAATATGCTAGTATAGGACTGACACTATAAGACACTATAATTTGGGCTCTGACTCGGAGGTCTTGTGAAGCTGCATCTTGTGCTGTCCTGCTTCTTAAGTTCTTTTCCCGTGTGCCTGTTAGTGCCGAGGTGAAGGTTACATACAACAAATGGGACATGGCTTCAGAAGAATAATCTGAGTGCGTGTTGAGCCAAAGAAAAACTAAAGAGACTATCAGGTCAAAGCAGCTGGGTGTCAGAGATGGTCCAGGGGATTGGACAACAAGGAGATACACACTTACTGACACTCACATAACCCAGTTACCTGAGGCATAAATATATTACCTGGCAGAGCAAAGATGAGTTTTCGTGCTCCATCAATGTCAACTGTAGCAAAGGTAGTAGGAAGACTGAGAAACAGAAACACATAGAACAAGTATCAGAGACAGTAGTAGCATCTCATACAATCAAGCTGTCAACATCAGTTGTACATAGAAGCAGCAGTAAATACAAATAAAAAAATTTAAAAAAAGTAATTAATAACTATAGTAGTTACAGTAATAGTGATAGTAGTACTGATAGTAGCACAAGCAGTACTAGAAGCAATGGCATAACCTCAGCAGTAATAATAGAAATATGAGGAGTATCAGCCACACCAGGAGCAGTCGTATAAGTACTAAAAGCAGTAGAAGAAAAAACAATAGTAAGTGTTGTAGTAGTTACAGCAGTAGTAGCAGAATGATATTAGCAGTAGGTGTAGAAGTAGTAGAAGGGACATCAATAGAAGTAGGAGTAGAAATAGTAGTATTAGTACTTGAGTAGCAGCAGTAAGAAATAGCAGTGGAAACTGTAGATGCAGCAGTAGGAAGCTTGAAGAAAATGAGCAATGAATAAGTTCATCTTATTTCTCACCAGGGGTCAATAAGAAAATTACTTTGGATATAAAATCACAGTTCCCCCCATTTTAAATTCCCCCAGCTAAACTCCCCACCCTTCCTTTCCACTCCCCTGTCTCACCCCGGCTTCATAAAGACTCGTCCAAAGTGGATCTGAGCATGGAGGTCAATATCCAGCACCTGCTTTAGGTAGTCCTAATGAGACACAGAAAAACAGACCGATGGAGAACAATAATACATTAAAACTGATGCTGATTCAAGTTTGAGGCAAAACTGCTTTCATTTATTGTTATATTAGAAAGACAAACCTGTTTCTTTATTTAAAATCAGAACATCAACTCAACAGGTCTGTGAAAAATCTTTAGTTAGTTTGAGGAGATTGGTCATAAGTGAGTGGTTACCTTCTCTCCCATGGACACACCCCCAGAGGTGATGATGACATCGGCCCGACTGATTCCCTCATGGAGAGCTGACAGCAAGTCATCAGGGCTGCAAACACAGTCATAACACATCAAAGCCAGCTATCTGCTCATGGGAAGTGCTACTAACAGCGGTATAATGTCTGTGGTGGAGCTTTGTCAAGTCTGGGAAATAATCCTATTGATGTCAAAGTGATGTCATCAGCGTTACGCTGGACTAGAATTGAAAACTACATATTATTAATGGAATCCTTGTGTTAGAAACTGGAGATTTGGAGACACTATAGCCTTAAACTCGACAGGCAGAGTGTACTTTTGCAAGCTACAACTTATGTTTTTAAAATTGTATACTTTCCAATATACTTACACTGAATTTATGTTTTTCAAAACTCTTAATGAAATGTAGTCTGTGCAACATTTGTATCACCAAACTAAATGTTATCATAGCAGAGCAGTTTTTATATAAAGCTAAAAGGATCCTACTTGTCTCCAACGATGCCCAAGTTGATGGTGGGATATCCATGTTCCTGGATGGTAGACAGCAAAGTGGAGCGGTTGGAATCTCTGATTTTCCCTGGGTGGAGGTCATCCTCTGGATTCAACAGCTACACAGAGCATACAGAGAAGAATTCAACTGAGATCTTGATTTAGTAGAAAACTGTGGTAGAAAAAGTGATGACATATGAGAAAATGGAAATTAATGGTTGCTATTCTGTCATCGTTAGGTAACCTGAGGGGCCTCAAATGCCTTCACACTTTATGAGAGAGATGCGGGTTATCAGGTAGTTGCCTTTAGGAGGACCTTGAAAAGGGGCCCAGCTTCTAGTCTAAGTGTTTTGATCCCAGTTGATAGTTCATATGATGCATAGACAGTTGAAGGATATAAGCAGAGACAAAGTAAGGTTTCTTTTACTTTTTGGTGGAAACTATATCCATGTGTGCTCTCTGTCATGGCCATACACACCATTTAGTTTGGTGAAGCAAAGATATTTTGCAAGGCCAAGATTGGCAACATGCTCATTTGAGCACCATCATTGCTTGGGTGGGTGGGTAGGGAACTGGATGATCTTGTCATTATTGAAAAACTTAACTCAAAAAAATGTTGTTTTGTGTCAATAACTAACAAAAGGATGATGACCGGATTGTTAGCTGCAATGGATGAGGCAGATAACAAGAGAATATTACTTCCTTGTAGTTCAGTGTCATTCATTCCCAGATAGGATCTGACCAACAGCTCCTGTGCAGTGGCACTACATTAAACAGTGGCCATTCATCATGATGTTTGCTAGTTAGTTTCACTTGAGTGAGTGATTGAGTGAATGATCTACCTTGCCAGCTAGCATTAATGCCATCCATCAAATGGTAGTTTGATAAAATTTCAACGAGTGTTGAAATGCTTTTCTTTCAATTCAGTTTGTTTTAAGGGTTAACATTTACGTTGAAAATAGATAACACAATATATTTATAATTAAATTGCAAGATTAACCTGGCGGAGTATCAGTTGATGCTGTGTTTTGTGAACTGAGACAGACATAAATGAAAGAATTAAAATGACTCAGACAATCAGAGCTCAACTTGGTGTAGGGAAGAGATTCGGTACATGATGAAAGACAGAAAAAAAAAGAGAGAAGGTGATGGAGATGAGAGAGAAAGACCAGGTACTGAACCTATAAGCTCAATTCAACAATGGCACAAACAGCTAGCATCATTACAATGTAATAAGGTAGTATTATGTATAAAAATTGGTTAAACACACATTTATTTTACATTTATGTACTGTTTGACTCACATTTCTATGATATAAATGCAAAATGTTTTTTTAATAAATTATTTTAATACACAGTCACAGAGATTTGGTCGTGATTAGATTAAAATGTGTCTGTGGTGTGAGTTTCTCTCAACTTTAACACATTCTCATGTCATACTGCTTGACAGATCATTTAAGTTTCTGCGCACAGACCCACAGACACAGTTTTAAAGCTACTGTATCGTTATTTCTTTACAATGTTTTTATTGATCAGACGTCCAACTTTTCTCCATCAAAAACCCAAAACTCTAGATGCAAAAGTCAAAAGAAAAGTTTGCGAGTATTTTCATCTGTTCTTGTGTATGTACCTCATTTCCAGTGGACATAACAGCCACCACAGGGAACTTGTGCACGCTGACCTCGGTCACTCCCACTGTAGCCAGCAGGCCAATCTCTGAAGGGCCCATATGTGTGCCTTTAGCAAGCACACACTCCCCTCGCCTGATGTCATGACCTATTGGCCTGTGTACACACACAGATACCTTACAATTAAAATTAGCTAGTGGCTCTCTAACACAGCTTCGATAGCAATTAGTTTCCATTTAGTTCCTTTAGCATATTGTGGTTGTTTGGTTTACCTGATGTCCTGTCCGGGGCGGGCCTGGACCATAATCCTCACCTCCAGCTCCTCTGTGCCCTGAAATAAGCCAGACTGTCATCACCATACCTGCTAACAAAACACATACTGTCCATACACAGTGGTGAGGTAATGCCAACATTGGACCCATTAACAAGCACAACTGGTCAAACTAGACAGTGTCAAGCTAACATCCTTACATCCTCAGACTCCCGCAGAAGCTCTGTATCCTCTACTTGGACCACAGCATCGGCTCCACAAGGAATCGGGGCCCCAGTCGTCACCCTCATCACCTGACCTGGCATCACTGTATGGGTGGGCTGCAAACACACAAACACATACACAAAGCTTATTGAGTTGCTGAGGTGCTTCTAGAGCTATGAATTTCACTGTGCATTTTACTTCAGAAGTCATAGCAGAGCCAAGTATCTACGGTACCAAGTATGTACAGTACCAAATATTGATAAAAAAGGTAAAAACAAGGAGCAGCAGTCACATTACTGACAGTGATAGTGAAGTTATTAATAGATATGAGAATAGGACTAGTAGTAGTAATAGTCAAAGCTTTAGCAGTAGTAACAGTCATTTTGCTCGGGGGTGTAATGTCAGCAGTTACCTTGCTACCTAGTCTCTTTTCCAACATCAATAGCAGGTGCTGTAGCGGTGGTGTTTTGCGTCCTTTTTTGTGTTCACAACAACAGAAATTATACAACCAGAGCAAGCAGCACTTTTGATAGTTTGGTATTTTCCTGACCTTGAAATTCACATTGTCCATCTATCTTGTTATTTCTGAAGTGATCATGAAAATTGCAGACTAATGGGGGGTTCATTCAAAAGAGGAGGCACAAAGTCAACTGTTGATATTTTGGTGGAAATTTGGTCTCAGCCCTTGCAGCGTGTCAGAGCCACGTCTATTGCTGGGACAAAAAAAAAGGAATAATGCTTTAATCACAAATTTCTTGAAACACTCCCCAAGCAGTGGATGCATTTAAATCTGGATCAGAAAATAAACATTTAATGAGATGAAAGCAGGACTTAGATTATCTGTGGTGATCTATAAATTAATGCAAGTCAGTAACTGTTAACCACAGCTGCTCTATAGTCTACAACAGCCTTCTCCGAGTTGATTAAATCCATGCAGCCACCTGAAGGCAGCAGGACAGATATCTGTGATTAATGCACTGCCTGATATGGGGGTGTCACAATTTAAATTCTAAATTGAAAATCGATCAAGATGAGCATTCAAATTCAATTATCAAAATCCAAAGCAGATATTTTGGTCTATTTTTGACATTTTATTTTACTAAATTAATGGTGCACCTCCTTGAAAATTTCAAGCAATAAATGATTAACCTGTAACCACCAAAAATAGGAACAGGCAAAATCTGTTTTTCTCACTGTGATTACAAAGGAGTCGAGGAGGCGCAGAACTGACCAGCACAAAGAAATGCCAGCAGACCGCCTGGGTAGCGGGGCTCTGTGTGCAAGTTACAGGAGCAAGTTGACAAGCTGCACCACTCGTGCTGCAGAGTTGGGAATAAATTTAACCTACACACGAGTTCAAAAAGTGCGTTGTGCAGCATTTTGTATCCATTTTTTTCCGGCACAAATCCACTTCATCCCTGCACGCTGAGGAGTGCAGGGATGAAGCGCTTGTCTGGTGAGAGCCTAGCATCTCTCTGTGTAAGCGTAGCGTCCTCAGCAGGATGTTGTATTTACAAATGCACCTGCAAATTGGTAGTGTTAGAGTCCTTTGCTGGTAACATACAATTGCAGAATTCCAAAGAATTGTTCCAATGTTTTTGACAAAAAGTGATATGTCTTGTTTTATTATTGAACTGTGTTAGAGTGCATTTATCATATATGATGCAGATTCATTATTTGAAACACTATGTTGCAAAAGATAACTGACAACATTCATTATTCAATTCAACATCACAACATCTCCACAGACATAAACTCAACATCAAAACACACCATATGAGTCTGGGTGTAGACAACAAGATGATGAAGAAGATCATTACTGTCAGGCTTTACTATGATTGGCTCAGCTGTTTCAGAGCTATGAAACCAGTGATGTGACTGGCTGAGAGTATATTTATATACAGTCTGCACATAACTATATAGTAGAAGTGCTAGAAGTTGTGTTGTTAGCAGTGCCAATAGCTGGACTGCTAAAGGTGATACTAATGGTTCTAGGTCGTGTTATCCAACACTCTGACATTACTGTAGTGTTAATGTATTAGAGCTGACCTGTTGTCCAGCCTGTGATTCCCCCATGATGAAGCGATCTCCTGGGCCATCAGCAGCTGCAGGTCAAGAATAATGATGTTGATCAAGTTATTATGGGAATTAGACCATGACTATTTATTAAAGACTCAGGTGGCAGCAAAGAATACAGCAGGGGGATTCAATTAAAATTCAAAGAGGTCCAATTAGAAGAAAATGTATTTTCTTCTAACTGGAGCGAAGGTCCGGACCATCATCATGTTTAACTTACAATTCAGTGCCATAATACAGTATATTGAAGGAGCCAAATAATTGTATCAATGTCTGTATACAGTCAACAACTAATTGTCAAATTACAGTCAGTACAGTTCCAAATTTCAACAATTTCGTCAATTTCCACATTGAACTGAAGGCGTTTAAAATATGCAGCTTATTATAAATAAATATTTAATAAATGTTCTTTACCCATTTCAAGTAAAATAAGGGCAGCATTTTAAAATAAAAAACATTACAGAGCTTTTGTAAAAATGGAATGGTGTAAGGGCCAGCCTCATACACATGTGTAGCTGGAACGATATTTTGTTTAATCATGTTGTTAGTGAAAGTAGTCATTTCTGTGCACTTAAATTCAGATATGAGTAGCTGCTTCATCTCTTAGTGGTACAACTGCCTGTTGGAAAAATGAACATGAAAGAGTCCATTCTTGATTAAAAGATGTTTTCGTTGTTGACTTATGTTTTGCTGTCCGCCTATTAGTGACCTCTGGAATACAGTTTAAATACAATATAGTCTGAAGAAAATGGTTTTCAGTTAATTCAATTCCAAAAACTAAATAGATGTATTTGTATAGATGAACGCAGCCATCAGCTGAGTCAAATTTAATGGATGCCGTTGAACATTATTGTCCCCTACATAATGTTTACCTGATGTTATATGTAATAGATTTTCTATGTAATAATAGATATTAGTGGACTCACCTCGTACGGCATAGCCATCTTTAACGGAGGCGGGGAACGGAGGAAGGTTGTCTTTGGCATAGATGTCCTGAGCGAGCACTCGACCCAACCCGTCTAAAGAAATTAGTCCAATTCAGTTTAGTGCAAACCACACTTTGACAACAAATGCTCCAATCATACCAACTACACACAATAAGTACAATGTGTGTTCATTTTTAATGTCTTGAGAGCCGAACTGTCTTAAACCCCATGTGTGATGTTATATTCTTCTCTGTTTCCTTAAAATAGCACTAGACAAGTCAAACAGAAGGTTGAAGCACATACCTACAGCACACACACACCTACAGCACACACACACATACAGTCGCAGTCAAAAGTTTACATACAGTTGTAAAGGAAATGTATATGCATGGCAGTCCTGAGTTCCAATGATTTCTACAGCTCTCATTTTTCTGTGATGGAATGAGTGGAACACATACTACTTTGTCACAAAAAACATTCATGAAGTTCAAAAATATACATACAGTAATACCAATATCTGGTTAAATGTCCCTTGGGCATTTTCACCTAAATTAGGTACTTCTGATAGCCATCCACAAGCCTCTGGCAGGCCTCTGGCTGAATTTTTAACCACTCCTCTTGACAGAATCAGTGACGTACAACCAAATTTGTTGGCTTCTTCAGCACGGTCTACATGTTCTTGATGGGGTTCAAGTCAGGACTTGGGAAGACCATTCCAACACCTCAATCCTAGCCTGATTTAGCCATTCCTTTACCACTTTTGATGTATGTTTGGGATGATTGTCCTGTTGGAACACCCAATCTTCTGGCTGATGATTTTAGGGTTTTCCTGAAGAATTTAGAGATAATCCTCCTTCATTATTCCATTTACTTTCTTTAGAGCACCAGATCCACTGGCAGCAAAACAGCCCCACAACATAATACTACCACCACCACACTTAACAGTAGGTATGGTGTTCTTGGGGTTAAAGGCCTCACCTTCTCAAGGTGTCCACAACTCAATTTTTGTTTCATCTAACCACAGACAGTTTTTTCTTTGTCCATGTGATCAGCAGCAAGCTTAAGTCGAGCTTTAAGGTGCTGCGTCTGGAACAAGGACTTCTTTCTTGCACAGCAGCCTCTCAGTTTATGTTGATGCACACTTGACTGTGGACACTATCACCTGTCTTCCAGCAGCTTCTAATTCATTGCAGAATTGCTTTTTATATTTACAGTTGTTTGTACAGATGATCTTGGGACCTGTAACTGCTTTGAAATGGCTCCAAGTGACTTTCCTGACTTGTTCAAATCAATAATGGGCTCTTTCAGATCAATGATGAGCTGTTAAGACTTTCGCATTGTAGTATTTGTGGCCGAGTCTAATGGGTGTATCAAACAAGTCCTATTAAAATGGGCCCAGAAAAGCTCTTGTCAATCAGAATCACTCAAAAGAAGTTAAGAGGCCATGCTACAAAGAAAATTTGAAACTTTTCTATAATCACCTAAATTTATTGTTCAAGTTACAGTATGTATATTTTTGAGCCAGCAGATTTGGTCACATTTTCAGTCAATTTCATGAATGTTTTTTGTAACAAAATAGTATGTGTTCCACTCATTCCATCAAAGAAAAATGACAGCTGTGGAAAGCATTGGAAGTGAAGACATAAGCCCTTTTCACACAGAGACTCCTCATTATCGGTGCAGCAAAGTTTCGCCATTTCTCCGCCTTTGTTCACACTGAACCAAGCAGGGGTAAAGCCACGCCGGTGTGTAATTTCATACAGCATGCCAGCGCTACGGATCCAAAAGAGGCATGATGGTACACATCATGACGTTGAGATCTGTGTGATTTTTTTTAACATGTTTCCCTTGGTGTCCACCTGTTAATCTAAACATGCATTGGCTGACTGTTTATAATAATATGGATGCAGTTATAATGTGTTGTGACTGAGATCTTGACCCAACATGCATTGTGGAAAATGTCAAAGTTACGTTTTTCGCTCTAAATTACATCATTACATAAACGCCATTAGTAAACAGCGGACCCTTTCTGGCTCTCTCATTCGTGGGGAGGGATGCTGTTTTCTGGGGGAAAGTTCACTGAAGTTCCCAGAGACAGTAACTACAACAACACAATAGTGGAAGGTGACAAAGACATGGTGAGTTAAAAGTTTTTTGCTCTAAATCACGTCACATAATCAACACCATTCAACTGCGGGAGCCACCTGGCTCTGCTGCTGGGGACAGACGCTGTTTTTTGGCCAGAAATGTGACGAAGAGTCGGTAGGACAGACAGGATGACACTTTTCCACGTATGGATGCAGTTGCCAACATTACTGTTGTTTGTTCCTGTAATGTCGCTTTGTGGGTTGAAGTGTGGGACATTTCTCTCTTATTTGATGAGTGAAGGATCTGTTTAGTTGTCAGACTGTGAACACCATCAGACGGACACACCCCTGGTCCACGCTCGCCTCGGCTTTTCTAGTCGGACAGACACCGGCTCGCCTCTGTTGCAGCTCTGATACTACCTCCGGAGGTGGATCAGAGCCGCAACGAAACTGCCTCTCTCCGCATCTGTAACTTTCACACAGACGGCAATGCAGAGAATCGGCGCATGAAAAGGTGAAAAAAAAAAGGTACCTACAGTACACACACACATACTACTCACCTCTGTAGTTAATGACTTCAATTCCCAGAATTGGTGTCATCTCTAGAACAGTGATGAAGGCTTTGTCCATTGACGTCAATGGGAACGGAGACATACGATGGCGACGTGCCACTTTACTGATGTCCACTGCACTGTGGCCTACACACACACAAACATGACACACACACAAAATCAAAGAGATCAGCTACATCATTAAGACTACTGACAGTTTGAGTGTAAAATATTGATCATCTTGTTACTTATTACAATACATTGTTCTGTTGAGAAACCATGGGCCCTAGCATTCATGTGGATGCCCCTTGACACGCACCACCTAGCCAAATATTGTTGCAGACCTAGTTCACCCCCTCATGGCAACAGCACTCCTAGATGGCAGTGCCCCACCCCTTCGATCTGGCCTCCAACTTCACTAGACCCCGTTCTGATCGAGCGTCCATGGGATTCCTGGAATAAATCCAACGCATTGCAGCCCATTGGGCGGAGGCGTGGACATGATCTGCAGTGGTGATTCATGTGTGTCAAGTGGTTTCCACATGAATGCAAGGAACCCATTTCCCAGTAGAACAAAGCACTGTAACAAGATTATCAAGGTTATTCACTTCGTCTGTCAATGGTTTTAATGTTGCGACTCATCGGTGTAAGGGTCATTCCATGCCAACTCACCTCCCAGTTCATGTCAGGGATTTTCTTGAAAAAAGTAATGTTGAGACCTCTATTAAATTCATGTCACCGTGCAAAATCCAATAGCTGTACTCCAAATACTTTTTAAGTTATGAATTTTTTAAGTTTGAGCTAAATTTCAGTTTCAATTTCATTCCTTCTATGTGTATGTGTAAACCTCACCTCACACCCTCTCGCTCATTTTTCACTTGATTGGGTTGAAATTTGTCCTGAATATCAAAGACACTCTTAGGATAATTTACAACATATATTCATTTAAATTGTTGTTGCTGGATGGTTACAGTAATCAAATTATTAACAGGAAGTCATTTTACCAGAATGAATAATCTGTCATTTTCAAAAATTCATATTTCCACAACCCAAGGTTGGTTCTGTGTACTATTAATGTAGTTCTGTCACACCCAGAAGTAATTTGGTCCTGTATTAAAAATTGACTGCCACAGATCTTGTTAAATATAGCTTCAGAGCTGAATAACCCACTTTTTGGGTTATTTCAAGTGTAGATTTTGCCTAGAAGGATTATTTTAATTTCCTTGAAACTTTAGTGTGTGAAAGTGTTGATATTCATTGCATATATAGAGAATCCAAAGATGTTATATCACTCCATTGTTTATAATTTTTTTGAAAGAGCTAATTTTCACACTATTCAATGGCTGTAATATCACATTCATTGGTTTTATTTCATCAGTAGATATTTGTACTGAGTTGACTTCAAGGTTTTCTATCCATCTGATACCTATTAAGCCTGTCTTTCAATTTGCAAGTTACATCTTGTCATGGTTTGGTTTGTTGTGTACTAGATGATGTCATCTTGGATTGCAATTAGGGATGCACAATATATATCAGACAGATAAATTATCGGCCCAATAATGGAAAATGTACTTATCGGTTATCGCCAGATAAAGAAATTATAGCCAATAATACAAAGCCAAGTGTGGTGGGTCCGTGCGTGACGTATAATTTATTTGCACTTGTTCATGTTGTGTAATGGAAAATGCCAGTTTAGGGGGTATTTCCTAATTTCATTGTCCTACTTGTGCTAATGCAAATGTACATTGGCCACAGAAAAGTAGAGCTCTGTCTTTGATGCAGATTTTTTGAGTTTCTTTTTCAATAGCTGATGCTGCCTAAACACTGTTAAACACTTGTTCTGTTATCCAACTTGTACAATGAATATTGAACAAGGAGGTCGAGGGCCGGAAACAGAAACGGCACGCCTTTTAAGTAAAAGTTGCGTGTTTTGAAACGTGTTGGCTGCAGCGGTCACGTAAGGAGAGCTAAAATAAATAAATAAACAAATAGCCTAAATAATAAAATAACCAAATTCAGAACGGTTATACAGTCATATTTTTGCCACTTTCCCACAACTCATAATGTATAAATTGCCAATGGGCGCAAGTACTGTAATTATTAGAGTGCTGTGATTCATCTATGTTAGATTCATTAATATATTCCTCAACCTTTTTGATTGAGGCTACTTAATCTGTGACTTTGAGGCTAAACATTAAAGGCTAAAATAGTGTTGTTACTGTGAGTTATGAATTATGTTCATTAATTAGGCTATTTATTTATTTAATTTACCTCTCCTTAATTGACCAGTGCAGCCAACACGTTTCAAAACACAACATGAGGGAAAAAGTCTTCAAGTTAAACCATAAAATCTTATCACAGCTATGGTATATCAAATAAACTATCTTTTCTCACTACATCTTAGCCTTTCTTACACTTTCTATTATTGGTTATTTTATCGGTATCTGCCATGAGAGTCAGGTAATTATCGATTATCGTATCGGCTGAAAAAAAGAGCCATATCATGCATCCCTCTTTGCAATATAACCAGAATTATTTAAAAGGGCAATCATAAAGTCTGGTCCGACGTCCAGAAGCATATGGGTCGCAACATCAAACTCTGTTTGAACACCGTTCTCCTATTTGGTACAATTACAATTTGCTACAGATGTCTGGTCCATATTTTAACCATAGTTGGGCCTCTATGAGACCCTTAGCCTGCAAGATCTATGTGATGGAAATGGATTACTTCAATTCCAGAAACTTAGAGAGTGTTACTCCCTTCCTGGGTCTTCTTGGTTCTTATACCTACAATGAGATCAGCAATCCATACCCATGGTGTCCCCTGAGACTTGCCTTTACTCTCTCACCCTCTGAGCATGTGGGTTAACCCTTGACGTTCCTCGGCTAGGCTGGTGTCCACCATTTATAATGAGTTAATCACTAAAAATGCCAAAACTTTGGGGGTAATTGAGTCATGGAATCATGATTTTGAGGGACAAGGTTAACTGGAAACATGTTTGGGCTAAAATATTTATATCATCAAAAAATCCGGCTCATCAACTCATTTACTCTAAGTTTGTACATAAATTCTATGCAACACAATACAGGCACTTCAAAATGAAGCTTACAGATAGCACAAATTGTACTAAATGTAGCCAGAATATTGTGGCTACGTGCCCTCATGTCTTCTGGGAATGCCCTTCTGTATCTAATCTTTGGTATAAGGTGGCTAAGTGTCTTGAAAATATTCTGAATTTCCCCATCCCTAAACAACCCACCCTATTTTTATTTATTGACGACTCTATACTGATAGCACCAGATTAGCTTTTAGAAAGATTATTTTTGCAGGTTTAACTGATTGTTCTCCCTTGAGCCTCTATCAATAGAAGAATGGCTGAATCACTTTAGGGATATTGCTTTCATAGAAAGATCATTAGCTGTAATCCATAAAGCACGGACATCCACTGTATATTTGGATACCCTCAACAGCTCTCTTTCGACCCCACGCATTCTTGTACAAATATAATGTGTTGTTAGATTGCACTATAACAGTCCTGGCCCCTTTCCTGTTCACCCTGTACACTGCAGACTTCTCCCACCAATCACCCCACCGCCATCTACAAAAGTTCTCTGACGAATCTATCGTCGGCCTCATCAGGGACGGGGACGACAGAGCCTACAGAGAACTTATTAAGGACTTCGTAGACTGGTGCCAGCGGAACCACCTCCAGCTCAACGCCGGGAAGACCAAAGAGCCGGTGGTGGATTTCCCCAGGCACAGACAACCCTGCACACAGGTAAACATCCAGGGAACGGACATTGAGATGGTGACATCTTACAAGTACCTGGGAGTTCAGCTAAACAATAAATTGGACTGGACTGATCGCACTGCAGCAACATATAAGAAAGGTCAGAGCAGACTCCATCTGCTGAGATAGCTCAGGTCCTTTGGAGTGCAGGATGCACTCCTGACAACTTTCTATGACTCTGTGGTGGCATCAGCCATTTTCTATGGAGTAGTCTGCTGGAGCAGCAGCATCTTGGCAGCAGGTAGGAAGAGACAAACTTGTCAAGAAGGCTAGCTCCATCCTGAGATGCCCTCTTGACCCAGTGCAGGTGGTGGGAGAGAGCAGGATGATGGATAAGCTGTCATCGCTGATGGTGAAGGAGTCCCACCCCCTGCAGGACACTATCACAGCACTGGGCAGCTCCTTCAGCGACAGACTGATACACCCCAAGTGTGTGAAGGAGAGGTATCGCAGGTCCTTCCTTCCTGCTGCTGTTAGACTGTACAACCAGCACTGCTCCCAATAGACCTCACATGTGCACTCAAACTCTACACATATCCCATTCTCATTCTCACTTCGGTTTGCACAAACTGGACAATTTTTAATACCCATTTCTATTATTTGTAAAAATACACTGCCCACACTGTGTATAATTACACTGTTCATATTGTAAATATTATGTATATACGAGTCTATTCTATTTCTTATTTTGTTATTATATTGTTTATTTTTTACTTTTATTACTGTTTATTGTAATATTCCTGACCTTGACTGCTGTAACACAGAAATTTCCCCATTTGTGGGACAAATAAAGGAATTCTGATTCTGAACTTACACACATCTTGTTTACTGTCTACTGTGTTTTTTGTTGTTGTTGTTGTTTTTTACTGTTTTTTGTCTGTTGTTTTTTGTTTTTGTCTCGAGGCAATGGTGGCTTGTATATAGTATTGAATCACATATTTTTATTGTATGCATATGAATCTTGGTACCCAATCTATGGTATTATGTATCTGTATATCATGTGACAAATAGTTCAATAAAAAGTTGATCACAAAAAAGGGCAATCATAATTTATTTCATCATTAAGCCGTTTTAGGTTATAATGAGATCATGGAGCCCTGCTCAACTGGAAAATCCTAGAGGCAGACACCAACTGTCACAAAGCAGCCTATGGAGAAGTTGATTTTTTTCAAGTTTGGCTGAGTTGTTGATGTCAGAAATTAGTGCACAGAGTTTGAAATTGTGAAATAATATATGTGTGAACTATCATGAATATTTTGTCCAGACATATAATTTCCAGAACCCAATGAAAAAGAGGCTCAACAAGTATCAGACTGATATAAAACCTTAAAGTCAACACAGTACAAATATCTACTGATGAAATAAAACCACTGAATGTGATATTACAGCCAGTGAAAAGTGCAAAAAAATAATTAATTTTAAAAAATCATAAACAATAAAGGAGTAATATAACATCTTAGAATTTTTTATATATGCAATGGATATCAACATTCTATACATTCTATATTAAAATCTACACTCAAAATAACTCAAAAAGTGGGTTTTTCAGCCCTGAAGCTAGATTTAACTGTCTGTGGCACTCCGTTTTTAATGCAGGACCATATAACTTCTGGGTGTGACAGAACTACATTAATAGTACACAGAACCAACATTTGGTTGACAGAAAGTGAAAACTAGTCGAAATGTGATTTTTTGAAAATGACAGATTCTTCATTCTGGTTAAAAAAATACTTCCTGTTATTAATTTGATTACTGTAACATACAGCAACAACTATTTAAATGAATGAATGTTGCCTTAGGGTTTCTTGGATGTTCAAGACAACTCTAACTTAATCCAGTGAAAAATAAGCGATGAGGTGAGGTTTAGAGTACACATACGAGGAGTCACAACAATGCTGACATTTAGCTCAGAGGGCCAAACTTAAAAAAATCATAACTTAAAACTTGAAGTACAGCTGTAGGATTTTGCATGGTGCCATGAACTTAATAGACATTTCAACATGATTTTTTCAAGAAAATCCATGACATGAACTGCTAAAAGATCTGGATTTTGGGTGAGTTGGCATGGAATGACCCATAAGTTAACAGTAAATATGATTCTATATAAGTTCCTGAATTTTCGACATTGATGCTAGTTGCTATGGCAAGGCTGCAAGGCTGCAAGGTTGGCATGTTAATGACACACGCACGCACGCACGCACGCACACACGCACACACGCACACACACACACACACACACACACACACACACACACACACACACACACAGTACTTACTGGCTCTCAGAATGTTCTCATTACTGCCACATCGTGACTGAACCTGCAGTGACGGAGACAGATATTCTATATTTGGTCATTGTTTGATGCAAATGTATGGAATGAATGATTTATATACCTCTCCTCTTCATACCAGAACAGTCTGGCAAAGCTTTCCATGTTGATTTACCTATTAATAATGTCTAATACACAGGACATGGACACAGATAACATGAATTCTAGCTGTGATGTTGAAAAACCCAGCAGCTCTGTGTCTAATTGTCTGATTGCACAAAACAACATAAGATTGTTAGAAACTAAAACAGAAATCATTATGGGGTTATACTGATATCCAATGCTGTTCTTTAGTCACAATATCAGATATCAGTTGGTGTTTATCTATCTCTGCTGTAGAAGATCTACTCCTAACATAGCTTTATCAACAGTTTGTAAAACCTTTCTCCATATCTGATGTAGCAATCTTTATTTTTTAAAGCTGTCTCTGTCTGGATTTGAAAGTTAAAAAAAAAATGAATGCAATAAATTCTTAAATAAAGCCAGTATTCAAGTTAAGGCCAGTCAACAAAAAAGGCCAATTAAAAAAACAAAAAGTACTGTCATGGCTACCATGTTAAATTCAGCATTAATCTCCATAGCACTAATGCGTCAGCATAACAGCACTCGTATCATACTTACCACTCTGCGGCTCTGAGTTTCTCTTTTTAAATAGAAATCATGTTTTTATTCACTGGTTAATTTTCCTTTCCCATTGTATGCTACCTTTGTAGTGCACATGCAGCCAACTTTTTAATTGTAAACAATTTCCACCTTTCTCGTTTCAAATTAAAGGAACAGTTTACCCAAATATGATAATTCCGTTGTTATCTACTCCTCATGCCAGTGGAAACTCGGGTAAAGTTTCATAGTCTACATAACATTTCTGTAGCTTCACAGCAAAATAGCGTTGCAGAATTATCAAACTACTGAAGTAGATGGGGACTTGTGTTAAACAACAACTGAAAAACACATAAAATGGCTCCATACAGCTCAACTGGCGTAATCCAAGTTTCTGGAAAACTCTGGAAGTCCCAAGATCCCTGATAAATTTGAAGACGTTGTGTACAAACTTTTGCACGAGTAAATAACATCTCAAATCAACTAGGGATCTCAGGGCTTCCGGAGACTTGGAACAAGTCTCTAATGCTGCAACACTGTTTAGCTGTGAAGCTCCAGAAATGTTTTGTGGACTATGAAACTTCACCTGATTTTTCATCAGCATGGCTGTGAGTAGATAATGACAGAATTTTCATGTTTGGTGAACTTATCATTTAAAGGCAATGAAGAAAGGAAGGGATTGCATTTTGAGCTGCTGTAATGCTTTTAATGTGAAACATCTGCAGGAAGCTTAACAGTGATCAAACAAGTGCAAAATGGAAGTATAACTGTGAATGATAATGTTTTTTCTTTTCTTTTAAGTATTTTTTTGGCCTTTTATGGCTTTATTGATGGGGTAGCTTAGGAGATGACTGGAACTGGGATGAGAGAGAACCTGTGCATGGGACGCACACCATACTAACTGAGCTACCGGGGCACTCGATAATGTTATTTCTTTTACAGAAGATTAATTCAGAGCAGCACAATGGTGAGTGAGACAGGACTCTGCTGTTGTATTAATGGCATAAGTGATGTGGAAATTAACATTATACTGAATTGACAGGACAAAGGGGTAAATATGTAGAGAGAAAGTTTTGAAATTGCATTTTTTTTGTATCAGCAGCAGATTAAAATGATACCAAATCATTACTAAAATATGATCAAATATATAGGACTTACACAACAGGAAAAATGAGGCTTGTAAAGCTGGTTATATAAATAAAGGCCTGGCTCTCTTTGCAGTTGATGTAAGTGAAGGGCACTGAGTGAGAATTTGACAATTCCAGCAAAATTTGAGTTTTTGCTGTATTTTCCTACTGTCGATCGTTTGAGATCAATTGGGACAATTTCTACGTGAATGTATCACAACTGAAGATATTTCTCACAGTGTCATTCGCTCCCATTCAATATCAAACAGCACACAAGTCCCAAGACTTTTAATTTAACAGTAATCCATCAATGTGAACAGTGATGTGACCATCATGTTTTGCAAGGTTGAATTAGGATGTTAACGTCAGACTACTGACTCGATTTGGTCTCATATCAGCATACCTATTTGAGAGCCAAATTGAGACAATCCAAAAACAGTGGCTACATTGGGACCACATCTGAAACTAATCTGAAACTCAGAGCTCACACGTGTCCTTAACGGCTCTGTAAGAACACACCCACAGAAAGTTTAAAAGCCTGCCAACTCCTCTCCAGTTAGTTAGAACTGAGGAAGCCTCTTGGATGAGAGGTGAAACGTCTTCAAGAAACTGAAACAAGTCCAGTTGCCTACGATACATACCTAGATTTACCATGACCTGGATGACTGAGAACCTTCATCAACATAATCAGAATAAAGTTATTTGGAATTCAAATTGGCAACCTCTTATTATAATAAGTCAAAAAAAAAGTTGGGGAATCCAGGAAAAAGGCAAAGACTCAAGTCATGTAGCAACTTTCCTCTCTCTCTCTCTTTGTCTATGTGCGTGTGTGTGTGTCCGTGTACATGTATGAAAAAGTTAGTGTGTACCTTGGGTGTCGGGCATGAGGCGGTGGAAAGGCGGGACGTCGCCTGTGTTGCCCGTGGTGACTCGGAAGGGGTGGAGCTTAAAGAGGCTGAATCTCGAGGAAGAACCTGAACGCCTCGAGAAATGATCGAGTCCGGGATCTACATGCACAAATTCACACACAGACACACACAATGCATTTCTCTTGAATTTCTGTCAACTAAGACAGAATCACTTTTCATATATTCTATATTTATTCCTTCTGCATAAGGCAAGACCAGAGACACCAAAATCGTCCATGTTATTTGAAAAGATCATTGGCCCAATGCTTCAGCTAACACTTCAGCATTTTGCTTAGTAGCACAATGAGATTAGGTGTACATTTGTCTTTAACACAGTCTAAAATTGCACTGATCAAATGACTGGGCTAGACTTGAGTTAACTGCAGTGCAAGTACCTATTTGAGTTTGTTACTTTTAAACAACTTTCAATGCACTGTATATATTACAGTAGTTGTGGAGGAATAATGGTGTGTGTGATGTCTTTCCTCTGTTGGTCTTCTTTAGCACAAGGGGGCTTCATGTGATTTTGGAATTCACCCCAACATCATGTGTCACACATTAACATGGGATTAACGAAGTCTGTGCTTAACTCAAAGGTATTGACCAAATCCCTCACCAAAAGATTACATCCGGATTCAATTTGATCTTTCTCTTTCATCCAAAGGCAATATTAACAAATTCTAGCTGCCTTATAGCTGTTTACTTGTTTATCAGGGCCAGCCACTGCACAACAGGGAGAAATTGGAAATCAATCTGTCCATGTATGTCCAAGTGCACAGCATATTTAAGATGGATGTACCAGGTACATATGGATGCTTTTCGTGTCAATGGTCTGATCACTGAATTGCCAAGTTGATTTGCTTTAAAGTAAATAGCCATCACACCTACAAACTGCTGCTTTTAACCACTAATGATAGACCTACTACCGATAACGGCCCCGGTATTTACACATGGTTCAACTAATCCAGGCTAACATGATGTTAGTCAGATAAAATGACCACATCAATCTAACTAGCTAACTGGGTTCTTCAGCAGCAGTTCAATTCATGGTAACACTTTATTATAACCATAATTAAAAATGCTAAATTTATAGCTAATTAAACATAAAATTATAGTTATTTAACTTTTAACAAACAATGACATGCTTTATAAACCATTTATTAAGCAATTGTTCATTATAAAAATGCAAATGTTTTTAGTTTTTGTAATTGGTTAATAAATACTCAGTAGTTCATCTATAAACATTATTAGGATGGCCATTAAAAGTGTCAACTGATGTTAATAAACCGTCACAATTGCTTAGTGAATCGTTTCCAAAGCATTTCATTGTTTGTTAACGGTCAAATAATTAACCCTAACTCAAATCTAATTAACAATAGATTTGACATTTATTAATGATGGTATTTATAAAGTGTTGCCAGATTCATTTGTTTTCTTGGATAGTGCATTGGTCTTATCACACACAATGATCATGTGATTGATTGTGAGCTGATCATATGATTTCACTCAGCTGCTTTACTGCAGCTGCCCAGTAGTTAATTCAACCCTTTGTATCTTCCTTTGAGCAAATTAATAGGTGTTGTACGTATAATACAAGTATATTTTGTATATAATCAGTGTATAAGGACAAAATCAAAGCTGGCAAGTTTGCTGGCTTTGATAACAGTCAACCTTTAGTTAATGTTGAAGTAACATTGGTTTTGCTCATAGAATGGATTGGTTCTTTTTTAAAGCTGCATTTATTGATTTCTTGGCCACATTAAAAAGTTGTTTTTAAACAGTTGCCTATTTACACATATCTAAATTTTTTTTACACATTTTAAACTCTGTAGTTAATGTTAAAAAGTCTTCTTCCAATGTATCTTAACCAATTTAGAGCATATTCAGAGATTGTTATCCATGTATAAAGAACAGGGACCAGAATCATTTGACTGACAGAGATGATGAACGGACCAATGACAGGAGAGGACAAGTGTGTTTGTGTGTGTGTTTGTGTGTGTGTGTGTGTGTGTGTGTGTGTGTGTGTGCGTGTGAGAGAGTGTGTGTGTGAGTGTCTCACCTGCTGGTCATGGCTACAGGAACAAGTGAAATGAGTGGGAGGGGCGGGTGTGCTTCTGGGCAGGTAGGGACCTCCCTTAGCCATGACCACAGCATGGCTAGTCTGATGGGTACACACACATGCATGTGGTGTGGGCACGCACAAACACACAGATAGACAGACAAACAGACACGTGTCCCCACAGACAGATAGGTGAATGTGATGAAATGAAAAGCCTCAATCTGGTTAATGAATAATAAATAGGAAACTTTGATGCAATAAATGCTCCATATAGTAGACCACTTCTAAATATTCTGAAGATCTGAAGGTGTTTGAAATTGGAAGGACCACATTCACACCTGAACTGACATGGTCATATGTTATCTGGATAATGACATCTGAACATGGGCCTTTCCATTTATACCTGCAGGCTATTGCACCAGTTAAAAGTAGGCTTGATCTTAAGTTTTATAGTAATGTCAACAGCTCAACACTGTAACTAGTAAGTACAAAGTCAATCAAGACATTGCTGCAGAGTAAGTTTCAGCCAACACTACATTTGAGAAATATGGTAGGAAAAGAAACATATAAATTGTAAGAGAAAGCAGGAAACGGTTTTACTAAAAAGGACAATGTAATGTATGCTTCGTGTGTAAACAAGCTAACATGCAGTATGATACAGTGCATGTTTGTCTATTACCTTAATAATTCAACAATCAATAATCAATCACTTCTGTTTTACATTTTTTACAAGGGTGAGGAAGGCTGTATAACACATAAATGCAGGGGGAAAAAAATAACATGAATTAAAGTCTGCTGAACTTAAAAGTTACTGTTACAAGCAACCAAGAACTCAGTGAACTCAGAGTATGTGTTATGATTTTGGAGTATTTGTATTCAAGTTTGTATGGTGATGGAATGGATGCTATATTATTTGAGGTCATATTGAGAAAGACACAATTGGACATTGATAACACAATGATGCAAAAGAGAGTCAAAAACGGGTGCTTACAATGTTTTGCTGACAAGTTAAATAAAAACAATCTGTGAAGAGTGGTCACGTTTCCCTGCCTCATTCGTTGTATTGTATCTGTATCTGTAACTAATCAACCGACCAGAGTATAAGTATATATAATATAATTTTTCAGAAAATTAAACACTTGAACAAATCAAGTGTTTAATTTTCTGAAAAATTTGGTTGTAATTAGTTATCTTATGCTATAAAGAGAGGACGAAACGTCATGATTGAGCAGACGGGTGTAGTTTTGTGTTCACATTCCTGTCACCAAAAACACCAAAAATGTTTGTATCGGCGAGGTGGGAGAAATGTGTTAAATGTATGACACAAAGCGTTCTGCGTGCATTAGTTCTATATTCAGACACAGATGTTAATACCAGCTGTAAATGGGGACTCCTTAAAGTTTCATCTACCAAGTTTCCAGCGGCAGCAGCCACACTGGTTGGGGTTTGTCCTTTTGACTGGTTACCTTAGCAGCGATGGCAGCTGCGGTGATGTGGGAGGATCCATGCTGGTGATGGTGGTGGTTGTGCGCATGTCGACCTCTCCTCCTGTCTTCCTCCTCATCCTCCTCTTCCTCACACTGGGTGCCACGCTCCATGGTGTGCGTGTTACTGTGTGTGTTGGTGTGTGTGTTGGCCAGCAGAGGAGAAGGGGAGGGCAGCTGTTCCAGAGCTGCATGTGTGGCTTTTACCCCAACTGTGGCTTCGCGCAGCAGGTCAATGGCGTGGGGCAAAGCAGGCAGGATGAACTGAAAACACTCCTGAAGAAAACCACACAGCGCTGTTCAGAGCACTTTCAAAGTGCAACCAAAGATATTACATGAACAGTAAGAGGAAGCTTGGACCGAGTCAATTATTAATGCTGTAAGGACTAGCAGGAACAAAGTACAAAGTATTCTGACCACTTTTTTTATGTTGCATTCTTATGCTAAAATCATTAAAACTCACTTTTTAGTATTTGGACTCTTTTCTATGACAAATTAAATTTAGCTCAGGTGACCATTTTTCTTGACCATCTTTGAGATGTTTTCACATCTTGACTGGAGTCCAGCTCTTGCAAATTAAGTTGATTGGACATGATTTGGACAGGCACACACCTGTCAGGCCTGGCATCAGGCCTGCAAGCTGACAATGCAAATCAAAGCAAAAAACCAAGCCATACGGTGAAAGTAGTTGCCTTTGAAGCTCAGACACATACAAAATAATGTCTGCTGCATTGACGTTAGCAAGAGCGCAATGTCCTCCATAATTCTAAAATGGAAGACGTTTGGAACTACCAGGAGTCCTATAGCTGTCCGGCCAGTCAAACCAAACCAATCGAGGAAAAGGGCCTTGGTAAAGAGGTTACCGAGAAACTGATGGCCACTTTAGCTGAACTACAGAGATCCTGTGTGGAGAAACCACTAAAAGGACAACTGTCACTGCAACACACCAGTCTGGGCTTTAAGGCAGAGTTGCCCCACAGAACCATCTCCTCAGTGAAAGACACATGAAAGCCTTCTTTAAGTATGAAGAAAATAACCTACAGGAGTCAGACTATGAAAAACAAGATTCTGTGGTCTAATAAAAACCAAGATAAAAATGTTTGGCTTGTTTCACTGCCATAGGTGCTTCAACTAAGTGCTGAGTTAAGGGTCGGAACACTTATCAGTACCTTTATGGAACTTTTTAGCTCATTGCTTTTGCCTGTAAACTGAAGACCAAGGGCTGACAAAATCAGGCCAAAACTCTCACACACTGTTCACCTCACTTACAATCAAGAATGAATTTTAATAACCATGTTTTCGGAACAAAGACCCAGACAGATAACCTGATGAAAGTCATTATACCTAAACGTTGTTATTAAAATTAATTCTTGACTGCAAGTGAGGTGAACAGTGTGTGGGAGACTTTGTCCTGATTTTGTTCCTACAAAGTTCAACTTCACCAAAAAAGCTCAGATAAACTCACTCTACACAACCTGCTCAGCACCTTACAAACAACCAGAGGTACAATGAGAGTGAATATCAAGCCGTTGTTCATGAAGTGTACAGCAAAACGACTCAAAATAAATGCTGATTTTTCTCCATGTCTGCTGGTTGTGTAATGACTGTTTTATAATATCAGGATATGTCAGTAGGGCTGTGAATCTTTGGCAATCCTACGATTTGATTCAATTATTGGGAGTGCGAGCTGATTCAGCAACGATTCAAAACTTTTCTCAATTCAAAATGTATTATCAATTGAAAAGTCTTTTGCTCCAGTTTACTGTGTGCTAAACCATAATTTGGGGACCATAATCAGCTGAAATACAATATGAAACACAACTGGAAATGAAGATAAAAGTTCGGCAGCCTTTTCATTTTAAAAAGTAACAGCAATAATTAATCAATTAATTAATCTGAAAGCATGCATGCGTGTATGTGGACAACAAAATAAGGAGGTGTGCTCTGCTGTGTAATTAAGTCCAGCAGTGAGAGCAGCCTCTCTGCTGCACTGTGAGCTCTAGGGGTCCATCGTTGTACAAGATGCTGAGTAGAAGCAGGGTTTTTGTGGTAAAACAAAGTTATTTTCTTCACCACAGAGTTTGTTTAACGTGTTGAATGATGTGGTGTGTGTGTTTGTAAGCTTGTTAATTGTTGTCAGCTGGTCTTGTTGGTTACTACTGCTTACTGCTTTGCTCTGTTAACGTTATGTCATAACGTCTCATGACAGCATAAAAAGTGTTCACAAACATGTGGCCTGCTTAATGTTCATCTTGCAAAAATAATTATCCAGTCATTAAAAAAAGAAAACGCTTGCAACCATTGCCTTGTTTGAAGATGAACATCAAGATAACTCCAGCCTGTGCGCACTTAAATTGTTCAGGTGCTGCACTACCAGTGCAGTTTAGACTCTACAATTTTCGTTCCGTCAACATCGTGATATTAATTAACATTTAGAAAAAATCAATTTTGATCATTGTGAATACATTCTTAATCGTGGGAGATAAGAATCACAATTGTTATGTGAATATTTATATTTTAAAAAATTTAAGTTGCAACAGCAATTTAAAATGGAGCAATCCACAATTTTTTTGTCCAGAATGGCCTACCGTATAGCAATGATAAAACACCAAATTACTGTTGCACTGTGGTTAAATTACATAAAATCAAATTTTTCCGTCTAATAACTTTTTGTTCCCTAAAATTGATACTATGCACAGAATAAAAGAGCAAAAATATATTCTAAAGGTAGGACAAAGCAACTGTTTTGCAGTCCCCAGAAAGTCTCAAGTCCAAACCACATAGTCCTTAAAAAGTGATTATGCATTCTATACCAAATTAAATGTGACTTCAAATCCTATTACATTTTGTAGGCCAGTTACTCGTTACAAATAATAGATCAATACACTCTATTCCAAGTCAAGTCAAGACGTATTAGATTAAACACAGTTAAGTCAAAAAATCCTACCTGAGAGCCCTTCTTGCTCCCTGGCAGGTTAATGATCAGAGTTTTACCACGTATACCACACACTGGCCTGGAGACAATGCAGTAGAAAGGAGATTAGTACAGAAAGAATACCACATACGCAAATCAGGTTAAAATTACGTAGATTAGCACTGCACCTCCTGGTGAAGACAGCAAGTCTAACAAACTGACAGTGAACTAAGTAGTGTAAAGTCTTCACCTGGACAGCATGCCCAGAGGTGTGACGTTCAGTGATCCCATCAGCATGGCCAGAGCCATGCCCGGAGCCTCTCGCTCTATCACCTCCCTGGTGGCCTACAACACAAACATCAGGATTCCATTAGTTACAAGATTCAAAGCACTTTTTGTCCCAAAGATTTTTTATTTATAATAAATACATGTTCAGGCAGGGCTTGCTAGTTTAGTCTCCAAATGTCCAGTTTTTATCATGGCAATAATTAAGTTTTGCCATCAGTGGCTCTCTTTGTTTGTACCTCAGGTGTAACATCTCGTGGTGCAAAGCCAGTTCCTCCAGTAGTGAGAATGAGATTCAGCTCCAGTTCATCACACCACTCCAGAAGAGTTTCCTGTACACATGTAAAACACACACACAAGTTTACAACAGCACCATATATTCACTTACCTGCAACATTAGGTGCCCAACTGGCAGCTGTAATGGATAAACACACTTTCCTTCAAAGAAACAAGTGGGTTCAAACTCCAGTGATGACAAACGTCTGCCCTGCTCAAATGCCCCTGAGCAAGAAAATCCCTACCAGCTCAAAGTTGCTGCTCAGTACCTCAAGAAGTACATTTCAATCTTCAACCTTTGACACAGTCATATTCTCACTGCATTCAGTGGCCAGAAAAGCATTGAAGTGAAGAATAATGACTGGCTAAGTCTTGGATGATAGATGGATGGTCACCACCAACTGCTAATAAAACTTGTGAGCCAGACAAGCAAAGATTCAGGAGGTATATAAGGAGGAGTTTGCCACTGTTTTCATTCAGTGTTGAGGCACCATAGCTTCTATGAAGGATTAAAAAAAAAATGGTGTCAGTGAGTAAGTGAGTTACTGTAAGTCTGGACTGCTTTCACAGCATACTGTTATGTGTATCTATGAGTGAATGTCAGTGATGTGGATGCTAGTGAACCCAAAGCGAGGACATGTACCTTGATTTCATCGATCTCATCTGGAACGATCTTGTAGGCTGCTATGACTCCTCCGAGCCTGCATGAGGTGACAAAGATATGGAAAGTGTAATGTAAGTGTATGTGCATGTGTGCACTGTATTTGTCAATGTGTGTGTGCAGACCATAAATAGTGTGGAGACTCACAGAGAGGGATCATGAACAAGGTCCTTCAGGTTGACTCCACTCCTGTCCTCAGCTAAGTTCTTGAAACAGCTGTCACTGACTGATGAGAAGAGAGATTTAAGTTACACAACAGAAGAACTCTGACAGGATCTGATGCAGTTTTACTGAATATATGTATGTATGCCTCCACACATGAGTCAAACTGCAGTTTACAACAGAGGTGTGGAAATTTCTCGACGTGGAAGATTCTGCATCGAGGCAGAGAAAGAGCATAATCGAGAGTCTGCCGTCTATGCTGATTGTTGATTGTCCGGCCTCAGCTGGACAATAAAGTTATGTCGCGACGTTGCTCCCATGCAACACACATGAATTGTTGGTGAACATTAGACTAATGTTACTTATGTAGGAGGTATGTCGGAGGGAGGCATAGATCATCTGCGAGTGAAAAAATGTGAAAAAACGACAACTTGTAGTAGTATTTTTTTCAACAGACATCTCGAGGAGAAACATGTCGGATTTCATGAACTTGCTGGGAAGCATGAACTGGACGAGACCCAAGCTGAGCATGACTTCTGCCTCACAATGATTTCTAATCACGTTAGCCATTTTCACCTGAAGCTCACACCTGCAGCCATAAATAATAACTACAGCAAGCCCAGCTAATCAGCCAAGATCTGAGGAGGTGCTGTCAACTTTGCCATCCAACTCTGAGAGAGGTGTGTGCAGCAGAGTCAATAAATGCCTTATCTTAGAGCAGCTTTGCGAAAAAAATATTATTGCAGACAACACCAAATGTGTAATGCACTGCAGATGGATAAATGTTTCGTTTTTGTAATGTTTTGAAAAGATGCAGCTTTTACTTTGTAGGCTGCTGTAGTCTGATTGTTGGAAGGACTTTCTGAATAAAAGGGGAATTTAAATGATGAAAAAGTAGCCATGTGCAGATCATTGAGGATGCCATACACTGAGATGCATCGAGAATCATTTTACATTCAAATCATTGACAGCTGAATCGTAATAAAGTAAGTAAGTAAGTAAGTAAGTAAGTAAGTAATTCCAGGGAATAATTTCCAGTGAGAAACATGCTGTCTTCACTTCAAGACTATTTTCACAGAGGAGTTTAGAAGACTGAAGGAGAGCTTCATTACATGTTTCAACAACAATTATCTTAAGCCCAATATCAACAAAACCAATGAGGTGGTGTGTTACAGCTGTATGGCTATTAGTGTGTACATTCCTTCTTTCTGTTCCTGTGTTATGGTGTTGAATAGTGACCACAAAAGTGTTTTTGTAGAATATTCTTATGTCATAGTGAAGTTGACCTTTGGCCTTTTGGATCATCATCATCTTACTCATGCTTATCACATCTGTATGCCATGTCAGCAAGGTAGTGCACCAGCTACAGTTTGTCAGTTATGTTACAGCAATAACAGAGGAGATTGAATTACCTTTCTAAGCAGTGTTTCAATTTCTATTTATTTTAATTCATTTATTTTTGTGCAGGGACCATGTACAATATTAAACATAAATGTTGCCATTTGATGCATAGTACCAGAGTTAGCTTAGAGATAATTTACATCTACATTAAGCGTCTTTGAGTATTCAGAAAAGCGCTATATAAGTCCAATGTATTATTATTATTATTATAAAAAAATGGGTTAGATGTGTCAGCCCTTAATGTTGCTTCTGTCTCTTCTGCAGTGTCGGACCACTTTCTTAATACATTTGAAGCGTCATTAGCTTATCCTTGTACAAGTGACACAAATGTTTTTACTTCCTGTCATATGAGCTCAGCAATTTTAGCGACACTCAGTGACAAATTCCCAAATGCAGGAAAATGGAACTTGTATGGCGTAAATCAAAATTGGAAGTTTTCCATCTTGCATGGCGTGATAGTGTACTTAATTCTAAGCATGGTCTTAATGCTGCAAAAACAGCATATTTCTCTGGCCTAATGCGCAATAGCAAACACAACCCTAGATTTCTCTTTGACACTGTGGCTAAACTTACTCAAAAACTGCGAGCTATTCACCCTTTGTTGCAAATTTCTTAGATTTCTTTTGTAATAAAAATGATGAGATTAGATTCAAAATTACCTCTTCATCTCTAGCTTCCTCTGCAAATTTGATGACATCCTTATGCTGATTCCCAGTTAGTCTTAGCTCTTAACATTTTGGAAAGTATCTCTCTTGAGACATTGTCTAAACTTGTCGCAGCCTCAAAACCAACTACCTGCCTCCTGGACCCCCTACGGGTAAAACTGTTTAAGGATCTTGGGCCATCACTGGGACCTGTATCACTTATGACTGGTGCTGTCCCTGCTAGTTTTAAGACTGCTGCAGTTAAGCCTCTACTTAAGAAACCACACCTTGACCTAGGGTCTCTAAGTAACTATAGACCAGTATACAACCTTCCCTTCTTCTCTAAAGTCTTAGAAAGAGTTGTGTCTCAGCAACTTTCTGGCTACCTAATTACTAATAATCTTTTTGGACCTTTTCAATCAGCTTTCAGAGCCTGTCATTCCACTTAAACTGCACTTACTAAAGTGGTCTATGACATTCTACTTACTATGCACCTCAGTTCTTCTGTTACTGGATCTCAGTGCAGCATTTGATACCATAGATCATGGCATACTGTCAGGCCGACTTGAAAGTCATCTCTGGCCTAGGTCTCGCTTGGCTAAAGTCTGACCTACTGGAAAGAACAGAATGTGTTTCTTATAATAATATTACTTCAATATTTGCTGATGTGAAGTATGGGGTTCCTCAGGGCTCTGTTCTTGGCCCAATTGTGTTATTTCCACTGTCAAAAATCTTGGTGTTACGGTTGATTCTGACATCCCTTTCGATCAGCACATTAAATAAATTACCAAGATCGCATTTCACCACCTGCGCAACATTGCTAAAATTTGGTCTTTCCTGTCCATGGATGATGCAGAGATCCTAATTCATGCCTTTGTTTCATCTAGACTGGATTACTGTATTTTTTCAGGTCTGCCATGTGAGAGCAATAAAAGTCTTGAAAATGTTTCTGAATGCTACAGTTAGATTCTTAACACTTACAAGAACATTTGATTATATTACATCAATCCTAGCCTCACGTCTTTGCCTCCCAATTCATGTCAGATCAGACTTTAAGGTGCTGCTGAAGACCTACAAAACTGTAAACGGCCTTGCCCCGTTGTACCTGTCCGACCTCATTAAACTATATATTCCACCTCACGCATTACGCTCCCAGAATTCAGGGCTCCTGAAAGTTCCCAGAGTTAAAAAGAAGTCAGCTGGCTGCAGGGCTTTTTCCTATCGTGCCCCCTTCTAGGGTTGGGCGATATGTTAAAAATTTCCAACCGGCCACCGTCAGCCCATCAACCGGCGGTTGCCGATATATTCGGCAGTTGTGTGTGTGTGGCGGAGAAAAAAACAAAGAAGGGGGATGTTGCATTCATGTGATGTCGGAAAAAATCTAAAAATGACTTTCAGAATGGGATAATTCACATGAACGCCACCTCATGTCAGAAAAACAACTCGGCAACTCGGATCTTCCGACACCACATGAATGCAGCAAAAAAGTTTAGTGTGCTTTGCGGGCGCAGGTGGCGAGGTCTCAGGCTACTGCAATGGAGGAACAGCTCGTTGCGAAAAAGAACACAAAATCCCCTATTTGGGATTATTTTGGATTTAGACCTGACGCAACCGGCAAGCCCAAAGACACAAGTCAGGTAATTTGCCGTCTATGCAAACGAGTGGTGCCAGCAAAAGATTCTAACACCACCAATTTGCACGAGCATTTGCGAATACATCATCCTGAAGAGCACGCCAAGCTAATCCCTCAACTGCCACTGGAAAAGCCACGCTTCACCCGTCTTGTGAAAGGCTCAATCGCCCAAGCCTACCCCCTTCCTCTGGAGGGAGGTTCCCCTTCATACATCAGACAATCTGGCTCTATTGAAGTCTTTAAATCTAAACTCAAACTTACTTCTTTGACTTAACCTTTAATTAGTCCTCGACTTTAACTGCTTGCTTCTAGAACCTTCTTCAGTTGGTCGGTCTCAGTCTCAATGAGTCTCTTAACTGTAGTATTTGAGTTCATGTTGTCCTGCCGACGAGAAAACAATCTGTTTATTTCTGATAAACACTGCATTCCTCTAACTTTTGTTTTTTTGTTTTCTGTTCACTCAAGCTGCAAGCTGTCACTCACTCCCCTCTCCCCTCTTTCTCTCTAGCTCTCTCCTCCTCCTCCTTCTCCTCTTCTCTTTTACTATCTCCTTATACATACAAGGATAAAAATTTAAACCATTTTACATTTTGATGGTGTTTTTTTTTGTGGTAGGTCCTCTCCAGGTCACCACAGTGGAGTGGTTTTCTTTTTGTCTTTTCAAGAAAGAAACATTATTCCACAGATAGGAAATAGGAAATTATCAAAAAATAAATAAATAAAAAGTTTCTCCTGTAGTTAGTAATCACAAAAGTCTAACAGAGAGGCATACGAGTCATCTCCAGGTTCACATGGATGTTGCAAAATACTTTGCAAAGGATATGTTGACAGCTTTGTTACCCATTTACTGATACTTGCTTTATTTACATTTTTCCATGATCATGCTATCATCCATTTTGCCTGTAAGAAACATAAATCTAAACAGATTTGCTCTTTCTTTCTAAAATTATGTGCTTTTGGATAACACCCTTAAGCTAAACTTGGGTTTCAAAGTTATTTGTATAAATAACATTTCTTCCATCATACATTTTACCTCTCCCCAAAATGTTCTTATCTCATTACATTCTTATCTTATTACATTCCCAAACACAATGGAAAAAAGTCCCCTTGAATTTTCCACATTTAAAACACTTCCTAGAAGCATTCTGCCACTTGTTAAGTGAAATTCCTTCCTGTGAGTCCTTCCTCCAAGCTTTAAATTTAGCTTCTGAAGATTCAAGGGACCCAGATATAAGTAGGTCATAATATACAGATGAGTTTTTTCCCTCTACAGTCCTTTGAGATATTTTTTTCTAATGGAGTATGAAGGTATTGTTAATGATTGTCTTTGGTTTGCTCCAGTGAAACTTCTAAGTTGTAAAAATTTGAAAAAATGTTTCCATGGAATATTGTGTTTAGTTACAAGCTCCTCGAATAACCTCAGTTTGTCATCCTGTAACCTATATAGAGCCTCAATTTTCTGCACTCCCTTATGTGACCGAATCCTAAATCCAATGTTGGCTGTACCTGGAGTGAAATCTTAATTTCCCCAAATGGGACTAAAATGTGAGAGGGGTACTCACAGCCATGTTCAACCCTCTGAAGTCCAGGGCCATTGGCCGTTTTTGACTACTTTTGATTTTACCTTTATATTTCACCTTAAAAACTGTTTACCTTGCCTTGTTTGGTTTCATTTTTTTCAGCACAACCTCACGTGTGACTTTACAGTTACTTTTTCATTTTGACCATTGGACCTAAAATCACACAAAAAACATTAAATCCGAGTAGGAAAAGTTTGATTTTTTACTGTGAAAACCACAAACATGTTTAACGAACCATTTTTATAACTTAGAATGCAAATATAAATTGTTGCTTGCTAAATTTGTACATACGTTTTTGAAATTTACAAAGTTATGTACAACTATTTACATTAAAATGCAGATAATGCCTCAGGCATTTTTTGTACAACTATTTACAAAACAACCAGGTGTCACAATAAGATGCCACACAAATTATTACTCCAAAAAACAGTTCTTGTCCACCACAAGACAGAGAGGCACATCACAGGCCTGACACTTCCAGGGTTTCACCAAAACAAAAGATGGACCATCCACTTCATCGTCAAAGTCCTCACTCTCTGGCTCAGACTCTGGCTCCCCGTCTCCCTCAGCTCAAAGAAGGGCTGCACTGCCTGCTCCACTTTCAGTAGTCGCCTCATTGTTTTGACACACAAAACAAAAAAACGACTACGCTACACACTAAACACACTAACTATACAGTCCAAACATGCTAAATGTCACAAATCTCTGCATGCACCCATCATGCCTAGTGCCTACCGTACAAGCCTGGGGGGCAGTGTTATGATCTGAGGTTGCTTCAGTTGGTCGGGTCTAGGTTCAGCAATGTTATGAGTCCAAAAAATGAGGTCAGCTGACTTCCTGAATATACTGAATGACTAGGTTTTTCCATCGATGGATTTTTTCTTTCTTGATGGCACGGGCATATTCCAAGATGACAATGCCACGATTCATCAGGCTCAAATTGTGAAAGAGTGTTTCGGGGAGCATGAGACATCATTTTCACACATGGATTGGCAACCAGAATCCAGACCTTAACCCCATTGAGAATCTTTGGGATGTGCTATAGAAGACTTTATGCAGCCGCCCGACTCTCTCATCATCAATACAAGATCTTGGCGAAAAATGTATGCAACTCTAATTAATGGCTAATGCGTGCTGTAATCAAAGCTAAAGGCCATCCGACGAAATTTTAGAGTGTGTGACTTTTTTTGTAAATATCTAGATGTCTGGCCCTGCAGCTTTCCAAGATTTCATTCCATCAGTTGCATCAGAGATTTCTAAATCAGCTTCCAAACTGGATCTAAATCCCTCTGGAATACTAAGTATATTAAGATTGTCTAAGAAGGTCTTCTGATTTTGCAGATCTACATTTTTAACAGGATTGTATAGATTTTCATAAAATCGTCCAAAAGCTTCATTTATTTCTACAGGACCAACTATATTATCCCCCTTATCATTCTGTATTGAAGTAATGTCTCTTTCATTTTTGCAGTTCTTTAATGTGCCAAGCTATTATCCTTCTAGGTTTTTCTCCTTGGTCAGATATCTAGCTACTGCCGTAGATGCTGATAATTCATTATATTCTGACCTCAATAGTAATAATTCCTGTTGAATTTTAGGGCAGGGTTCCTGAAATACCATGCTCTCCAGGGTTTCTATTTTTGATTCCAATAGTATAGTTTTCTGATATAATTTTTTAGATTTGGAGCTTGTAAAATTATCATCTGGCCTCTAATAAATACTAAAAGCTTCCCATCTGATGCATGCTGATGTTTCACATGTGTTTGTCTCATAAAAAAAACCCATCAATTTGTTTACCAAGGTGAGTAATAAAATCTAAATCTTGCAGCCATTTTTGCTGAAATCGCCATTTAGATTGACCCCTTGTCAGTCTTGAATCAGCAAAAAGCAATGAAATCGGTGCATGATCCAAAATAAGAATACCATTATAGCCACAACTCTTAACTTTACAAGCTAAATTTGCTGATATTAAAAAGTAATCAATATGGGAATAGGATTGATGGGTGCTAGAGTAACAAGAATATTCTACAGTATCAAGTTTTAATTAAAACTGCAAGCAGTGAGCAGCCCTCGACCCACGTACATCGGGCTGCAGCACTGTTGGAGCCGAAAAGTTCCTACCTAAATGGGATACGTGTGACCCAAAACACAACAGTGCCACCTAGTGGACAATTTGTGCCCACCAGGTATGACGGAGACGAAAGCTTTTGATAAGTGTTGATCATCAAGGTCTGAGAATGATACTAAGTGAATATGATGTCTGTGGTGTTAAATCTGTAGGAGGAGTCAGTTAAAGTACGCAACACACACCATACATGGAGATGCCTATTACAATGGGCAAGCATCGAAATTGACCGCACTGCCACGCCCACCAGGTATATTGGAGGTGAAAGATTTTGACAACTGTTAATCATCAAGGTCTGAGGATGATACTGACTGAACGTGAAGTCAGTGGTGTTAAATCTGTAGGAGGAGTTAGTTAAAGTACAAGGCATGAAAATGGGTTTTAAATGGGAGAAAATGGCGACGTTCTGAACTTTGAACCAAAATGGCCGACTTCCTGTTGGACTGAGGGTATGGGTCCAAGAGGGTTTTTTGTGCGTCTGGTCATGATACATATGCGTACTGAATGTCGTTCATGTATGTGCATGTAGGAGGCGGGGCTTAAAGTTTGAAATATTCCAGGGGGCACTATGTAGCCATTTTTTTACTTAAAAGGCCCAGTCCCATATCAGATATCAATGTGCGTGACTCGTGATGCGTGTGCAAAATTTGGTGTGTGTAGGTGTTTGTCTGTACGTACGAAATGGGAAAAGCCACTAGGGGGTGCTACTGGGCTGTCGTGCCACGCCTGAGGCCAGTGATGGTATAAAATAACGTACTCATGGGTTAAAAGCTATGTGCCAAATCTGGGGAGTCTGCGACCATCCTAAAGTCCCGAAAACAGTAACGGAAAAATGAAAATCGCCACACGCCATTCAAGATGGCTGACTTCCTGTTGCGGCAAAAATTCCAACAAAAATAATTCCTGACTAAATCCTTGAGACCCATGAGTCCTGTAAATTTCATGACAATCCGAGAATGTTTCCGCGGCCTGACCCGGCATTAGGTGGCAGAGGCCGTGGACGTCAGAGTGTGATAGGTCAGGGAGCAGATGTTCTCAGAAAAGATGACATACGTTGAATAGAAGATCTTTAAGCTCAAAGGACTGCACATGAACAGGTATCTAAAGTAGAACGTTACATGTGCGTTTTTTCTGGTAAATACTACTTACAACTAAACTATTTGTGTTTGTACAGTACGTAACTTGGCAGAAAATGTGACTCTGATTAGGGCACTTGTGTGTCCAAGTAGTTCACAATTTGAATCTGTGTTTTGGTGCATAACAATAAAACACAGTAAGTAGAAAAATGTAAAGAAAGATAAAGGGCTGGTACTTCAAGTCAAAAGCATGAATAAAATGAAAAAATGTCATATAAACTGGGACATCTGTATAGTTTTGTCCAGGAATGTCTAAAGTATTCACCATTGAAAGTTGATTGACAGTTAAGCTCTGTTCCATAACAATATCTAATCATGTTGATCATCTATTGTTTTACAGGCCAGGATTTGTGGATTACGTTTGGAGCAATCACATCAAGTGCTGGAATGCCTGACGTGTATTTATTTCTTGTTCTGTATTTATTTCTTGTTTTGCATTATCTCTAATTTGTTTGAATAAAGTCTTGAAAATGATGAATGCCCTTTCTTTACATGTCCAGCATAAACAACCATCCCATTACAGTTCTTACACTTTACATGATGCCCTAATATTGACAACTGAATTAGGTATGACTCTTGTTTATTGAATGTTATGGAACACATGTAAATATGTAAAACTACAAAAAAGATTTACCTTTTATCGTTTAGACAATATACAGTCCAATTACCATAAACAACTATATACAGGAAGGACGGCCAGAGGTTTCTTGACTGGTTATAAACACATATCAGTGTTGGCCAACAGGTTAGGCTGTTGATGTCGGTGCTGTCGCAATCCTCTACAGTTTTGGCAGTGACTGTCCCGTAGACAGAAAGCACAATTACTTATCTGACAGCAAATACAGCTTTTCAAGGACCTTAAAAGTATTTAACGATTCTACTTTTGGTGGGGGGTTAGCAAAATTTCACTGAGAGTAATTTACATAGTTTCAGGTTTTTTTGTTGTACACCTTGGAGTACCTGTAATAAGAGAAAAGACTTCCAGCTTAGTGAAACTTTCATATTACTTTACAACTTTACTTGTCCAACTCCTCAGCTCTTGTGACTGAAAAGTCATCATCGCTGCAAAAATAATATAAAATAACTAGGGGTGCACGATAATTATCGGGCCGATAACAGGAAATTATTGTCATTCCGATAAGTCCAATATCATGACGAATAGCCCCGATAACATATATGATTTTGTCAGCACGGCAGTGCCCTGCTCCCACTATGAGACCTGAATGGCAGGTGGGTCAAGTGACGTTGGCATAATCAGAAAAACTCTTTCTGACAGGGAAAATTCAAGAATACCCCCTCATGTCGGAAAAGAACTCGTTAACTCGGTCATAATTTTGGTAGTTGCTGACTTGAATTGATATCCACAGTATTTTTCCACGTTACACATAAACAATAGAAACATGAACTTAAAAAGGCCGAAAGAACGACTAGCAAACGTGGGAACAGAGAATTTCCATCACACCGTGAATGCAGCACAGCATGCTTACGTTTAAAAACAGACAACATGGCGTCGATTGTGTGGGACTTTTTCAAAGTTTCTGAAGAAGACAGGTCACTTGTTATTTGTAACAAATGTTCCAAGCAAGTTCCACGAGGAGGTAAAAGTAGCACGACCTTCAATACGTCAAACCTGATTAGTCACCTGAAACATAGCCATCGCTTCGACGGAGTTTTGAAAGCATATGAAGATGCCCGGGCTGCTAAAGACGCTAACAACTTAAAGCCAGCCGCAAAGAAGCCACCGGGACTTACACACATCGGCGAGGCTTTCGAAAAATCCAAGAAATTTGCCAGAAATGACCCACGGGCTAAGGCTATTGAAGACTTAATCTTAATAATTGACGACCAGCCCTTCACCCTCGTTGAGGACAGAGGCTTTTCTCGCCTGATTAATCACTTGGAGCCACGGTTTACATTGCAGAGCTGCCGCTACTTTTCTGATGTGTGCCTTCCAGCTAAGTATGATGCGATTGCCAAATGTATTCACACTTTGATTGATAACAACGTAAAAGACATAAGCTTCACCATGGATATATGGACTTGTGATGTCAGCCCTGTAAGCATGATGAGTCTGACCGCGCAGTGGTTACATACAGACTTTCAACTATATATTTATTTTTTTGAACTTCTGGAATGCACTTTTTCAGTTTGTAATCCCAATGCATGTATTTGCATCAGAAAAAATAAATATCTCCATTTAAAGAGTCAAAAGTGTTTTTGGGTTTGTTCATAGTATTAATGTCATGATCTTAGGTCATGATCATATATATATGTGTGTGTGTGTTATCGGTAATCGGTATCGGCCTTTAGGAGCTGAAAGTTATTGGTTATTGGTATCTGTTTTAAAAAAAAGTTATCGTGCATCCCTAAAAATAACAAAGGTACATTTCAATGTGTTTATAGGACATAAAGTTACATCTGAATGTGTTTATGGGGCATAAAAATTTGAATTGATTCTCTCGAAGACAACACAGGACTGTTGCATGTATGAAATGTATCCTTCAAAGATACATTTTATATGAATAATAATAATAATAAGGGACAAATAAAGTATTTTGAATTGAATTGAATAACAGTGGTCTGATCCATGTTGCTATCAGCATCAAGTTACACCTGTCGGGGAGAGAGTCAGCAGAAATAGTGGAAACAGCAGGGCATGGTTCTGCCGTGAAATGACACTTCAAAGGCTGGAAATTGATGGGTCCCTCTCATAACTAAAGAACACAGAAGGCTATATAAATAAACGCCACATAAATACCACCCAACAACATCTGCTTACAAATACAATGCAAACCATATACACAGATATACGCAATCTTCCAATGACCTCTGAACAGTGGACTTGGCCTTTCAGACATGTAGAACACAAGAATTTTCCCCCTCTCACATATAGCTCATCTGGCTAAGGTCCAAAAATCCCTAGCAGTGCATGTGTGAATACTGCTATATGGATGAGATCCAAAGTCTGTGTTAACGTTGGCCTGTGTGTAAACGTTAACAGTACATGTTGATGAAGGTTCTCAGTCATCCAGGTCATGGTAATTCGAAGTGCTGTATCGTAGGCAACTGGACGTGTTTCAGTTTCTTGAAGACGTTTCACCTCTCATCCAAGAGGCTTCTTCAGTTCTAACTAACTGGAGGGGAGTTGCAGGCTTTTAAACTCTGTGTGGGAGTGTCTTTACAGAGTTGTTAAGGACACGTGTGACCTCTGAGTTTCAGAGTCGTTAGGGCCACTTGTGGGTTGCTAGGCCTAGATGAGCCCCGGTGTGAATGGTTGTTAAGCTGTCTGGGGAGGGAACTCAGTACTGCATTGTAGGTGGGTGATAAGTAATGTCGTAGGCGTCTGTTCAAATTGATTACCTTCACTGGAACTGCTTCAAGCCACTGGTTCAGGTATGTGGACGACACCTGAACAAGGGAAGTGGAAGCCTTCACAGAACATAAATGCTGAGGACTGTAACATCAAGTTCATGCGGGAATATGTCAAAGGATACAGTCTGCCCTTCTTGGACTGTGCAGTACACATTGAAGAAGACAGAAGCCTCAACATTGAGGGTACAGAAAACCTACACAAACAGATCAACACTTGCTGTTCGACTCTCACCACCCACTGGAGCACAAGCTGGGGGTCATGAGAACCCTAAACTATTGGGCTGAGACCATGCCCACAAAGACAGAGGGGAAAGAAAAGGACCAGAAGCACATCAGGAGATCACTTTAAACCTGTGGTTACCCAAAAAACAGACAGGAGAAGGAGACGGAAAAACGTAACATCGTCATTCCTTATGTCGCGGGAATATCTGAGAAACTCAGGAGGATCTTCAATAAACATCATATCCTGGTTCACTTCAAACCTACAAAAACGCTGAGGCAGACACTTGTCCATTCTCAGGATAAAGCACCCAGGCATAAGCAAAGTAATGTAGTTTATGCTGTACACTGCAGCCAGGACTGCACAGATTTGTACATTGGGGGGGACAAAACAACCTCTCCATAGGCGAATGGCACAACACAGCAGGGCCAACTCCTCAGGTCAAGACTCTGCTGTCCACTTACATCTGAAGGAGATAAATCATTCCTTTGAGGACAACAATGTAAACATCTTGGCCAGAGAAGACAGATAGTTTGAAAGAGGAGTAAAAGAATCCATCTATGTCAAACTGGAACGACCGACTTTGAACAGAGGAGGTGGCCTACGACATTACTTATCACCCACCTACAATGTAGTTGTAGAAACACATCTCAAAGTGTTTCATGCCTCTCCTCTGAGATTTAAATTGAGGCCTTGTTTCTCTGCAAGGTAAACATCTTTTTATAGCTTATCTGACCCTGTGACCCCTTGTACCAGGAGGCTCCATCCATCCAGTCTCCGATGACCTCTATCTGGACAGAAGAACTTTATTTTTCTTTGTAATAAAGACTTCACTTCGGACACTTCACAGACCTGCTATTTCCCTTATTGAATACATCTCGAGCGGCCCTCCTAAATTGTATTATTAAATTTACAACTGCCCCCTTGTAGACACCCACACCTTTCCTTTAAGGGTCAAGCTAGGTTCAATTAATCACAATTGAATCCACGGATCCAAAACTCAAAGAAACTGAAGAACTTTCTTTTGATAATTCTATGTTATAATTGAATGTCTTTGTATCTGTAAATGAGACTAAAAACTGCTATTATTTGGTTCTCTCCTATTTAATTAACACACACAACACACACACAGAGTGAACATCTTCCCCCCTTTTTTCCTCCTCTCCTCCTCGCCTGGATCATAAAACACTTACACACACCGATGACGGTGATTTATGACTTGTCTCTCCTTTACATTCCTTAGAGTCTTCCTCTCCCTTCCAGATTTTAACAAAGTTAGAATAACTATTAGGCCAGAACCTAATCTGGAAATTAACATATTATTAATCAAGAAACAAAGTTCATAAAATTGATATTAATTTCATTTCTCGGTGATGAAAATTGAGATAAATTAAATGTGTGAAAATGTTTTGTATTCTATGGAGCCACAGTGCTCTCCAGTGATGACCCCTGGTAAAATTTGGACAAGTTTGAAAAGACTTTTCCTAACTCATTAATGCATATTACCAGTCAATGTTTAAACTATGTTCCCTGTTACAAAAGTATTAAGCTAGAACCAAAAGAAATATTTGTATTAATTATTTCTACTGTATAAATCAAGTGTGTTTGAGTGTTAACCGAGTATTATTATTTTTGAATGATAATGATTTAATGATTCATGTGATTTGTGTTTAAGACAGTCCACATTAAGCCATGGTGACATTCTGGGAAAGGTGAAACACAATTTGAAACATTAAAATGTTAGTTTAGTTTTGAGTTTTCACACTTGTTATCTACTCTGAGGCGAAAGCTGGGAGACCTGCCCCCAGGCACACCTTATCAGAGTGGACAAAACAGGGACATCTCTCTCTGACCTCACTTTTAAAACACTTCATACTTCTAAACTTAGACTTAACTCTTCACTCTTTAACACTTTTTGAAACTCTTCACTTTAACCTTTTTACATCATTTTTACGCCTCTCTTCAAGACCTCACTCTTAAGAGAAGTGCTCACGCGTTAATTTTTGTAACTTTTATATTTTTCACCTTCAACTTTTGTTAAGTTTCTTCCAGAACTAAGTTCTGTTTTAATTTGTTTTATCAAGTTAAAGCTTGGGTAGGTAATTCTGTTCAAAAGCATTTTCTATCATATTTGTATAACATTTCTTAACATCCTGACAGCAATCAAAATATTGAATGATTTGAAAAAAAAAAACTAAATATATCCATGGTCTCTGGCAGCCAGAGGGCTGTAAAAACTTCATCCAGTCAATTTAACCGGCCCAACAATTTTGTATGCACGGACTACCTGTCAATCAATCTGCCCTTACCTGACCACCCTCCTCACCCTGAGCTGACTCCGCCCATCACTCATTGCGCGTGACCGGGTCAGACTGCTATGGCGGACTGTTGACAACAATGGCAGAGAAACTACAGCCACACTTCTCATCACCAGCGGTACCTTCAGAAGCTTACACTGCTGAACAAAGAAAGAAAAGAAAGACTGAACTCGAGAAGGCTACCAAAAAAAGAAGTTAGATAGCGCAAGAAGTAAAACGAGTCAACATCGGAGTGGATTTTCAGCGATGGCGACAACTGAAGCAGTCGAAGACCTGAGGACGGACACCATGGTAGCTGTGTCTCTGTTGAACAGGTAATGAGCTTGTTTGTTTTGTTGGGGAAATGTATTATTACTGTACACTATGTAGTCAACGTAGCTAACGTTAGCTCCTTATGTTGCTGTTGCATGTATTCACCCAACACTAACGTTAGCAGGTTGTAGCTGACGTTTGCTAGCTAGCTAGCTAAAATAGCAGACTACTGCCATATGAGACATTTACATGTAACGTCACTGTTGACACACAGGCCAACATTTACATGTACTGTGGATCTAATCCATATAGCAATGTTCACACATGCACTGCTACCCTGGGCTGTATGGACATCAGCCAGATGAGCTGTATGTGAAGGGCGGACTAATTCTTGTGTGCTACACGTGTGAAAGGCCAAGTCCACTGTTCAGAGGTCCTGGGAAGATTACATATATCTGTGAATATAGTTTGCATTGTTTTTGTGAGCCGATGTTGTTAAATGGTACTTATGTGACGTCATTCATATAGACTTTGAACCATGGATGTATTATAAGACCTGGATATGGCGCCGCCTCTCAGCAGACACGCCGATTTTTCCCAGTGGCCACTCGTGGTATTGCAAGAAAAAATCCCATGTGGCCCAGAAAGCATTTTTCCCATAGACCGCAATAGTAAAAGAGAAGCCTGTAAAACTGTTCTCAGGACACCTCCAGCTGTAACCACTGTTAATTGCTAATCTTTGTATTCCATATTTTTAAGTCATGGACTTTTAAACCGTCAAAAAGTTTTCTAAAGGCCAGAAAAGCCCCCCCAAAGTCTCATTTTCCATAGTGACGTCACAGCTGTGTGCGTGAACTCCCAAGCGCGGTTGTGCTGCGTCTCGGGAGCGAGGATGCCTGTTGGCTTAATGACAGGTCTGAACGGGGCTAAACGTGGTCGGAAAAGTGAATTAAATGACTCCAGGGTGAGTTTTTTTCGAGACAGAGTTGTGATACATGTTTCATATTTTAATGGCATATATTTTTAAATGCAATTCTAAAGGTATTTTGGTGTTAAATTACCCGCTTAATGACCGCATTTTCACTTACTGCCAGTGCCACTGCTGTGTAAAAGTTGAAAAGTTATTTACAATGCATGTGATACTTTCGGTGATGTGTGTCACCAGGGTCTCGGTCTCACCTTGACTGATATTCAATATCCTTTTCATCCTATCATAACGACCTTTTATTACGGTTTGAACCGTCTCAGTCTGATGGCCTGGAATTATGCAATCTGCAGCACAGCATACTGATGATGATGCAAGTATAAACTACAACGCAATAAATAATAAAGATGAATAATAAAATATAAGATAAAATTAATTAATTAAGAAATGCACATTTTACTTACGTAATGTCAAAGCATTCTCTATTTAAAGAAAGTAAGAAACAACAGTCAACATGCAGTTACATATGTTATACTCTCACTTGGCTCTTACAAACAATTTTTCTCAGTTTTGCAGACTGTAATCACAAATTAAACAATTTTTACTTGGGATAGATTTGTTTGAGCCTTGGAAATATTTTACAATTATTTTTTACACATATATGCACAATCAACTTAACAATGCACATGAATAATGGCACTTGCACTTCGATAGAGATATTTGCACTTTATTGGATTCGCACACAACATTGTCTACACATCACACCAGCTCCGCCTGAAAGGGAGATAGTCAGGATCCCGAATAGAGGGAGATTGGACATGGTGTATCACTTTGTTAGTATTTGGTGGAACATGTGCCATAATTACTGTGGCTTACATGTGTAGAATATAGTGCCATAAGTGTGTGCATTTAGTTGAGTCATTGTGTATAGTATGAAACACTAAACTGTCCTCTGTGCTCCAGGGTTTTTGGCCAGAAGGCTTCCCCGGGGGCCAGACACCTCTTTATAGTTCCAGGAGGGACTATATCGGTGACAGATGTCTTGTGTAGATGGTGGAAAGCTTAATCTTTGTTTGGAGTAAGAGTGGGTGTATTAAAATATTGCATGGGGGTTAGGAGTTAGCAGTGTGTTAAAGGTTGAATATGGAGAGTGAACAGAAAAAACACTACCTATTGACCAGAGATAGGAGTCACAACAACAGATAAAGTAATTCCTGCAGTCGGTTGCCAGACCCATTGCTAAGGACGCCACTCTGATCAGAGTAGCACAGAGAAGAACTATGCAGGGTATTTACCTTGTGTTTCATTTTTACCTTCATTAAACAGCTTCAGACTAATTGTGATGGTAGATAAATGACTTGTAACTTGTTACAGGGAGAGTGGAGGCTCTTTCCATATCGTGGCTAAAAACCAAACCTGCGATCAGGGCCTTGGAACCGGGCGGTGTCACAGACAGTCGCTCTGGCCACAGGCTCAGCTCTCTCGTCTCGGTGAAAAAAAAAAAAAAACTCACGGTGCCATCTCTGTGGCACCGTGAGTCCGCGACACAAACGCGCCCCGTAACATGTAATCTGTTGTTTATGACAGATCAGACTACACAAATACACACAACATAACATATATATGATAATCCATTGATCCACCGATTGACTTCACTGAAAACAAATGCATACGACCGGGAGGAGGGTTAGGAAAACAGCGGAGAACAATGTTTTATCCTTACTTAAAAAAAATAAAACAACACAAATTAACCACGTATAGTCTATAACCATGACTTTGAGAACATCATCGGTTGATGTGCCCTATAAATCTATCATTTGATTGTGTAGATTTGTCATTACCGGTCAAACTCATCCACAAGCACTCATGAGCGCGCAGCGCTTGTCCAGAACGCGATTTGCTCGTTCTCATTGCCCCAGGGCATGATGGGAGGCCCCAGAGCATCATGGGGGGTGACTCAACTGCGCATGCTCTATGGGCCCCATAACGCGGAAGTAAACCCGGAAGTCAGAAACTTTTTCGGCATATGCGCCAGGCGAGCGACTCCGTTGAAATCAACGGCCGCCATTTTCCGGTCCGGTATCCAGTTATATAATACATCCATGCTTTGAACTGGATGTTTTACAAATGTGCTGATTTTGCCTATTTCTGTGTCCTATAGTTATGAGAGGGACGCATCAACTTCCAGCCTTGAAGCGTCAGTTCACAGCAGAACCACGTCCTGATGTTTCCACTATTTCTGCAGTCTCTCTCTGACAGGTGAGTGTAACTTGATGCTGATAGCAACATGGATCAGACCACTGTTATTTATGTAATATGTGTCTTTGATAGATACATTTCATATATGCATGTCCTTCTTTCATATCATGTTGGTTTGCTTTATTTGCATGAATGTGCTCCTTAGCAGGGATACAATACGAAAAGGAATGGCATCATTTCTTTAGCTGCACCAGGAAAATGCTTCAAGTACTGGTCCTAGCAGTCACATGTTAGCCTACTGCTTGAGACTATAGCATATTAGTAAGACATTTTTTAAAAGACAATAGACTTTGCATTTCAATTCATGATCTGACTGTCCGCTGATCACAGTAGAATGTGGGAAACACAGAATGCACCTGACAATCCCTATAAATAATCGCTTGCCACCATCACATAAGCTTCCCATCACCCACCTAACTCCAGACTTCATTTTCTTTACATAGCAACAGTCCTGTGTTGTCTTTGACAGAATCAATAACATTTTTATGCCCCATAAACACATTTAGATGTAACTTTATGTCCTGTAAACACATTTAGTTATCCATCCTTATCTAGTTTTCTGTAATTATTATAATTTTTGTAGAGATGATGGAACTCCTTTCTCTTAGGCTTCTCCCAGCGCCTGATTTCTTGGTGACATCAGACGGAAACAGCTCTCGACGGTCCGTCTAATGCTCTGGATTGGGATTTTTGATACACCAAGCCACCTCTGGAAATAAACGACAGTCGACTGACATCTTAATTCACCGGTGCTCGCTTGGAATTTGACGAGTTAACACTGCAAAGCTAACATCAACTGACCATGAAAATGTCCCCACTCACCCCGGAGGATCATGAGCTGTCCAGCTTGAAGTCAGAGCTACGCTCCATTGCGACCCTCCTGGATGATGTCCTCCAGCGCCAATCCTCGCTTCTCGCCCGGGTGGAAGCGCTGCAGCAGGATGGTCCCAGCTCGGCCAACGCTGTCCACCGCACATCGGATGCTCCCTCTTCCTCCTGGGCGACCGTTGTTAGGAAGGGGAGACCGGTCTCTCTCCCCTTGTTTTCCCCTGACATGGAGGAGTATGGCGACGATCCCATCCCGTTATCCAACTTCTTCACCCCACTGGAGAAGTTAGCTGAGCTACTGGCTACATGCTCACGCACCGCTCCGGAGCAATCAGCCCTGCCAAACTCCCGACACAGAAAGCGTCGCACCCCTCCAACTAGCCCACTGATGTCCCAGGGTAAACGTCCAAGGTGTTCGTCCCCTTCATCGGTATCCTTCTCAGAAAACTGGCCTCCTCTCCCTGCCCCGCTGCCATCGTTTCCACAGCCTAACGTGGGTCCGATCCCCTCGACGCTCAATGATGACGTCATCTGCGCAGGTGACTCTAATCCCTCTTCTACTGTTCCAGATACCCCTGGCATCTCCCATCTGTCTCTGTCCCCTAAATTGTCGGTCTATGACAATGGCTGCAAGAATCATCCTCCTGAAATTCTCATAAGAAAATGTGCATCTCCCAGGCTCCATCACTTACTGTCTCTCCAGTGGGATTACTACTGACTTCATAGAACTGATACCTGTCCTCATTGATCTCCATCTGTCTGTTCACACTGTTCTGTTGCACACCGGCACAAATGACGTCATGTCCAGACGCTCCTTCAAACTTTACCATGATCTTGAGTCGCTGATTCACACTGTTGAAAGCCTCGGGAAGAGGTGTGTTCTCTCTGGCCCTATTCCCACCCTGCTCAAAAGCTCAGAGCGTTTTAGTCGACTTTGTAGTCTGCACACGTGGATGCAGAACTTCACCACCGCAACAGGCCTGGGTTTTATTAGCAATTTTGATTATTTTTGGACTGAGCGTGACCTCTTCAAATTTGATGGTTTACATTTGAATAGGAAAGGGTCTGAAAGATTAACAAGCAATTTTATTAACTTCATTGCTTTTAGCCTGAAATGATGCTTTTCCCAGCAAGACCCTGCCCTGCACACGTTGTCTTCCTGTCACAACACTGTCTCTGACAGTGCGGGTCCTGCTGTCATCTTTAGTGTTTGCACTGTCTCCGCTTCTGGCCCCCTTACTCCACTTAGTTCTTTCGCAGCTGCAAAACCTGTAGCAGATCCTCATACCTCTTTGCCAATGTCAATTCCAACTCCTATCAGCTCTCATATCCCTATCAGAGTTACTGACAGGCGTTGTATCCTGTCAAAACGCTCTCACTGTCCTCATAGCAACAACCCTGATCCCAGTAAAGTTAATCGCACCAGCACTCATGGGAGGGTCACATCTAATCTAATTAGTATAAAAACAGTTCCTGTCCCTCCAGCTCTTCCCCCTGTCGACCTCAGTTGTGCTTTACTTAACATTAGGTCACTCTCCAGCAAGACATTTTATATTAATGATTTTATTACTCACTATGGTTTGCATTTCTTTTTCCTCACTGTGTTGGCTTTCCTCCACTGCCAGTGCTGTTCTTATTGAGGCGTCTCCCCCTGACTATAGCTTCTTATTCTCCGCTAGGAAAGACAAATCGGGTGGGGGACCTGCGGTTATCTTTTCGAATCAATTTCCCTGTACAGTATGTTCACTCGGTGACTTTACATCTTTTGAGTACCTGGCCATGCTTATTGGAAACCGCCAACATATCCTGGCATTACTCATTTATAGACCACCCAGGTATAATCCCATTTTTTTAACTGAGTTCTCTGAATTTTTATCTACCACTTTGATTAAATATGACAAAATAGTTATGCTCGGTGACCTGAATTTTCACATTAATGATGCTTTGGATTCCAAAGCAACCGAATTTCTGGATCTTCTTTCTAGTCTCAACTTCATCCAACATGTCACTGGCCCCACTCATAATCTTGGTAATACTTTGGATCTAGTCTGTACAAAGGATATTACTGCTGGCCTCCCTTCTATTCTTCAGGTCCCGGTCTCGGATCACTCGTGTCTTTTTTAACCTTCTCACGCATGGACAGACTATTCGCTCTGAACCTAACCCTCACTCTTTTCGTTTCATTAACAACCATGTTAAGTCCCTTTTAGCTGATCATTTGCCCGATAAACTTGAATCATTCTCCAACATGGCTATGTCTGTCAACAACCTTTCAGATAGCCTAAACAGTGCACTGTTAGAATCGCTCGAGTCCTTTGCTCCTCTTAGGACTAGTAGAGGCACTCGAACTAAATCTGTGCCTTGGTTCTCCGACCTCACTCGCTCATTAAAACGGGCTTGCCGTAGACTTGAAGACAAATGGCGCACCTGTAAATCAGAGTCCTCACGCCTTGCCTGGACTCTTACCTTAAAACGTTATAAACATGCACTTTCTGCTGCCAGATCTTATTTCTCCAACTTGATTGGAACCAATAAGAACAATCATCGGGTCCTGTTTAATACTGTGGCCAGGCTTACACACTCTTCACCTGTTCTGAGCCCTTCTTTCACAGCTAATGATTTTCTAGAGTTTTTCACTGATAAAATCTCCCAAATAAGGAACAATATCATTAGCCAGCAGCTCTCTAGTACCATGACCGGCCAGTGCTCTGTGTCCTGGGCCACGAGTTCACTCTCTCAGTTTAAACCCATTTCTGCTGAGGCCTTGGCCTCAATGGTTGCCGCCTCAAAGCCAACAACGTGTTCACTAGATCCCATCCCTTCTGACCTCCTTAAGGAACTTTTTCCTATTCTGAATGCCCCTATAGGTGCCATCTTGAACACTTCTTTCTCTGAGGGGTGTGTCCCCTTAACCTATAAATCTGCCATCATTAAACCACTCCTCAAGAAACCCATTAGCGATCCACTGGTTCTTGCCAATTATTGACCTGTCTCCACTCTCCCTTTTTTATCCAAAATACTTGAGAGAATTGTTGCTGATCAACTGACTGCCCACCTTTCCGCCAATAATCTCTTTGACAATTTTCAGTCTGGTTTCCGCTCCTGTCACTCTACTGAGACTGCCCTAACTAGAGTAGTTAATGACCTACTTGTCACTGCTGACTCTGGATCAGCCTCCTTACTTTTAATTCTTGACTTAAGTTCGGCCTTCGATACCGTAGATCATTGTGTGCTTCTACACCGACTGGAGCATTACATTGGTGTTCACGGGCTGGCGCTCTCATGGTTCCAGTCCTACTTATCTAGTATAACCCAATGCGTTAGTTTTAATAACTCTTTGTCAGAATGCTCTACGGTTACCGCTGGTGTGCCCCAGGGGTCTGTCCTGGGCCCTCTGTTGTTCTGTATTTACATGCTCCCTCTGGGTAGGATAATTGCAGAATATGGTATAAAGTTCCATTTCTATGCTGATGACACACAGCTATACATTCCACTACAGCCTAATGACCCCTCTCAAGTACAAAATCTGGAAACAGGTGTAAGCCGAATCAAGATCTGGATGAGTCATAACTTTCTCATGCTTAATACTGCTAAGACTGATTTGCTGGTGATTAAGCCTAATAACTATAAGTACTTTTCCGAGAGTCTTTGTCTTAATATTGATGGCTGTTCGATCTCTGAAAGCACGCACATTAGAAACCTAGGTGTTATTTTTGATCCAACCCTGACTTTCCAGACTCACATCAAGGAAATCACCAAGACAGCTTTCTTTCACCTGCGTAATATTGCCAAAATCTGCCCTGCTCTATCCCGGCGTAGCGCTGAGGTGGTTCTCCATGCCCTTGTGTCTTCCCGTTTAGATTACTGTAATGTCCTTTTTTCTGGCCTCCCCATCTGTACTACTAGGAGTCTTCAGCTTGTGCAAAATTCAGCCGCCAGACTTTTAACAAAAACAAGTAGATTCTGTCACATAACTCCTGTCCTGGCATCATTACATTGGCTGCCCATTCAGGCTAGAGCCAATTTTAAAGTTCTTCTTTTAAGTTATAAGGCCTTAAATGGACTTGCACCATCTTATTTAACTGAACTACTTACTCCCTACATTCCGCCACGTCCTCTTCGTTCTCTTAGTTCGATCCCATCAATCAATCAATAAAAAGTCAGCTGGTGGTAGGGCCTTCTCGTACCGTGCTCCTTTTTTATGGAATGGCCTCCCACTAGACATCAAAGAAGCTACATCCACTGCAATTTTTAAGTCCCGTCTTAAAACTTACCTCTTTACCCAATATTTTGGTTTAAACTAATTCTTAACTGTTTTATCATTTTCCTCTGGTGTTTCACTATTGTTTTATTGTCTGTTATTATTGTACTTGATTTTATTGTAAAGTGTATTGAGACCATGTACCATGGTGATTTTGCACTTTAAATAATAAATTGATTGATTGATTGATTGATTAGGCCAAGTACTCCAAGGTGTACAACAAAAAGTCCAGCAAGTAGAGCTTGTACACACTACTGTCACAATGCATAGAAAACATAATGAGAATGTGAAACTATGTAAATTACTTTGATATTGACATTTTGCTAACCCCCCAAAAAGTAGAATTGGTAAATATGAAATGACTGTAAATGGCACAATTCTGATGTAATGTGTTCTGATTGTTTTCAGGAATATTTGTCACTGCGTAAAATGCAACTCAAGTTGTGGCGTTATGTTAAATTGAAAGTAATTTCAAGGTCCTTAAAAAAGCTGTATTTACTGTCAGATAAGTAATTGTGCTACTCTTTCTACAGGACAGTCACTGCCAAAACAGTAGAGGATTGAGACAGCACCGACCTCAACTGCATAACCAGTCAAGAAACCTCTGGATGTCCTTCCTGGATATAGTTGTTTATGCTAATAGTACTGTATATTGTCTAAACGATAAAAGGTATATTATTTTTGTAGTGTTATTTATTTACATGTCTTCCAAGAAATGGAATAAACAAGAGTTACCTAATTCAGTTGTTATTATTAGTGCATCATGTAAAGTATAAGAACTGTAATGGGATGGTTGTTTATGCTGGAAGTGTAAAGAAAAGGCATTTATCATTTTCAAGACTTTATTCAAACAAGTTAGAGATAATGCAAAACAAGGAGTAAATACAGAACAACAAATAAATAGGTATCAGGCAGAGTTATGGCACTTGATGTGATTGCTCCAAATGTAGTCATTGAATTTTGGCCTGTAAAGCAACAGATGAGCAACATGATTAGATATTTTTATGGAACAGAGCTCGGCTGTCCTCAGCATACTGTGAACATATACACTTTCAATGGTCAATACTTTAGACATTCCTGGACAAAACTGTACAGATGTCCCAGTTTATATAACATTTCTTGGAAGTACCAGCCCTTTATCTTTACATTGTTCTACTTATTGTGTTTATTGTTATGCACCAAAACACAAATTCAAATTTAAACTACTTGGCAAAAAATGTGATTCTGATTAGGGCACGTGTGTCCAAGTTACAGACCTGCCAACCTTGAGGTGGGCGAGGGTGTTAAAATGTAGCGCTCTGATTGGCCAAAAGCTTTTCACTCCACTTATACGCAGTTTGTTGTGGCTCAGCGGCAGAATCAACTTCATAGATTGAACCTGCATAGAAACTGAAACCGGCGAACTGCGAGATGCAACAAAATGCGTACCTGGAGAGCAGCAATTTGTACAAGCGTACTTAAGTGTCAAAATGCGTGCCGAGTACGAAAAATGTGTACATGTTGGCAGGTCTGATGTTACATGACTGGTCAATACACTGTACAAACACAAATAGTTGTAGGTGGTGTTCATCAGGAAAAAATTATGATGTAGCAGGCCCACCAACAATCTTGATGTTTTAGCTTTGCCATATTTAACGTTACCATAGCCAGCTGCTGCTAGCTGACCAGCAATAAGTTACAATATCAAAACACACTTTCAAAACAATGTCTGAATGCTAACAAAGCTAGCTTGACAGCTATCAGTGCTAGCAATGGCTATGTTGGTTGTTTACATTTAATATGATAATATTAGGTGTTTACTTACAGGTGAATGGGACATGAGGTAGCTACTTGTTGTTAGATGTTGTGATGAAAACGATGCACTGGTACTCTTCTTCCCACCGCTCATGTGGACTAGGACTCCGACGGCGGTATTCGGCAGTTGTCGGACAGTGCGTGTTCATGGTTTGGGGGGAGCGGCTTTGGAGAGAGGCCTGAGTGCAGGGGGCAGGGCTTACTGTCTGGATACTTTCAAATCTGGCCTGGGCTTGACGGTTTTTCCAAGTTACCAACCCCAGCTTTAAGTATCCTGACCTGACTTGAAAAATGAACTTTAATTTGAAATCCTCTCAAACTAAGTTAACTAAGGATAACTTGATCGGCCGACTAAGCATCCTTCAGTTATTTTAGTGAAGAAGTTAAATTAGTTTATCAGTCAGAGCCTAAGAACCACCACTCAAAGCGACTGAAGAATATCATCATCACCTTCATCCTCTTCATCAAGACCATCATCATTAAGGAAGATGTTACCGCGACCAGCTGTTTAAGAAACCGTGTGAGAGGTTTCCAACGAAAGACTCAGGCCAGGCTGAACCGGCTCTGCTTTTACCCCCAACTACCCCGAGCGGTGCCACCCGCTGGGTATTGGATCGAGACTGCCACCCTGTAGTTAAAGGACAGCCAAGACCGCTGGAGGACGGCCAACCGTAGCTTGCTGACTCTCCAAACAATGCTCAGACAAGTATCTATTCCTTCATCCTACAGGCTTCCCGCTTATGAAATATGAGTTGGTATCCCTTTGGCTCTGAATAAGATTCTTTGAGCTTAGGAGAAATTTGGTTAGGGCTCCGTTAGCATTAAATTATTCTCTTATTTAAATGCTTTCACCTAACCTGCAATTTCACCATCCGCACATATTTCATTCATAAACTTGTTACATCAGTCATTACAGTATCAAATATCTTTGTTACCTGTTAATTTTGTCATTTGTTTAATTTGCCTTTTCATTCATTTACTCTGAACTATTTAGCCAAATAAATATATTTAACCATGTCGTTGTCTGTGGAGATTTTGTTTTAATGTGGAGAACCAATGGTAACTGTGTGTAGAAGTCACTACTTTAGTTATGAGATTGAATAAATTGATCTGAAATTGATTCGAATTGATTGAAACCTCGTCTAGTCGAATTTGATTAATTTCATCCAGATTAGTCAAAGAGATAAAAGAATGGAGGTGGTGCCCCTATTTACGAGTGCTTTATTAATCTCAAGTGATTAATAAATTAAATTTATAAGTAGTGTATCTCCTACACAGTACCGAGTTCCCTCCCCAGACAGCTTAACAACCATTCACACCTGGGCTCACCTAGCCTTAGCAACCCACAAGTGGCCCTAACTACTCTGAAACTTAGAGCTCACACGTTTCCTTAACGACTCTGCAAGGTCAGACCCACACAGAGTTTAAAAGCCTGCCAACTCCCCTCCAGTTAGTCAGAACTGAGGAAGCCTCTTGGATGAGAGGTGAAACATCTTCAAGAAACTGAAACGTGTCCAGTTGCCTACGATACAGCACTTCGATACATTACAAACTTAGCATTACTCCCTATAAATCTAAGACAACTTTCAGAGGATGGTCACATTCACAAACGGGAATTGGCACAGTTTTCTAACCTTGCATCTTACCACTGTTGTATTTTCTTTAGGTGAAAAATGAGGTATTGGTTTATTCCCATGGTATGGTGAGACATTCCTGGTTGACCACATAGATAACATAACTTATTCAGTGTTTGCTTTTGCAAATGAAACGATAAAGGGTTTTGCAGTATTTAGCTGCAAATGATAAGTCCCACAGATTAACTGTTAAAACATGATAAGGCGCTTGATTATATTTTGGCAAAAATTGGATGCATGATACTAAATTTTACTGATGAAGCATGTGTCACACACATCCATGATAATTCAGACAATATTATCAGTGTGATCACAGCACTTAAAGAGATTTGCGATTAATTTGGTCCTTCTGAATCAGCAGGTTTTAGTTTCAACAAATGGTTAAATGACCACCTTGTCATTCATGTTTTTATTCCTGTTGTGATTTTTTTTGGTATTGCTTTATGCTTTTGTACCTGTGCGCTTACGTGCATGCAAGCCCTTTTATACAGATGGATAAGTGGGGTAGTTGGAGGAGAAAAGACATTATATGTTAAATTACCACTTGAGCCAACCAATGAGAGTGAACAAGGTGTCTGTTCCATGCTAGAATGGGCCCCAGGAAACCCATATAGTGATTCAAATGATGAATTGGTAGAGCTTTGTTTTTTCAGTAAGATTTGTTTTAATGTGTGTGGTTGTATTTTTCAATTTACTATAACAAAGAGTCATATAAGTTTGAGGTCAAATTAAGTGATTGTTTTCGTTGTTGTTAATGGTTTTGTTTTATTGAAATTTTGAATGTAGTTCCAAAAAATGTGTGTTGACACTTTGTGTCAAAAGGGAGGAATGTGGGAATTAAAATGTTTTTAATTCAGAAATCAATGTATGGTAGAGAACATACCAGGATGTGAGAGGAGGGGAGATTCCCCTTCACCCAAGGTGTGGGGGTTTGTCAGGATTAGAACAGGTCAGCAACAAGAAGGAGAATTTCCCTTACAGAGTACAGAATTTGCTTTTCAGAGGAACTACTCAAAGCGGACAAGGAGGCTCCGGATACAGTGTGGCCAAATATTGTCAAATAGTACGTGTGTTGAGCTAAGGAATTAAGATTAATCTTATGTCCAGACACACACAACAAGATGACACCATCTAGTATGCAAAAAACTAAACCATTACAAGCTGTATATTGCAAATTTCCAGAACCCAATTTAAAACCAGCTCAATAGTTATTAGACAGATAGAAAACCTCCAAGTCAACACAGTACAATTATCTATTGATGGAATAAAACCACTGAATGTAACTTTACAGCCAGGGAAAAGCACAAAAAAATTATAGACGATGAAGGAGTGGTACATCTTGGAATTATTTATATATGTGCAATAAATATAAACACTTTCAAATGGTAAAGTTTCAAGGAAATCAAAATAATCTCTCTTTGTAAAATCTAGCAAGATCTGTGGCACTTTTTTTTTGCAGAACCAAATAACTCCTAGATGTGACAGAAACCAACCAAAATTTGGTTGCAAGAAAGTGACAACTGACGGAGATATGAACTCTAGAAAATGACAGATTCTTTGTTCTGATAAAAACAAAAGACTTCCTGTTACTCATTTGATTACTGTAACCATTCAGCAACTAATTAAATTAATACATGTTGCCAAGTTTCACAGAGTTTTACAGATAAAGAATTACAAAAATGCTGAAATGAAGCTCAGAGGGCCAAACTTAAAAAATTCATAACTTCTAAAGTATTTGGAGTACAGCTATTGGATTTTGCACAGTGCCATTAATTTGACAGAGTCAACATGATTTTTTTTCAAGAAAATCCCTGACATGAACTGGGAGGCCCTAGGTGAGTTGGCATGGAATGACCCTTACACAGATGAGTCGCAGCATTAAAACCAATGACAGGCGAAGTGAATAGAATTTTCTTATGTCGCACAAGTTTAAACATGATTTTTGTTTTCAACAAAATCCATGACGTGAAATGGGAAAAGTTCTGGATTTCGGGTGAGTTGGCATGGAATGACCCATATGTTAACACACACTTTTGCAAACTGCCTTCTGGTAAAGACTGTTGAATGGCTGCTGTTTGTTGGAACTTATTTCTTCTATCAATGGCACGTTCAACCAAATGCCAAATTTCTGTGCCATTTTATTCTGCAGAGCTTATACTGCTCACTTATGTGTTAGTTAAATGACTGTCTTTTCAGACAATAGTTTACTGATGTTATATCTTGCCACAAAAGATGTCTGTTCATTCAGAAGTTGGTTTACTGATTGAGTTCACATTACCACATAAATTACCGCTTATTCAGTAGTGGGTTTACTGATGTTGTTTATCGCTTACCTGAAAAGATGAATTCTCACCTGTCCACCTGTTAATCTAAATATGTATCCGCCTACTGTTTATAATCATATGGATGCAGTTATAATGTGTTGTGATTGAGATCAGGAGGGCTGACTGTCACGGTACGAAAGTAACTACAACAACACAATAGTGGAAGGTGACAAAGACATGGCGAGTTGAAGTTTTATGCTCTGAATCGCATCACATAAACATCGCGATCAACTGCGGGAGCCGCCTGGCTCTGCTGCTGGGGACAGACCGTGTTTTAAGCGTAAATGTGACAAAGAGTCGTTATGACAGACAGGATGACAGAGGCTTTTCCACGTGTAACTACAGTATTTTTTTCCTCATAAGTTGCCAAAGACACTACCAGTTACCACGTTACTGTTGTTTGGTCCTGTAACGTTGCTTTGTGTGTACGCATCAGAGCCGCAGCTAGTGTTGTAGTACTCGAGATTGGTCTTGGTCTCGAGACCGGTCTCAAGACCATTTTTTGAGGTTCTTGGTCTTGTCTTGGAATCGAGGGCATTTTTACTCGGTTTTGTCTCGGTCTCGGACTGGGCGGACTCGGGTTTTTTGAACGAGACCGGTCAAGACCACCGCTGATAGGCTTTTTGTCCATGCCTTACTGATAAGAGTGAAAATGGACCCTCTCAAAAACAGCTAATAACTTCAAATCATTGGTAGTGTAAAGATTTCCCCCAGCTGCAGCTGCTACCTGCCCGGTGTCAGTGTGAGAGTGACTGACACGCCCCCCTGCACACAGAGTATGGAGACGACAGGTGGTACGAACTCTTTACTTTTTTCAATTCTTTCTCTCTGAAATGAAAGGTTTATTGTGACTTGTCAGGTCAATTCAGTTTTGATAATATGATGAACTTTTTCAAGAAGTGAAACATGACAAGTTTGCTAAGATTTGAGATTTGTTTCATTCATTGTGCTGCTTTGAAAACAACAGAGCAAAGATTGTTTTTGTTGTCGCATTTATTTAAAAGCAAACTTAAATAAAAAGAAAACTCACATTTTGATGTTTTGTTATGATTTTCCTTTGATATATATGGTCTTGGTCTTGTCTCAGTCTCGACCTCTAAAAGTCTTGGTCTTGTCTCGGTCTCGGTAATGTCTTGGTCTCGGTTGGTGCGGTCTTGACTACAACACTAGCCGCAGCACTCCGAGCAGAGTTTCCCTCAACGATAAGTGTATAACTAGTTAGTGAAATACACAATGACTCCATAAGTTTCCCATTTCAATTCAACCCAATTGCCCATGAGTCATGACCTGCTTCGTCATGCTTACTGAAATGCATTGCTGGCCTGGAAGTAAATGAATAGCGTAACTTTAACGTCCCGATCCTTTACTCTTCTGCAACATCCGTTGTGTCACTCTTATTGATCAGAATTTCACATGCCATATAACATTAACCTTATGACTGAGCACAGTAACAGACCATAGTCAAATTCATTTGGAACTTAAGACAGTTAATACTAGTCAAAATAATACAGGTTTTTGTAAAATTTAATTCATTTCTATTGAAGGATGAGAGTCACTGTCAGAACGTCAGAGCCACACTGGAGGAATCTTTAAAAGATCCTGAAATTCAATCATACTGTATGTAAACAAATGGGAATTCCTGAAATTTAAAGTTAGAAAATATTCAACATCCTTTACGAAAAAATAGACTGTTATGGCTAGAAAAGAAGAAAAGGATGTAATTAAAAAGTTGAACACACACTGTAACAAAAGCCATTCTACAGAAGAAGATTAAAATTATGGAAATGCATAACCAGCTTGACCCATCCTTGTTCACAAAGCTGAGAGTGCTTATATCTGATCAAAGGCTAAGTGGATAGAAGAATGAGAACAAAACACTTCCTATTGTTGCAAACTAGAGAAAAGATGTCAAGAGAGGAATGGCATTAAAACATTATTAGTTGATAATGAAGAATGTGCTGATCCCAAAACAATTTCTGATGAAATCTTCTCCTTCTATAACCGTTTGTATAGAAAGTCATACTCTGAACATGACTATTAACATTTTTTTAATTGATACCCACACTTGTTATTGTGACACAGAAATAATACTTGAAGAATTGGATAATGCACTCAATTGTTTACACTTTGACAAATCCCCAGGTGGTGTGACCACAAATTATAAAATTTTTGGTCTGAAAGTAGGGAATTTCTACATAAGTTAAAAAGATCTTGGTGGGCATAGTCTTCCAATAAGTGTGAATAAAGGGGTCATAGTTTTAATTCCAAAACCAGGTAAAAATCTAATCTAAATCACATTGTTAAACAATGATGATAAACTATCATCAAATATATTCACAATGTGTCTCAAAAAAGGTATACCTCAAGTCATCACTGAACCTCTGTCAGGCTGCTTTAATGGTAATCTAGTCACAATAACATCCATCTTATACGAGATATACTAGATCACAGTGAACTGATTGAGGATAAATGTTTTATTCTATTTCTTGATTTCAAAAGCCTTTGGCATGATTGAACACCCCTTTACTATCCATATTCTGGAGGCATTTGGGTTTGGGGACAGTTTCATAAAGGTCATTAATAGCTGTGTTTCATTACCTCAAAGTATCGTGCCTTGTTTGATGTACAGAAAGGAATCCAGTAGGGTTGTCCAGTGAGTCGAGGACTATTCATTTTAGTTGCAGAAATACTGGCTATCATGATAGAGAACTGTGAGAACTTGAAAAGACTGAATGCATTTGGATTAGAACTCATAAAGAGTCAGTTCCAAACGACACAACCCTGTTCCTCAAGGATGTTGCCATACAGAACATTGAACTCTTTAAAATCTGAACTGCACTCTATTCAGAGAGGAGAGGAGAGGTGCTATTGACACTTAATATAGAGATCAACACACCTGTGATTAGAGCATATCAACGGAGAGGAGAGGACGCCTTCTTATAACTAAAAGAAACTGACAATATATTATTTTACGCCGTCACATACATACATGTCACAAACTGGCATGGTCCATGCACAGCCCTGGAAAGGAAGACTCAAATGCAGCTGTACTACATTAAAAAGGTACAAACTGGAGCTAAGTGAAGCTAATTTGTCCCTACTGAAGATGAAAATGTTGACAAGTAAGTCATATCCTGAATCAGCTGGCCATTGGAGATTTCCAAGAAGTTTCTCAGAAGCATATTCGGGAGGACTATTTTTGGTTGTGGATTAATATACATTTGGAATACTAGTGAGTATTTATTGAAACAGCATAATTTGTACAGTATGTAGCTTGAACCAAGCTCCCTGTATTCACAGACAAACATGTTTTATTGGCCTAATGTCATATCTAGCATATCAGCCTATGAGACTTTGACTAGTGGAACCAATAGGCCTTACTTGTGTTAAATTTTATTTGTTTCAATGCAAATTCATTGTTGCAAGTTGTTAAAATTGTATGGACCAAAATTACTAATATATATGTATTTATTTACCCATATATTCACCATTCCTCAGTTTCATTGTTGCACTCATTGTTTCACAATATGTGCTAAATAAAACTTTTACCAAATTCAATACTCATTCTATCGGTGTAACAAACACAAGTCTGTGTAAACAGGCATACTGAACAACCTTTGTAACCCCCATTTGAGCGAAGCTGGCACAAAAGCCTCTCCAGCAGGTTGGAATGTTTCAATTCAGTTATTGTCAACACAAGAAAGCCTTTGATGTTTTGCCATTTATTACAAAGTTTATCAATTTACAAAAATATCAGTGCAATAGTGACACTAAAATGGCACCCTTTTTGAGAGGAAGGAATTTGCAGTCAAGACCATAGACAGAATAGAAAATTAGAATAAAAATATAAGGAAATACTATAGCAAAGTATGTACTGTATGTTTTAGACTCAAAGTTATATAGTCCTGTGCAAACCTCTTCATCATGGGATGTACAAAAGTTCAGTGTAGAGATGTGTCATGTAGCGGTGTAAAAATTAACCGATATACGACTACACAGATATGGGGACCTCTGGATCAATCTTAATGTACTGTGGGCCGGTCGATGGCCTGATTTTAAAGTTATGAATCGTTTGAGTGAAGCTGCTATGCTGCTACTTGGTCACAGCATTTTCAAACTTTCGTAAAAGTTCAAAGGTCAGCGTGAGAGGTAGCGTCGCCTGCCCCCTGCTTGCCAGGTAAAAACAAAAGCAACATGTCCAACAACACCTGTAAGATTTACAATGCATCATCAAATATAAGCTCAAAAGTTTGGTAGAGATTTGGATTTTATAAGAAGGACAGAACGTCGGACAACAAGCAAGCCGCAATGCCAGGATGGCATGGTGAAACTTGTAAGACAAAGACACAGAGATTAAACACCTTTTCCAGCCACAGTCAAGACCATCACTATACCGCACGCTGCTTACTGTCTACTGACAGTTGCTGCACAGTGCACATTCTTAAATTAATCCAACTTTTGAGTTTGTCATCAGGAGTAAATATTTGTCTGATTGTTAATCATAGGTGTGATCGTATACACTGCTTATTACTAGGTAGCAGAGGATACAGACAGTCGGGGACATCCAGTTCAGAGAGGTCCAATGCAGACAGATCCACTTCAGAGACCCTGATCATGGAGATCCAGACAACAGGAGAGTTGTTCCTCAGGTCCAGGATGAGACAACAGGTGTGTTTTTATACACTGGGGTATAAGCAGATTAAGATAAAGATATACATAATAGTAAGTAAAATACATAAGATTCCCTGGTCTTCCCTGGTCTTTTATGAAATGTCTATTTGAAGGTAAGCAATGCCACTTTTATAGAATTGGCTTATTCTAATTTATAATAAAAAATGAATGTCTATATGAAACAAAGAATTGTATCATATCGTACTAAATCGGAATCGAATCGTATTGAATTGTTCCACAATATAAAGTATTGTCCCTGAATCGCATCGTAGCCCATGTATCTAGATACGTGTCGCATCATCTTTTAAGAGAGAGATGCACACCCCTAGTGTAATGGGATGATGGTCAAAGATGTCAGCTTATGTAATGTATATTGTAGAAGCCATACCTGCTCCTTGTTCATAACTGTTGCAAAAATGTCATGATTTGCTAACTGTACACAATATCTATCAGTATCATTGCTACAGTTAGACAACATAATAAATCTTGCAATGTCCTCAAATGTTTAGCAAAGTTTCCGAAACCTAAAATCTTGCCTAATCTCATAATAGTAATGCTAAGTCTGTCTACTACTGGGTCCATACAACCACAATTTACAGTCATCTGTGACAAATAAACAACTTTAAACTGTCAGCAGAGCAAGTTTAGGCAAAACTCTACCAAACCACTGAACCTTCGACAGCTGGTCAAAATATGACTTTTATCGTATAATCTTCACGTGTGGCGTTTGTGTATAAGTTTACCTTATAGCTGACTTTGCTCAGTTTTAACAATGCCACAGTAACAACAAAACAGTTACATCATGCTGTTACAGTTTGTGTTGTCATTAAACTAAAAATGTTTCGTAAACAGCCAACATTAGATGTTACTTACCAGTCTGAGAAACGTTGCAAGTTCAGCGTTTTACTCGCTCAGAGCTGTCTCCAGTGTTGGAAAGCCCTGGAGATATATACTCTTGTTTAGCTTTTTTTTAAATGTAGCTTCTTTTCTTTGCCGCAGACCTGGTTTCTCTCCGGAAGCTGTTGTTTATGATGATAAAAGTTGTTTTTCTGGAGCGTCTGCATCTTTATGTTCACTAACTAATTAACTGAGGCTGTAAACTTATATGCGGTACCCATTCCCTCCAGCCAGCTTGACTTCTTCGTACTCTCCTGTGGCAGACTAGAGGCTACAGTGACTCACTATTGCCTCTTGCGGAAGACGTAATATTACAAGACGGCACAGCCTGTCCCTGGATGCTTAGCAGTGGAAATCTCTGCTATACACTACATGGGCATATTGGACATAACACCAGAACTGTTTATTCTTCAGTCTGTTGACAGGGTTGATTCATTTTTTTATGTTTCAAACTAAAATTATGTCCATATCTTACAAAATGCACCTTTAAGTCAAATTTCTCAAACCCTATATTAAACCCTAAACTTGACCTAACTCTTTAGTTAAAATGTCTTCACCATACATTCTCAGTAGATGTGTCAAACAAGATGAAACACACATTCCCACACACACACCAAATAAATAGGTTAGGAATTTGTCAGGAGGTTGTGGTTGTCAGCTGGATGGGCAGCAAGGTTAGCTGCTGTTAGCCGAGATGCTAGCTCATCAAAACCACGACAGACTTCCCAGCCAGCTGCTGGCTCGCATCCTCTTAGCATTATTCTCACGTCTCCCCCTACCTTAGCAAGGAGGCAGCAGGGCTACTACTGACTGCTGGCTGTCACACGAATATATATTGGTCCCGGTTCTCCTCTGCACGACTCAGAGGCCAGCATCAGCTGGGGTAATTAGGGAAGCTACTTAAGCAACCTGCAAAACGGAATTCATTTCGCTTTGACGATGCGCCTTGCCCATCTCACTGCTTTTAACAGCAACCAAACGCACGACTTATTATAAATAAATCTATGTTTCTGTGCTAAATAAAAACACAGACATTTAAACCCAATTAAATTGCTGTCAGACGAACCATAACGGGAAAATAATGAAAAGCATCCTCAGTAGATGCCAACATATCGGATCTGCACAGGGACATGAATAATGCAGCAGATGTAGGCTCGGTAATTCAAAAAAAATAAATAAAATACGTTCCCTTGCGTGAAGGTGGCAAGACACAGCACAACTGCATCGGAAGAAAGAGGGGGTTGCTTTCAAAATAAAAGCGCCAATTTTTTTTGTTAAAAAGTCATTTCACCACATGCTCGCAAAGGGTTAGACCCCTAATTTTGAAAGTCTTTACTGGGAATACTCTTTGCTACTGTCTGACTTGACGCTGATTACAATGTCTCGTTGCACTATCGTGCAGCTATCTAACGTTAGTACAATACTACATATGACAACCACTTTTCATACGAAAATCTATTCGTTACAAACCTCAATACAAAATTGCAGATAATGCCGTTCTAAAGCATAGTCAACATCTGTCCGACCTGAGAAATGGCAGGCAGCTACCATTAGAGCAATGACAGTCAACGGGACCGGTTAGCTTAGCATACTAGCTAATGTTAGCTAGCTCGGCAGCGGAGACAGCTCGTATCGTGACACCGACGTTCATAGGCAACCGACGGCAAAACGCCACTGAGTTGCACTATTGAGAAGCATTTTAAGGTATTTATGACACAGTGAACTTACCCGTTAGAATCCCCACTCGGGTCTGATGGTCGTGGTTGGTGAGCACCATCCCGTCCGCCGCCATATTTACAACCTCTGTCTGCACTGTGCCGGCACATACATAGAGTGTAGTGGTGTGCGGGCTGCTGCACCTCTGGAGGACGATACTGTATGTGTCTGTGAGCACGCCTCTCCTTTGGTGTAAATGTCAAAGGAGAAGATTTGAGGCAAACACACCGATAAACATTGGTTTAGACTGGAGTATTAGGACTAGTTCCATGTGACACTCCAAAATAACAGGTGACCTATGTGTAAAATACTGTATATTACATTGGCTAAATAGTGTCCGGTCAGTCATCAGTCAGTAGTAGTAGTTGTAGTAGAAGAAGATTATATGTTTACTTTCTAGTAATCTTTAAAAGGGCATTGCCACTTTTGGTAATATTAGAAGACCAAACAGACATTTTGTGTATTCACACATACCAGAGCTGGATTACCAATGAGCAAAGTTGCAACAATGCAGGGCTGACAGTTTATTACATCATAAATAGTTGCCCATATAAACTGAACTGACCTGGTGTCTCCCTGTTAGCCATTATATCATCTCATGTAGGGCTCCGTGTCGCAATCTTGTTGTAATGCATTTGATTCTTTGGTTTATTATATTACACTCATGCATATGCTTGAATACATTTGTCTTTAATATTACAAAATTGCTGTTTTACCACAAAAAAATGCCGTGGGAGAAAGGGGTGGTCTACTCTGCAGGGGCCCACAGCTCATTTTTGACTTGGGCCCCCTAGCCAGTTAGTCCAATTTTAACATACACACACACACACACACACGCACACACAACACAATAGAGGAAGGGGATGTGGATGTAATAAATACTAAATATAGCAACAGCCTAACTATTTTTTTTTATATTTAGTATTTTCAAGCAAAGTAAATAATACAAACAAGGGGGTGGGGGGTCCTCTGTCATCTAAACCCTTCTAGGGCAAGAAACGGTTGTGGGACATTATTGTCACATAGTTTGGGAGCAGGAACTACAGTATGTAGCCCAATAATGGTTTATTTGTTGTTCTCTGTTCTTACAAGGTGAAATGTGTGAGAATTTTAGCTTAAAAATCAAGAAGTCATCTTCTCCGGGGATTCAAATGTCTAGGGTTCAAATCCCCAGATGGCAAAGTCCTACTTGCCCATATTGTGAAAGTTCATGGCTGAAACTCTGCTTGTGGCTTGTGTACTTAACGTGCTGACTGTGTACTTAAAGTGCTGACGTGTTTGTGTCTGTGTACAACTACTTCACGTGCCTTTAATTGCCCCCTGGGGACAAATAAAGTATTTGGAATTTAATTTAATTTAATTTAATTTAATTAAACCCAAAAGTTGCTGTCTGGGGGTATATTTTTACCTAAAAATGTGTTGTTACTTTTTACTTGTTTTATAAAAGGCCCTACACAGCCCAACACTATGTTTCACCCATATGGGTGTTTTCACTTTACATGAATCTCTGTTGATTTAGTGATTATGATGACGTTCCTCAATTTAAATATATAATGTTTTTTAGGATGCTGACAATGTTGACTCCATAGATATGGCTGATATATTGATTGTAACTAACTCTCTGTACAGTTGAATCACAGTATGCAGTGATTTTTAATCTTTAATCTCTTTATTTGATTTGAATGTAAAACAATTGCTATTGAGTTTTATTTATTTTGTATCATTGGTTGACAATGGAAACATTTGTACATTAGAGATAAGACACGATGAGTGAGTGAGTGAGTGAGTGAGTGAGTGAACACTGTCATAATTGTCTTCTAAGTGCTGTATCGTAGGCAACTGGATGTGTGTCAGTTTCTTGAAGACGTTTCACCTCTCATCCAAGAGGCTTCTTCAGTTCTAACTAACTGGAGGAGAGTTGCAGGCTTTTAAACTCTGTGTGGGAGTGTCTTTACAAAGTTATCAAGGACACATGTGAGCTCTGAGTTTCAGAGTAGTTCGAGTGAGTGAGTGAGTGAGTGAACACTGTCATAATTGTCTTCTAAGTGCTGTATCGTAGGCAACTGGATGTGTGTCAGTTTCTTGAAGACGTTTCACCTCTCATCCAAGAGGCTTCTTCAGTTCTAACTAACTGGAGGAGAGTTGCAGGCTTTTAAACTCTGTGTGGGAGTGTCTTTACAAAGTTATCAAGGACACATGTGAGCTCTGAGTTTCAGAGTAGTTCGGGCCACTTGTGGGTCGTTGACCCAACCGGCCTTCATGGGGGTTGCTAGGGCTAGGTGAGCCCTGGTGTGAATGGTTGTTAAGCTGTCTGGGGAGGGAAGTCAGTACTGCATTGTAGGTGGGTGATAAGTAATGTCATAGGCCACCTCCTCTGTTCAAAGACGGTCGTTCCAGTTTGACATAGATTAATTCTTTTACTTCCTCTTTCAAACCATCTGTCTTCTCTGGCCAAGATGTTTACATTGTTGTCCTCAAATGAATGATTTTTCTCCTTCCTTTTTCTCCTGAACTGAGGAGTTCGCCCTCCTGTGTTGTGCTAATGTCCCCAATGTACAAATCTGTGCAGTCCTGGCTGTATTGAACAGCGTAAACTACATTACTCTGCTTATGCCTGGGTGTTTTGTCCTTAAGATGGAAAAGTTTCTGACTCAGGAGAATCTTCAATAAATATCATATCCTGGTTCACTTCAAACCTACCAACAGGCTGAGTTTCTCAGATATTCCCGCGACATAAGGAATGATGATGTTGTTACGTTTTCCCATCTCCTCCTCTCTGTTTGCTCTGCATCTTTAAGAGGTTTTGCCAAAGGTCCAGTTTTGGTAGCCACAGGTGTTAAGGGCTCCATGATGTGCTTCTGTCCCTTCTCCTTCCCCTCTGTCTTTATGGGCACGGTCTCAGGCCGATGGTTTAGGGTTCTGATGACCCCCAGCTTGGACTCCAGTGGGTGATGAGAGTCAAACAGCAAGTGTTGATCTGTGTGTGTAGGTTTTCTGTACACCTCAATGTTGAGGCTTCTGTCTTCTTCAATGTGTACTGTACAGTCCAAGAAGGGCAGACTGTCTCCACTGACATCTTCCCACAGGACGTTCCCTTGTTCTGATTTTGACCCAGGTGTCATCCACATACCTGAACCAGTGGCTAGGAGCAGTTCCTGTGAAGGTAATCAAGGCTCTACCCTCGACTTCTTCATGTAGGGGTTGGCCACTATTGGGGACAGCGGTGAGCCCACGGCACCGCCGTGCTTCTCTCTATAGAAACCTTTGCTGTACTAAACGTAGGTGGTCATCAGACAGAGGTCAAATAAGGCACAAATGTGGTCTGGGGTCAAGTTGGTTCTGCTGGACAGAGTGCTGTCCTGTAGCAGCATTTCTTCACTGTATTTACTGCTTCTTGAGTGGGAATGCATTTAATGGTAATGTGAAATCATAAGAAACCATTGTGTCATCTGAGTCCAGTGTTATCTCTCTCACCTTGTTGGCGAAATTGTGTGAGATTTTGATGTGATGTTGAGTGTTACTGACCAAAGGAGCTAGGATCCTGGCTAAGTGCTTGGATATGTTATAGGTAACTGAGTTGATGCTGCTGATGATGGGTCCGAGCGGTGCTCCTTCCTTGTGTGTCTTGGGGAGTCCATAGATACGTGGGATGGCATCCCCGGAGTACAGTCGGTAATATAATGGATTTGTCCTTTTCCAGTTTTTGCAGATATTCTATAACCTTCTTTTTGTAGCTACTTGTAGGATCTCACCTCACTGTCTCATAGGTGTTAGTATCACGAAGCAGATCAGTGACTTTGGTGTGGTAGTCCACTGTGTTCAGCACTACGATGCATCTCCCTTTGTCTGCCGGCAAGATGGCGATGTTCTGGTCTCTTTTGAGTGATACCAGGGCTTTCCTTTCCTCAGTAGTGAGGTTGGAGGGGGGTGCTTTTGCATTAGCAAGAGCGGCTGATACCTTCAACTGTAACTGTTCTGCCTCTGTGTCTGCCAACATGTTGTTTCTGATGGTTGACTCTGTTGCTGTGATGAGATCTACTACCGCTATCTGTTCTGGAGTTACTGCAAAGTTCAGTCCTTTGGCAAGGACATCCTTCTCCAGTTGGGTGAGCGCTCTGTTCGACAGGTTTTCACCCACTTCTCTTGTATGTCCAGATGTGCTGTGTTGTTGATGTCCTTATTTCTCCAGGTGAGAGCTTCTGTTCTATGCGAGTTGCTTTGACGTGCCTGTAATGTTTGGAATTTTTGTGTCTGCCATTCCTTACCTTTAGTGTGTTGTGATGCTTGTGCCTTCTCAACAAACTTGGAGATATTTTCCAGGACATTGCTTGGTAGCAGTGATGTTAGTTCTGCAAATGTCTGGTCAGCTAAGTAGTGAGTGCATCGATGGTGAAATTAATCTGTCGCACTCTTTCATTGAGTAGCTGGTTTTGAGCCCTCTGAAGGATCCTTGTGGCCCTGTGTCCATTCACGGTGGAGCCCAGGCATAAGCTCTTAGGAATTATCCTATGTTGCCTGCATCTCAAGTTGAAACACAGGTGGCTCCTGTAATCAGCCAGCTTTCTGGATGTTCTTTCATACCCCTGTACCAGTTGAAGGGCATTCCTCACAGAATGGTGAGCAACATGTTGATGAAGGTTCTCAGTCATCCAGGTCATGGTAATTCTAACTGCTGAATTGTAGGCAACAGGACATGTTTCAGTTTCTTGAAGATGTTTCACGTCTCATCCAAGAGGCTTCTTCAGTTCAATGTCATAATTATTATTATGATTATTTTGTGGTCATACAAAGGCATTGGAATACAATAGCCACAACATTTTCACCTGCAGAATTTAAGATTTTTTGTATTAAGGAGACTGAGTGAAGACATTTTTTTTTTGCTGAGCCCATACTTCTTGTGAAAAATCTTCATTCTTAAAGCCCAATGCCAATTTTTGCTCAAATTTATAATTAAATAATCATTTCTTACCAAGATGCCAGTTCACCCCAACAGGAGTTCAGTGTCATAAGCTTGATAGCTGTGTATATGGAGAGGAGGCAGTGTACAACATTTTGGTTCATGACCTGACAGCCCTCACCCCTACCTGGCCCTCCATACTGTAACTACCAAAGGGCAGCAAAGCCAAGAGCACTAGCTATAGTTGTTTTCAGAACATATTGTAGGTCCCTGTGAAGCCCCAAGCCTCTGACTCCGCTTCAATGTAACAGGACATATACCGTTGTAGTTTTTCAAATCTTGTGAAACCAGAACTATTAGTTCATTTAAGTCTTTGATCTGTTTAAAATATGCTATTTGTGACATTTCAAATTCAGTAAGTCATCACCTCATTGTCTATCAGACACCAGTTGAACTGAGGAAATAAAATGACACCACAGTGGAGACTGCTGGATTGCTTTACATCAGAGAAATAGGAAGAATGCTGTTATCCCATCATAAACAGAAGCCTGAATCCCTCTGCTAGAGCGTTTTGTTAATGGCAGATGATGGAAGCAGTACAACCAAATTACCTTTTCATGCCAGATAATGAAAAGCCCACAATTATTGTGCCTTTTGGTCAAAATTTCTGCACAGGATGTACAGAGATTAATCTGAGTACTCAGAACGTAAAATATTCTCCACAAATGAGAAAAAGTCATATATGGCAGGAGACCAGATACACGTATACAGATACACTTGTATACTTATATATAGGGCTGGGCGAAATGGGAAAAAATCCCGATACGATAATTTTTTTCATATCAGTCGATATCGATATATATCATGATATAAATCAAATTACTATTTTTGTCAAGCTTAAATGTTCCATTACTCATAAGTGAGTTGTGAAGACATCAGAAGGTTATTTTTGATTTAAATATTATTTATTTTCTGTCAGAAGTTGAACATGACAGATGTACTGAAGAACATTTATTTATCTGAAACAGTTGTATAAACAGGTATATATATTTTAAACTAAACACAAAGGCAAAAGCTTTCAAGTTTTAAAAGGGAACACAAACCTGTGGCCTTCACTATATTTGCCCCACTATAAGTTGTGATGCAGACTTGTTTGCCTTCACTCAGTCCCCAGGATGCAAGCGCTTCTGTCAGTCCTGAAGCTGTGACTTCACCTGTATGGTCGTCGGGAAAGTAGGCAGTTTGAAGACATTTGCTTTTCAAATTCCAATCTTGGTCGATGAAGTGGGCAGTGAGGCTCGGGTAAGGTTCAGACGTGTGACTTGACCACATGTCCAATGTGGTAGCGAAGTATGACACACTTTGCAGCTCCTTCTCAACCGTCTCTGTACTCCGTATAAAGCTTTGGAAGTGCTGTCTGAGAGAAGTGTTTACGCCCAGGGAGTTGGTAACGAGGGTTGATTACTTTAATCAGCCGCTTGAAAAATCTAATTTTCGACCGTGCTTAATGGTAGCATGTCTTTTGCAATACATCAGGCTATTGCATTTGTGATGTCGCTATGTCTCTTCTAGGGCTGCAGCTATCGAATCTTTTTAGAATCGAGTATTCTACCGATTATCCTATCGGTTAATCGAGTAATCTAATAAAAAATAATTTTGCATTATTAAACAACAATACCAAATAATGCATAACGAAAATGACAGGCCTGTTAAATAGACCAAGCAATTGGCTTTTATTCCTGAAAAAAACATACAGGTATTTATTCCAACTATTCCTAACAGCGGGAGTAAGGGTGTGTGTGTGTGTGTGTGTGGAAAGGAGTTATTTGGTGTAGGCTATTACTCTCTTGCAATTTAACACGAATTAGTTTCCACATCTTAACATGATATCTAGTCATAGCGACATCAGGCTACAGCCTCTACAAATACCATACGCTCTAACTAGCGATGGTAGGCTACGTTGAATTAGCTAACATCAATGTTTACGTTAGCTTGTGTCGGCGACGCTTGGTGAGCTGGTGTTAACAACTGGATGCTTTCGGTTCAGATGTTGAATCATTGTTGACGTGCTGTTGTGGTACGCCAGTTCTACATTGCAGTAGACACATTGCACTTTGTTATCTTCTTTTTTAAGTGTGAAATGATCCCAAACTTTGGACCTTCTCTGTCTTTTACAGACTGTCCTTTCGACTATATCTTAAGCATTTGAACCTTGATCTGTCGTTGGGTTGTCATTTTCAGTCACCTGGTTGCCCGAGTTCTCGCTCATGATCTCCGTTCACGGTCTCCCACTGCTAACTCACTAAGGCTGCTGCAGCCCAAACAATAGCACGTGTGCTGTGTGCGTCAACCTAACTTGACATGGCTCTATTTCAGCATGATTGGTTCGGTGCTTAATTATGATTGGCTATTCTTATGTCTGTCAAAACATGAACGAATGAATTTTATCGACCGTGTCTCATATTTCTATCGAGGAAAAGTTATTTTGCGATATGTATCGTTATCGTTTTATCACCCAGTGCTACTATATATACTTATTATAACAACAATTTTGGGAAAAGGAGTCTAAAAATGTTTGACTTGAAAAAGGTTATATATAGGGTACGAAGCATTCCTTTTTTACACAAACATAATATAAAATATTGCGAGGACTATATGAAAAGTGTTCCATTTAATTTTAATTTATATTCTTTTATTTTACTACATAAATATTGTCCTAATAAAACTGCTATTACAACCATGCATGAATGGAGAGTCAATAGCAATAACTATACTCAATTTTATAAGGGGGTGGCCCAAACCCTTACCCAACCTGATACTTACACTATAGTAAAATAATATCTGTAGTCATGTCTCCCGTAAAATATTTTGTTACACAGTTGGTTTGGTCTCGGGATGTATTTCCAGCTGCAGATGCTACTGAATGATCATAATAATATTATAGGAATTTTACAGGAATACTACAGGCAGCAGTTGGTCTCTATGATCCTCTAGCTCTTTTGCAACTGCATATTGCTACTTGTCACTTTGATCATGAAGGTGACACTCCTCTATAGATGCTACTGCACGATCATAACAATATTATAGGAATATTGAAGGAATACTGCAGGCAGCAGTGTGTTTCTATGATCCTCCTCAATTTGATCATGAAAGTGACACCACTTTTTAGAGTATAAGCTACAATATAGTATTGTATAGGATTTATAATATGTAGTTTCCAAAATATTGTAGATCCAAGACAAAACTGAAATACAGGACTTCAATAAAAAAGGAGCAATTATAAATCCATCTGCTACTTCACCACCACGGATATCACCATGGATTTATCAATACACAGCACATTTGGGCTACTGATATTTCAGGGCCATGGTCAGGGAAGGACTCAATGTGCCAGGCACACTAGACTAATATATTTAACTAAACAACCCTTCTGCCCCTGCACTCTCTTTGCTACCTGGGGATGGAGAGGGGATTGCAGATTAACAAAGGGGATTCATTTTTGGTCATTTTGCTAACAAGGTGGGTGGTGTCCCTCTCATAACCCCTTACATTGCCTACTTTTGTTGACAAAATTACTGTGACTTGTGGTCCACTTACTATTTTTTGATATACATCATACACAAATTACCAAATTCCATCTTCTGATAAAGACAGTGATGGTGTGTTTAGAAGATTTTTTAAAGGTAGTCAGTGGAACTTTTTTGTCAAAAATAATAATATGAATGCTTCATTAGTTCAGTCTACAGTAGACTATCTTTATAGTCAACATGTCTTGTTCCTCTGCAGGTTTTGAAATTTCCAGCATATCATTTCCTGTTGAGAAGGGGCTGGAGTTGACTTTCAGGACCTATTCTGTGATCCTCTGGTCAGTGTAGTACTCATCATTACTGTCCTCCTTCAGCCTCTCCAGACGACATTCGTCTTCAGGGCCCTCAGATTCTGTTTCAATAGCTGTGTCACCGAGCAGAAATCTCTTTATTGCCTTGCCTCGCAGAGACTGGCATCATGTTTAGCCCTGACTGGCATCATTGTACTGCTGTCATTGGCACCCAGACTACTAGCGTCTTTTGTAGTATCGGAGGGTGCTGAAGTTGATGTTGCAGCTAGCTGACCATCAAAGGTCTGTTTAATCAGTCAGCTGGGAGTCTCTGAGTCCTGGGTGGCTGCTTTGTTTCTTGCAGCAAGAGCAACACTGATTTTATTATATTTGTTAGACTCTTGATTTACTTTCCTACCTTGTGTAACCAATATATGACACACTATTTTCTCTCATCAGTGACAACTTGGTAAATGGGTACTATATCCTTTTGGTTTGGCTGACTTCTGTTTGTTTGCTGGTAGAGCATTAGTGTATCCCACTTTGCCAGATGGTTCTTGATCCGCTGATAGGTGGTAGAGGAACATTTGCTGTTTGTCTTGGTTAGACCAATGTGAAACTTTGACCTGGCAAGACGTGCAGTGTTGGCTAATTTAGCAGCTGCTTGGAGACAAATAGATGATCCCATTTTGATGTCTGCAACAATTGGTCTGTCAATCCACTGGATGCTGAGCTCCCAAGCTTGACTTTTCCTTTCAGTAACATTCAATCCCCATCGTCCAGACCTTCTACCTCCGGTTTAAGTGGTATCCGTCCCACTTGTTGTGAACAACTGTGTGGGAACTCTTCATAGCTTCTGTGGCTTGTCGCATCCTCTGTCAGGCAAATGGACCCAGCTTTGATGCACATGACTGTTCTTTGTATACTGCGTGTCCCTTCAAGATCCCGCCCACTCCACTCCACTCTACTCTACATACACACACACACAAACATACACTACCCTGACAAGTCACATGATCTATAATATTAAACTTTATTGACTTAATTGTTATTACACAATTACATAAAGGAGATTCATTCCTGAGGGTTCATTATGATGCTCTACTGGGACATCACATTAATTTTCTTTTTTTTTTAATGTCACTATCATATTATCTCATGTCACTCTTTGTTTCCAAGAGTGAGATGAGAATATTGATAGTGATTTTATTTCTGTGAGTTGGTATAGAGCTGGAGTTGGCCTTGTGTCAAAAGTCAAATATCCAATCAAATCCAGAATATCAACAATAGAAAATGTAAATTTCAATCAATTTCTTACGAAATGGCCCTCTGTGATTCAGGAAAAAACATATGCATTTTTCAGCTTAAGGCTCCCAGAAATATGACTCAAAGCTTGATCCATTGTCTTGATCCTGATACTTATCCCATCAGAATGAAATAATAGTTGTTTCTTTGTTTCCAAGACAAGTCCCATGATTGACTGCTTTATTGGTGAGATGGCTTTGCAAGTGGTTATTGGTGAGCAGTGACAATGCACTGTATAGATATAAGGTGGTTGGGCATAGAGAGCAGGTGGCTTACATGGCACAAGATTCGTTTTGAAAAATATGTTTTCCTTTTCATAGTAAATGTATTTCTATTTTCTATTTACATTTCCTGACTTTTATAGTACTTGTTTTTAATTTTCACATTTTTTTCTATTATGTTTATTGTTATGCACCAAACAGCAAATTCCTTTTATGTGAAAACTTTAATCACAATCAACTTTTTTATGATCTTTAGAGGGTTTTTTTATTGCATTGAAAATGCACTTAAAACAAGTCGATATAAATGCGCTAAAAGTCTGTTTCCCTTTTGGTGAGTCTCTCTCCATGTTTTCCCCGTGGTTGGGGTCTTCATGGTCAGGAATCACAGAGATAACTGGTTGGAGATACAGTAGGCCTACAGTTGAATAAAACACAAAGTGTTGGGAAAACAGACTTTGACTAAACACTGGGACATGGTTGGTCAATCCTAGCATAAAGACTTAGCAGGGGGCCTAGCCTAGCTTTGCCAATTTAAAAAAAAAAAAATACACCTACCATTAACTCTAAAACTTAACTCATCACTACAGTTGCAGTGGATGTATTATGAGCTGTCTGTTTTGGTCTGTGACACTGTAAACCACCTGAGTGTTCTGACCAGCCTTTTGAGCATGGTGAGCTCCCTTCTTCCACTGACAGCCAGTAAGGTATGTTTCTGTGTAACAGGAAGGGGGAGGAGGGTTTAAAATTCAGATTTTAGAGGAAGCTGGTTTTGCCAACCAGAGTTGTGGATTTGAATGCCTAAATTTACAAATATTCACTTTCCTTTCTAAATTTACTAGATAGCATTATGAGCATATAGGTTACGTAATGTAGCCTATATATCTTTATTAGAGCCAATAATATTACCACACTAGTACTGCTAAAATATTGCATATGTGAATGGAATCAGAGTTTCCTTCTCATAATGTAACAGAATTCAGCAGTAACTGTTCACCTGAACAGTTTTTATGATGTTGCATATGGTGTCGTTGTAATCACTGACCATCAAAACAAAGGGGTAGACATCATCTTTTCTGTGTTGTCATGTTTGGTTCAGGAGATATGATGCAAAATACATAATTCAGTTTTGGCGGAAAGTAAAATGACCCGCCGTTGGCTGTCACATGACATTTTTGCAATGGCCATATCTGAAAATGTTCAGGGCCAAACTAAGTTTCACGCTTCTACGAAGAAGTAAAAGGTTTTTTTGACATATCACCCAGACTATCTAGTTTCGTTATCACAACGTACCTGAATTCACCATTAACTGTTAACCTCAACAATTTATGATGTAGTATACACCGATCAGCCACAACATTAAAACCACTGACAGGTGACGTGAATAACATTGATCATCTCATCACAATGCGATGTTCTGCTGGGAAACCCTGGGTGCAGGCATTCATGTGAATGCCACTTGACAGGCACCACCCATCCAAACACTGTTGTGGACCAAGTGCACCCCCTCATCACAACAACACTACCCGATGACAGTGGCCCCCAGCAGGACAATGTGCCCTGACACACCGCAAACACTGCTCAGGAACAGCTCGAGGAACACAATAAAGGGCCCAAGGTGTTGACCGGGCCTCCAAATTCCCCAGATCCCAATCTGATCGAGCATCTGTAAGACGTGCTCGAGCAGGTCTGATCCATGGAGGCCCCACCCCCCAACATACAGGACCCAGAGGATCCACTATAAAACGCCCTGGTGCCAGACACCACAGGACCCCCTTAGAGGTCTTAAGTCCATGTCTTGACAGGTCAGAGCTGTTTTGGGTGCACAAGGGGAACCTTCACAATATAAGGCAGGTGGTCATAATGTTATGCCTGATCGGTGTATATGGTATCTGTGAAATCTTTAACCATCAAAACATAGTGGTAGACATCACCTTTTCTGTGTTATCATGTTTGGTTCAGGAGATATGATGAAAAATACATAATTCAGTTATGGTGGAAAGTAGAATGGCCGCCATGGCTCCCACATGGCATTTTTGCGATGGCTCCATTTTTTGAAAATGTTCAGGGCCCCAAACTGTACAAGTGTACCATTATGAAAGAGTGAACAATTTTTTTTACACATCTTCAGGACTATAACCAAACTTTGATCATAGTTGTTGCAGATTAGAAATAATGAAATGAATCATTTCTGTTATGATAATATAGCCTAATTGTTTAGGAAGGCACAAAAGACAAAACCTAGTTGAGAGGGCTGGCAGATCAGAAAATGCTTCAGTTATTTTAAAAGTAATGAACAAATACAGTGTATAAATAAGATGAATCTTTATCGCTAATACATCAGGTATTTATATTGAAAATACATAAAGGACTCTGACTGAGCCTTGGGGCGACCCAGTTGTATACAGGCACACACACACACAACAAGCAAACACACCAAGAGCATAGTACTATTATTAATGGATGAACACCAACATGACATAAAATAAAGATGCTCTGTTTGTGGACACATAGTTTACTGTCAGAATTATTGCTTAAAAGAAGGCCATCCTGAGAATGGATTATATGGTACATTATTAGAATAAAGGCTACTACTAAATATATGGTAAGGTCAGAGCTATTCTCAGTAAGTTGTCATGTGGATGTAGTGAGTCTTTGGCAGAGAAGGACATTGGGTACATTACTTCAACCCTAGAGTGTGGCATTAGAGAGATGACTACAAAAAAGAATCTAATGCAAAATGTTTGCTTAGTTTTTGTCATGGCCAATTGTCAAAGCAATTGTCAAATTTTTCAGATGGCATACTCTTCATTCCTTAGCCCCATACAGGAATTCTGTCATGGAGGGAGAAGATTTATGACCACCAGAAACATTATCAGATGTCCTCGTTGGAGGCAAAGACGCTGGATGTCTGGACATGTTGGCTGAAGATTGTCAGGGATGTGTCAGGAATCAAGAAGATTCTTCCTCAAGTGTTGTAAGAGGGGACATAGGAAGGTGTGATGTGGGTGAGAGCTTGTGGCCAAATGCAGAAGACAGAGATGAGCACTGTTTTCTATATCTGTAGCTATCCCTTACAAGTAGTGAATGCCCTATGTATGGTTTGTATTGCATTACTTAAAATGCTGGAGTTTCATGTTGTGCACTTGGAATTATTCTATGCAAAAGTGGCAAACAAAGCCGGCTGAAGCATATTGCAGCATTTCTGATTAATTTCTGTGACATATAATGTAAGGCAGCATAATCCATGTAATAAAGAACTGACCTTATTTTATTTCTAAATAAAAACATATAAATGACCTCACTATGAAGAAATCTGTGACCAATCATATGCAAATGTAAATTATTTCCTTTTTATTACCTTTTATATAAAATTTAAAACAATATTTGTGCATTCACGGTCCTGCACACCTGTCTCAGTCAATTGCACTAATTTTTCCTTTATTTTAATTCCCTTTAACTATGATGCAATACAAACGTTTTATCACTGGAGGGCAGTATTGCAATATTATCACATTATCACCTGCAGTAAAGTTTACGTCACATAACCCAAATTGTTGTCTGTGTGCAGTTTGCAGCAACAGGAAGTCATGGTCATTATCTAAAACATTTGCTTTCATGTTGTCAGGTTTGGAAGAGATCCTGCAAGAAAAGCATTGAGGAGTCACATATTAAAACACTTAAAAACTAAAGGTTCAAACACCTAATGAGACAATTACGTGCTTTATTTTTGCCACCGTCATCCCTCTTTCCTTGCATAATATTTTATCTTTGTGGCATGTGTCGTCAAAAAAAATAGTGGTAATGGGTGAGGATGGGTAGTATCTACAATAGTTATAGCAAAAGTCGCCTATTGTTATCTTGTTGATCTGCAGTATTGTTTTAACGGGTCAAGCCCACTGCGCAGGCGCAGCTTGTAGGCTACCCTTCAGTGCCATAGCAACCAGGGTAACGTTAGACATCAATATGGTGAGTGTTTATATAATCGGTTCATTTTTCGCTGCTATTTTGTATTTTATCAGATAATTTGTACAGTCCTGACTGTAACTCCTATGCAAACATGCAGTGACTTCGATATATTAGTTGACCTTTCATACAACATTGTTGTCGTTGTGAGCTAACATGAGCTAACTTTAATTAGCTAGTTAGCTGGTCCTTAATGCCAATTACTGTAACCTAGCCTTAAATAGCTGGCAAATATCAGCGCGGATGGATGTCTTGTTGTATATGTTGGCGTCTTTCCTGCTGCCCAATTTTGTATTAAGAGGAAGATGACCTCTTCGAATGGCTGCTCACTCAGAATGAAGTAGCCAAAACCCTTTAAATGGAAATTGTGATATAGACAGTGTCTATTAAAAGGCTACAGCCTATAAAACGCGTGTTTAATGTTACACGGTTGCTAGCATGTCTACAGTACTTATCTGCTATTTTATCACTGACAACATAATCCAGTCTCTCCCTGTCTAATTGAATGTGATGATAATGTCTCTAGGCCAAAGCAACCACTGTGAGAGAGGCACTGGCCAAATGGGTGAGTGGCAGACAGACACAGCTGAAAACACACACAGAATACAATGCATTACTGTGTAATAGAAGTTTTATTAGTCTTCATACAGATATGTAGAATTCATGACTGGAAGTTTATTTTATAGTTGCATTATTATAGCATAGTTGTAACTGCATATTTCGATCTGTGTTTGTGTGTGTGTGTGTGTGTGTGTGTGTGTGTGCCTTGTGTATGTGTATAGGAGGAGAAGTCGGGGGAGAAAGTGAGTGAGGCTACCGCCATTAAACTGTACGGTCAGGTTCCTCCTATAGAGAAGATGGATGCTTCTCTCTCTGCACTCACGAACTGCGAGTGAGTTCGGTCGCGACGCAATTGCTTATTTTAACAAGTTGTTACACATTGATTGATATGTTTAGTGTTTCAGAATAAGGTAGCATTAGAAGTTATTTGAAGGCATATATCTGTTTTTTCCTCATTTATTGGATGTCTTTCAGATCAACTAGCTTTCCCTAGCACATGGTTTTCAATTATGAAATACATTTTTCATAACAGACACATTGATCTCTTGATTAGGAAGTACACATACCATTTGATCCACTATAGAGGTTTGATAAATTTAAAAATTGAGATTTATAGACTTTGTTCAGGCTGAATTGGTCCAAATTTGTCAAAGTATAAATTGGGTGTCTCTCTTGTCCGTCATCTTTCCTCCTGTGTACATTTTTTGCTTACGAGGCTGTTTACAGTTCCCAATCAGTTCTATCAATGACATGCTTATGTTCAGAATAAGATAAGCGTAGTCCAAAAGGAAGCAGTGCCTGAGACAGTTAACTTGGCAAGAAACTCCTGTGGATCTTTAAATAAAAATATGCATATGAATTAGTTCCAAACTATAATGTTATTGTCAGGATTTGGGTCAAATTTGTGCAAATATTTGTAAAGAAAATGTATAAGGCAGTGCACAAAGTAGTGACCTCTCAGCCTTTGAGAAGAGGCTATGTTTTTCTAACTCTGAGAGGAGCTATGTTTTGATCCCACAAATATCTAATAGTGGAGCCAATAGGTCACTGTGTAGTTTGCCCTCAAACTGTATTTCCATGATGTTTTTTCACTCCTATTAAATTCTGAATCTATACAGAAACTACATCTGCTTAGTTAGTTAGTTATAGCAAGTAACTAAGCAGCTGATGTAGTCTGTAAACCAGACTACTATATAATCGTTCAAATACCTGATATGTTATTGTACTGTGTCCTCCACAGGAAGCTGTCTCTGTCCACAAACTGCATAGAGAAAATAACCAATCTCAATGGCCTAAGTGAGTAATGACTGCACAAATACATAAAAACACACACAAAACACACCCTGTTCACTGGTGTAAAGGTGGTGGAGTAATGTGATGTTGTATTGTGTGCTTCCAGAGAACTTGAGGATATTGTCATTAGGAAGAAATAATATAAAGGCCCTCACTGGGCTGGTAAGTTACATATGAATCTAAATGAACACTAACTAGTTTGATTGTCCAAGTGTTTTGTTATATTTTATTTTCAGTTTTATAACTTTTTCTGACTTAAAGGTGTTTCAGTTGTTACACATTATAAAAAACATAATTTGAATGTATGTTATTTTGTGTGTGTGTGTGTGCGTGTGTGCAGGAGGCAGTAGGGGACACATTAGAAGAGTTGTGGATCTCCTATAACTTGATAGAGAAACTGAAGGGAATCCAATGCATGAAGAACCTCAAAGTCCTCTACATGTCCAACAACCTGGTCAAAGAATGGGGTAAGCCACATTCATAAATACAGTTAACACATATTGATATTCAAATAGAAATGGCTAATTGTGTTTGTTCATGGCTTCATAGAACATTTATGAGGCTACGTGACCTGTTTCAGAAAATGAAAACACCTTTTGTTTTAATGTAGAGGATAAATATGTCAGCAGTTATGTTTATATCAGGCTTTTATTTCTTCCACTGTCTGACACTGCAAACTTTAGTTGCATGTTCTCCTGGGAGCAAGTACCCTCTTTATATTTTATTGAGGAGGAAATTTCTTATCAAAACTAAAGTTGTCACACAAGCTAAAAAGCTCAATTGAGTAAATATTTCTAAGGTCTTAGCAATGATCTCTTCAGGTAAATTATTCTCACAATCTTTAATTTGGTAAATTTTGTCTTTACTGTGTGTGTAGGTGAGTTTGTGAGGCTAGCTGACCTGTCGTGCCTCGTAGACCTGGTGTTTGTTGGAAATCCTCTGGAGGAGAAGCATTCAACTGAGGGAACCTGGATGGATGAAGCCTCTAAAAGACTACCAAATCTGAAGAAATTAGATGGTAAGAGTGTTTCAGCAGCAATGTTGAAAGACATTGATGAATTATAAAACTAATAAATAACTAAACCAATTGCTAACTAATCCCATACATCTCCAAGTTATGTTGAAAAAAATACAAAAAACACTTTACTGGTCACTTATTTATGAATTAGTTTCAATAATTTCTATTTAATTAATTTAAATTGATTGCCAGCGCAACCTAGTCTTTGAGTCAGTCAGCTGAGGTCAGTTGAGATCAGGCCAGCTGAACATGAAAAAATATAAAATCTGTCAACAGGCAGATCTACACAACAGCTAAAACTGGTATGATACATCTCTTCTCCTTGTATAAAATATTTTTTTGGTGCATGGTCCTTGGCAATTAACTCTAATAAACTAAACTAAACTAAATGAATTACTAGAATGACAGTCAGTAGAGTGCATACCTCAGCCAAGGCCCAACAGCCCCCTTAATTCAGTCAAGCCTAATCCAATATCCAAGTATAGTGCTGAAAAAGGACTACTCTGTATGAAAACATTTAAATCGACTAGATCTGGGTTTTTATTAGAACCCCATTTAATTGTATTCACTCATAGATACCAGCCAGCTTAATAACCCTTTTTTCCAGCAAGATCCATGCATTATTCCATGAGAAATTAACCAAAAAGTCAAAAAAGAAAAGAAAGAAAGAAAGTAAGACAAAACTCCTGGATCCGTCCTTTGTTCTAGATAAGCACCAAAAGTTAATGTGGTCTATTGTGGGTTGAGAACCATCCTTCATCCAAGTTTCGTGGAAATCTTCACTAGTTTTTGTGTAATCCTGTTGACAAATCAACCAACAAATGGACATGGGTGAGAACATAACCTACTTGGCGGAGGTAATATTAATATTTACTTGGGTTTAAATAGCATTTATATGGAAGTTTCATTGAAATTCCTTTTTTCCCCACTATTAGTAAAGATAAATATTTCTTTCCAGGGAACTTACTAGAAAATACTAGGAAATTACAGACCCGTAAATGTTGAAACCATAAAAAACATGATAGCAATATTGCTTGAAGTTACCGTCATGATCTTTTTTTCTGTTGTTTCCAGGAACCCCGGTCATCAAACAGGAAGAGGATGAAGGAGATGGAGAGAGCTGAGAAGCACAACTATTAGTAAAACTACAACACCCTTCCCTTTTTTAGGTTTTATATGGTTTGTCATGGTGCTTTTCTTACAAAAAATTATTTAGAACAGCATAGACTTAGTTGTAGATTAAAAAGCACAAAATAACAAATACACAGAATGTGTATGTTTTAGAGTTTTTAAATTTTACAGTACTAAAGGCCTTGTGAGTTTGGGACCGGAAATGTTTATGACACCTTAAAGGCTGAACATTTCCTAATGCTATTTACAGCATTATGATTTTTTTCATGACTTTACTTTATTGCTGGTATAGTACCATTTGCAGGACAAAAACACTCTACTTTAAATTTACAATGTGTGTTTTTAGAGTTTTCTTGATTTATTTGCCTCTCTGTGTTCTTCTTGTTAGAACTAAAGCACTGTGTAGTACACACACTAGTGAGAAGATAGATTTGTGTGGACTAGATGTTAGTAAGGTGATACTATTAGCTCCAATACTATTGGACCATTTTTATGTATGGTTGTTTTTTCATTTTTTTTCCCTAGTAGGAGTTGGCTTTAAGTACCTAATGCAGTCCTCTCTCCATAACATCACAATGGAGGGATGGCTATAGCCAAAGGTCTTTTGTTATTTTTTTAAGAGAAGAAACTAGTCTTCTGGGATTTTATTGTCAGTTTTGAGTTAATTTTGGATCCATAGTTTCCACTTTGTTCCTGATCTTTAGAATGTGATACCACAAGTACTGCATGTAGCATATCCTCATTAATTATCAATATCTGTAAAATGATTTTCATGTTTTAAATTATTTGAAGCATTTTTATTCATTCAGTGTGTGAGATGTTTATGTTTTTTAAATGATTTTGATATTTAAAATAAATACTATTGAAATATACCTGTAGTTCAGATGATATGTGGAAAAAATACACTCAGTTTGGGGCCCTGAGCATTTTCAGAGATGGAGCCATCGCAAAAACACAATGTGGTGGTCATGGTGGCTGTTTTACTTTCCGCCATAACTGAATTATGTATTTTGCATCATATCTTCTGAACCAAACATATTAAACACAGACAAGATGATGTCTACCCCCATGTTTTGATGGTCAAGGATTACAATGATACTGTTGAACCCTGTCACTTTAAATATAAAAGTAATCTTGGTATTATATGACAATATAGTATATAATAATTTAGTAATTGGACTAATAGATGCAAACAGGAATTAGCTATTTTTAAATTAAAACCAATATGCAGTGGTGGAATGTAACTAAGTACAGTACTGTTCTTCAGTTGAGTACCTTCAAAAATTGATCAGGATTCCTGCACATTTCTAAAAAATCTTATAAGCGTTTTATGACATTTTTTTTATATTATATTATTTTGTATTATATTATATTATTGTGTTTAAATTAATCAAAACCATGCTTGGCTCCAGGGATCAGAATGGAAAGATCTGAACAAACTGTGGTAGTTGTAACTGTGAACCAAACATAAGGGATTTTAAATTCCAGAACATCAACACACAAATATATTCAGTAAAGGTTTTTTTGAATGATTATAACAATTTAATGTTCACAATAAAATGTATGTATGCATACTTCTCCACTGTATTTCAGAGGCAAATATTTGCCTTTTTACTCCATTACATTTGTCTGACAGCTACAGGTACTAGTTACTTTTAAGGTAAGAATTTCTCATACCTTTACTGTCCAGTGAAATAATCTCTAAATTTGGTGATTTTTAATGTCAATTTTTCTGTTAAACTGAAGGATTATTTGTTTTTTAATGGGTTGAGAAAATTATCCTGCTTCTCAAATAAACAATTTAAAAGCTCCACATGTAAAAATACATTGTCACAAAACTGAAAACAGGGCTGTTTTTCTGAGCTCATGAAAAGTTGACTTCTACACACGTGATGATCTGCAGTAGTAACAGTAATCCAAAAACATTTATATTAGTAAAACATTGACAGAGACCACAAGTAAAATATCTCAATACATCTTCCACCACTACCAAGTAATGTAATGTAATGCAATTGGCATATTTAGTCTTCACAAGTTGTTAAACCAAAGGTTTAAGAAACAATATTGTGTAAAAAAGTGTAAAGAATAGATTAAATGTATGAAAAAAAGAGAGCCAAGAATGGTGTGAGTGCACGCTTGTTCGGGAGCTGATCACTTTAAGATGTATATATAGTCACATATTATTTATTCTTTGCACACAACTTCTTCCAACCCAAATTAAAAAGAATATGTTAAAACGAATAGCGTGTCTGTAACATACTGGTCAAAGAAAAGATCACTTATTTAGGGATTACCATTGTGAGAAATGAAGAAGCAATTTGTTCCAAAAACTTTAATTTAATTATTGATAAAACAAGAAAAAGGCTTAATCCAGGGGTCTCAAACTCACATTATCTTGGGGCCAATGTTGGTATTGTCGTCTCGCAGGAGGGCCACTACAGTGTTCAAGTACTACAAAACACCATATCCACAGCTGACAATAAAGCATAAAGTCTCACCAGAGAACAATTAGTAGTTCAAAAACAGACAACCAAACTCAGGTGTACTTTGTGACACAATATGGTAGTGAAGCAAATAAAATAAAACAAATCATTAAAAGGAAATGGGACACATTGAAAAGTGACAAATTTGTGAAGAGTTACCCTCCTCCTGTACAACAAAAAAACTTCACTCTGTTTGCTTTGCTCTGTTAATAAAGAATGGAAAAAAGTATATAAAAACACTTCACTATCGGATAAATCGCTTACGGACCAATGAAAAATAAGTGCGGCCCGCCTCTTTCAGAATCACAGTTATAATTGGCCAATCACAATTTCTTCCATTCGCTTACCATAGACATATATACATAGACGCCTCATTGAGCGGGTTGGCCCGCTGCTGCGATACGTCGACGTCGCCGCCATATTGGAGGAGGCAGATCTGCCCCGTGAACTAATACAAGTGAATGGAGTGAACTTTATAAAGCTCCTTCTACAAAGTGCTATAAGTTAATGTCTCTCATTTACACATTCACACACATACGAATATATTCAGGAAACAGATAGGAACCAAAAACAACGTCTGTAACGTTCTCTGATGATTATAAACGTTAACTACTCCTTACATGTTCAGTATACAGGTAGGCACCAAACCACCGGATGTATTTTTATAATGTTTTTATGAATGTTTACAGCTGCAAATGTATGTAACGCTGCTACTGTGATGATAAATGACGGTTAAATATTGAGTCTTTGTCTATAATAACCAGATCCTGACATGTAAATGTGATGTCTGTTGGAATAAAAAGCACCAACATCGTTTTTGCACAGTGATTTCTGATAATCTAAGTAATAATAATAACAATCATGGAGACAAATAATTAAAAAGTCCGCAAATCAAGATAAGAAACTGCGACTGGCAGTGAGCCTGCTTTCTTTTCTTTTAGCAGTGAAGTGATAAACTCCATGACAGAACATTATAAAATATGATATTGTATAAAATAACATTACATGGTAAAAAAAAAAAAAAAGTAAAGTTGCAGTAGGCTACTTTTATAAATATGCACTATATATATAGTTTGTATTATTATTATTATTATTATTATTATTATTATTATTATTATTATCATTATTACTATTTTTCTGCATATTCTTGACTTTGAATGGGAGCAGCTGTAACGCAAGCAATTTCTCGTCGGGGATTATTGAAGTGTTTCTGATTCTGATTAATATATTATGCAGTTCATGTTGTATTAGTTCACGGGGCAGAGCCATGGATAATACATCCATGTATAATACATCCATGGGCAGAGCTGCCTCCTCTAATATGGCGGCGACGTCGACGTACGGTCCAGCGCTCAATGAGGCGTCTACGTATACGACCACGTAGCCGGAAGTAATTGTCTTCGCCGCGAAATATCAACAACTCAACAACTTCAGAGCGGTAGAAATGTCATTGAAAATGTCTTTAAAAAAGTGAAAGAATCTCTTCTGGACTACGTGTGGCAGCTGACTGGTTAGAACATTCGGTCATATGCGTGTAGTGTGTGGTGGCTGTAATGCAGCGCAGTAAAGCCGCGGTGAGTGTGGAAGTAAAGCAAGTCATCGGAGCTCTGTGCAGACTACTCGCGGCTACTGGCCTGGAAGCTGTCCCCACACCGGATATATTCAGGCTGGCTAAATTTGGTGGTGGGCCCGAGGTGGTGGGTTCATTATCTGTTTTCCATGTCATGATGGAATGTAACTTCATTTTCTCGAGGTCTCTACTGAACTGACCATGCCTTCACAGGTCAGAACGGTTTCGGCTGCACAAGAGGACCCTGCACAATATTAAGTTTGGGGTTTTAATTTCGTGGCCGATCAGTGTAGATGTTGTATAGATGACAGTGCAACATACTGTATCCAACTGTTTTTGTTTCTTGATGATTTCCTGGTACAGTTTAAACAAGGCATTATTACAGGTATTACAGACTGGGATTGTGCAATATTCCTGTAAAAATGAATACAATTTAAGAATTTCCACTAACTTATTTGGATCACTGCAAGTACAGAGAATTAAATAAAAGGTAGCAAGTATATGGGTGAAACATCAACATTAAAATCAGGTATGGCATCTTTAAAAGAAGAAGAAAAATTCTCAGTTTGGGACCATTCGTTATGAAGTAGTACGGGTTCCTATACTGTGCTTACCGATACAGACCTCTTCCTAATAGACTCAGTGTACTCTTGTATACTATTGACATTCTATACAGATGTCTTTCTGCTTACTGTTGAATTCCAGGAGGATCAGTTTTGGCAGCTCCTTGCCAATGTCCTTCAGACAGCTAACATAGTTTCCTGTGAAGCTAGTGCACAGCTAGGAGGAGGTCAGTGACCTTTTTACATTTTTTTATGGATCTGTTCATGGCTTGCAATGCTTTTTGTCCAAGGCTTTACTGATTTTCCCTCAAGATACTTTGAATAACTCATTCAATTTTTTAATTACATTGATAAGGACAACAGACTTGTAAAAATATGGTCTCTAATAATCATATCATCACAATATGATTCTACAGAAAGTCGCTGTGAATGTATATTCGCTGTCTGTGTTTAGCCTCAGAGCACAGGAAGCTGGTAGCTGCAGGCCTCTGGCAGACTAGCTACCATGCTGACTGGATGTATGGGAGGAAGGGAGGAGAAGGAGGGAGATTGTCTAGCAGAGACCTCCTCATGGCGCTGGGCTGGCTGCTCGCTATAGGAACACTGGAGAAACTGCTGACACAGAGAGTACAGCAATTGGACAATTCACTCCTCACATCGATGCTGGTAAGTACCGTTGGTTTACTATTACATAATATATTGGTAAACCTAATTTGTTTTTGTAGTTAAGTATTTGCATACTGTTATATCTCTAATCTCTCTCTGTGTGTGATAGGTGAACCCACAACTTTCCAAAGAGCTCCAGTTAGACCCAGCATCTCTGAAGAAACTTCAGTGGCTCATTGGCTGTCTCAGGCACCAGGGGCGGACGCTGCTGTCCATTCAAGAAGAGCGAACTGGCCTGCTGCATTCTGTGAGAAAATCCCCTCTCTTCTAACTTTTCCACTGGCTGCCATCAAGTATTTGTCAGTTGCTACAATAAGAAACTTTGTCTGCATAACTGCAAGATGATTGCAAATGACAAATCTGAAAATGTGTATAAAATACTCAATTTAAGTGACTGAAATATTTATTTAAATTAAGTTCAATTGAAGTCCAACCAAGCAATCAATATTTTCCTTAGGTTTTATTTGCCATTTTCTCCTCCCTTGGATCCTCTGACCAAAGCTCAACAGTGCTGAAGGAGGTAAGTGTATATGCGCCGTTATAAAAATGAATTACTACGTAATAATATGCTCTGTGTATACTTGGTTAACAAGACCCTGTCTGTTTAAATCTGAGTGTAAACACTAGCGATCTTACGCCAGGTTCAGACAGGACGCCGAAGCGCCGCGATTAGCTGCGAAGCGCCGAGGACCGGAGCCATTTTCGTTTCGGGAATCTACCATTTTCGTTATAGGATGCGCCGCTGCTGGCGCGCGCCGTGCAGCGATTGTTTCGGCGTCTGGTGTAATTTCTCCGCGTGCCGCGGCCGAATGTGTCAAGCTGGGCAGGAAGTCAAACAAAGCAACAACGAGAGAATTCGGTCGATTTTCAAAATAAAACAAATTTCAAAATAAAACTATTTTCGATAATTAAACACCCGGATTGACAGAAAAATACTCATTACTATAGTGGACATCCATTTACAGTTGTCAGGAAAACATGATGTTATAATTTTATGCAGTTATTTACTTACCCATGGTGAAAAAACTGCTCCAAGTGTGACTACAGAACAGCCAAGGGGCAGAGCCGCTTGCCGACCGGCGTGGAGAAATTCGCGTCTGGTGTGAACAGAAGGGCTTTGCGGCGCTTCGGCGTCTTGTCTGAACCTGGCGATACTTTCTTACCACAACATAATTTTGATTTGGAAGATGATAACATTTTACTGCAATTAAATATTTTATGTATATTGTATTTTATTTTATTTCACACTTTATGCCCAAAGATTATGCGGTTTAATATCAGTAGAGGTATCAAGATTTCGATTCTAAATCAAAATCAATCAAATCAAAAAAAGGATCAGTGATGGTCCCAGTATTTTATTCTCTCTACCCCCACCTCCTTGTGTGCGACCGAAGGAGAGAAAAAAAAACACTGCAAAGATGACTAGCTCACTGGTAGTCTGCAGCTGCTCTTCAAGTCACTTATCCTGTGTGGATGAAGACAATCAACTGAACGGTACTGGAGGTAACTCCTACAACGTCAAAGATGTTTGGTTAATTTTCATTTTCAGATATCCTTTATAGATTTGTTTAAGAAGAAGGTAAACTTAGGACAGATTTGAGAAACTGAACTTTGTTCAAAACTGAATTCCTACCGTAGTTTTAGTGAACTCTGTAATCTTTATTTTCGGGGAATATTATTTGAACTTGCCTTACCCGAACCTGCAAAAACCCACCAGGATAAAGTCAAGCTGTTGTTGTAAAATATCCCTTGTTTTTTAAAGAAGAATTAAAACATTTAATTAATAGTTGTCAGGGCATAAAACGAATGATCTGTTGATCTTTACAAATCCAGATGAGATAGTTTAACGATGGCATGTTAGTTCTGAAAAAAATGTTAAAATTGAAAATCAAATGGAATTGTGACCTTAAAATGGAACGTCAAATTGAATTATGGATTTGCAGTCAATGTCAATGTTCCAACTGTGAGCAGATCTTCATACTCTATTAACGTGTGTGTGTGTGTGTGTGTGTGTGTGTGCGCGCATGTTATAGGACTGTGTATGTATGTGTCAGCTCTGTGACCTCCTAGAAGCATATGTGAACTGGAGACAGGTAGAGAAAGTCTTCTGGACCTGGATGGTGAGTTAGACACAACAACAGACACAGAAGCAATAGCACAATACAACACAGAAGTGATTTCCAACATTGTGGTTCATGATTTTTTAAAGTTAATGTGTAAATTTACACCACAGAGTATGTATTGGATTTGGACATTTTTTTCTTTGACCAGTTATACAATTATTGCTTCTAGCCAACAGATTTGCTAAATTTTCTTCTCAGTGTCATCCAAGAGGGTAGCAGTCCCATGTGCCAGTAAATGCGACACAAAGTGTATGTGTGTGTGTTTGTGTAGGACAGTGTGGTGGACTGCCATCTGATGGATACTGTTGTCGAGAAGTCTAAGAAAGCTGCTGATGGCAGTGCAAGAGTGTGTCACCACAGAATCTGGGGGCTTGAGAAATTGGAGGACATGCTGTTGAGACTGCCCACAGGACAGGTGTGCTACACATGCAAGGTGTTCATTCTCACAGGGGTCATTGCCTAATGGTTTTGATTTGACACCAATGACCCTTGTGGAGAAATGCTGTTGAAATTGATAGTGAATGAAAAAGCACCAACAATACTGTACTGAGTAATACTTAGTCTGAGGTAAATCAGACATGTAAAAACAAGTTATTTGGTGTATGTGTTCAGCTTAACTCAGCAGAAAGACTGGAGGCAGGGATGAAGGGTAGCATGGCTTTGTCTAGAGTTCAAAAATCCAACTCTAACACTAAAGCTCAGTAATTAACATGTTTGATCATGTCCCCAATACTTAATTGCAGGGCTGGAGCAATTTCTTGACAAATAATGGTTTATCCATTTTCAAAAAAACAGCCAAAACACTCCTCAATCAGCCTATCAGACAGCAGCTAGCACAGACAGAATTTCCCTATGGGAAAAAGCCAAACTTCGTGAAGAGATTGCTTTTCTTCTTCTTCATTGTTTTTATTGCAGTTTTTTGTTTCCATTTAACAAAACAAACAGTGTCTACAAAAACTAGACACACAACAAAACAAACACAAAACACACACAACAGCTCTTACATGAGAGATGAACATATGACATAATACAAGAGGTGGTGGGTCAGTCTTACAGTACCCGAATGTTGTTCAAGTTTACATCAGTCCTTTTAATAGAATGGAGGAAAGGTCCGGTCCGATATAATCCAAAAATGGCCGCCACACTCTGTAGAACTGATCTACGCTGTGATGTATGATGTTTGTAAGATATTCTAGAGGGATCAGTTCAAAAATTATTTTATGCCAACCACAGACAGAGGGAATCTTGTCACTGACCCACTGCAAAAGAATATTTTTGCTAGCTGCAAACGTTAAGATATTATACAATCTTTTGTTGACTGCTGTTTTTAAACGGTCACTTGGAAGACCTAGAATCAGGGACATGGGATCCATTTCTATATTAATGTGAAAAATTCTCAGAGATTGCTTTTCAAATGTTTTTTAGTTGAGCATTTACAAAATAAACAAACATGTCTCATTCATTTAATACTATCTCACCCTGCTGGCTTCTGTCAGTTGGTCACTGTGCTCACTTCTTTAAATCCACTGATGCAAAGGAGTTTGTGCTAGAAACCCAGGGAAAATTCTAAATCCAGTTGTTTAAAAATATCAGTTGCACTCACATTGTGTATATATATTGCACTGTCCCTGCAAGTCTGGTGTATGCGAACTAAACAAAGTCTAAAACTGAGGATTGCAGATAAGAGGTTTTTCCAAGAATCTTGATTATGCAATTGTAGGTGACTATGGTCAATCATATTACTATAACCATGTGTTCCAGATCTACTCTCTCTCCTCCAGATCCTAAGGACATAGAGGTAGGTGTTGGTATAGAACCATGCTAAGCTCTTCTCCTCTGCCTCCAGTCTTTGTGCTATGCTAGGCTAAGCAAATCCAGCTCTGCATTTAACACATGAGATGAGAGTGGTATCAATTCTGTCATTTCACTCTTGCAAAGTAAGCATTTAAATTTTCTTGTCAAAATAATGAAGTGTACCTTGACCAACACTTGCACACTAGTGTCATCCATGACACACTTGTATGCACAGATTTGATTTTCACCTCTGCATATGAGCAGAATATGAATGTCTCTCGTATTAATTCATAATTCCATTATTTTATCAGGGTGTTTCGTACAGTGTCGAAACAATACCCTGCTTAAGATTAAGGCAATTTTGTATTTATTATTTATTATTTCCTTGATGTTAGGTGACACTAGGTGTGCAATTAGCTACCATTTACGTATAGTACAGTCGAGTAGCATCATGTTATCGCAGTCATACCTGAATTTTACCATAATAAAATTGACAAAAAAATGTATTCAAATCAGGAACTGCTTGAATAAATAATAAGTAAAGATTGCAAATCTGAACACCAAAAAGTATTAAAGTTTGATGCCAAATAAGAAAATGACAGTATGAAGACAGAAAGCTTAATATTTACTTGACACTTTGTAATACACTGACTGCAGTGTTCCACAGTCTCTAATTTATAATATTTATATTCCCCTGCTTGATTTTCCTTTCTTAATCCCTTTCATCTTCTGTCCCAGAAAGGACAGAGGAGAGGCAGAGGGGATGCTGAGAACAGAGGAGAAGGAGGAGGGAGGTTGCAGGGAGGACTGGACACCTCCTCCTTCCCTCCTCTTCTCTCCTCCCTCCCGTCCCTGCCCTCCATCCCTCAGGTCTACAGAGCCAGGCTCCTGACTGAGAGGTCAGTCAAACTCAGGAACCACCCAGCAGAGAGGCTCCACGGCAGGGCTAAGGCTCCTGATAGGCTTTCATCATCTCAGGCCACACAGCTGCTCCTTCAAACAGAGGCTCTGCTGCTGGACAGGAGGGACAGGCAGAGATTCGACAATAGGATGCAGCTGCAAGAGATGGTTTGCAGGCTGGATGAACTGGTGTTGATACCACCGTAGACTTTTTTTAATCGTGGCATCAGTATGTAATAAGACCACTGTGTGTTTGATTGAAGTGTTCTGCTCTTCCAGAATGTAATGTATTAATTTAGAAATTTACTTTCAAAAATAAATACTCTTTCAACAACTTTAGTTTGATGTTGCTAAATAATTATATTAACCTTTATAGGTCATTTTCTAACAAAGATGGACAAAGTTAATGAAGTGCTTTACAAACAAAAGAGACAAAAGACACCTGACAAATCAGAAAAAAATGATTTAAAACAAATAACTAATTCCTAATATATGTAAGCTGTCCTCAGTGTTTACAGACAAATTAAAAACGAGACTAGGTCAAAACCCATTATATGGCTGGACCGTTACTGGTCAAGGTTCTAAAATGTGGCCAATTTAGGGTAGTCTGTGGTAGAGTTTATGTTATGAATTCCTGGATATTAAATGCTCATGTGCGAAGAAGGGGCAGAATATTCCTTCGCCAGTGTGGGGTAATTTAGGAATAAATTGAGTTGTTATTGCATTCACAAGTTACATTCATAGATTTCTTTTTTTTATCTATAAGTTCCAAGTTTAACTTTTTCACATTTTGAGTTACACATTTCATGCCTCCCTTGTCTTATTTCCATTACCATTCACAATTTCATCTCTACAAATGCTTTTCAAATTCCTTTTTAGCTTTTTCATTTTAAATTGTTATGTTTAGCACTCAGCTAACGTGGATGGGGATAAAGTAATTTCATCGTGTGGCTCTTCTAGACTTTCCAAATTTTATTGGATCGAATTGCTCAAATTCTGACAGTGAAACAAGTCATTTCTCGGAGGTTGTGATGCTCAAAAATATGTATCTACCGATTTATAGACTGTTCTTTGGATGGAGAAAGCTCCATGTTACGCCGCACTCGGGAATCGACGCATCTCGACAACATCTCCAACAGCAACATGATTAAAAAAAACAAACTAACCAGTCGTTTAAAGTGATAGTTCCAACTACCAATGGTACGCAAGGTAACCAAGGCGTTCTAGCCAGTCAGAGGCAGAGTAGGGCGGGCCTTAAGTTTTCAGGCACCTCGGACAACGTTAGCGAGCGGTGAGGAGCTGGTTTACTGTATACTGCTAGCATGGATGCCAGGGGCCCGTTTCAGAAAGCAGGTTTAGTGAAAACCCTGAGTTAGTCAACCCTGAGATGAGGGAAACTCTGGTTTTTCGGTTTCACAAAGCCAGATCAGCGTAACTCTGAGTCAGTTACCCGGGCAACACACTCCGTGAAACTAACCTGTTCGCTGGCAGGTTTGCTTCAACTAACCCTGAGTTTCCCCTGCTCTTAATTTGAAGCCTGCAGACTGAAGGCAGTGGCAGACATGGCGTGTCCGTTTCTCGAGGAGCCAGTTGATGTCGAAGCGCAAATACTCCGCAGAAACCTCCGGATGATGTCTCTTGGATGTTTTATCATTCCCTGATGAGTACCTGTTTGAGCGTTTCCGTTTCTCTGCACCATCAATAATTTATCTAAACAATATTCTCAGCCCTCCCATCGCTCACATGACACATCGTGGAAATGCTCTCGGTTCCAAGCAAATTCTTTGTATTGCACTTCGTTTTTTTGCCAACGGCAGTTTTTTGTACAACATTGGTGATGCAGAGCATGTGTCCAGGGCAACCGTCTGTCGGGCTGTCAGAAATGTGACAGTGGCACTGAAACGACTACTACACACGTTTGTAGTGTTCCCAAGTCACAGACCCACCAGACATCTCAAGGAAGCGTTCCACAGAATTGCAGGTATCAGTGTAAGCAGTAATTAATGTAATGTCACTAAGCTTTGAGACTCAAAGCACTAATCAGCCAATCTGATATATTTTAGGGTTTCCAGGTGTGATTGGCTGCATTGATGGCACTCACATTCCCATCATAGCTCCTTCAATAAATGAAGCAGATTATGTGAATAGGAGATCTGTCCACAGCATTAATGTACAGGTAAGCCTAAATAGTAGCTTTTAACATTACAAATGAAATATACTTCAGTACAGCTACTGCAGCTAATTACTGTTCTCCACTGTGAAGATGACATGTGATGCAGCCTACATGATCAACAATGTGGAAGCAAAGTGGCCTGGGTCTGCATGACTCTCGAATGTTTCGTGACTCTACACTGAGTGATAGATTTGCCTGTGGTGAGTTTATATACAGTAAAGCTATATTCTATTATCAATATTTTGTTTCCTCCTATTGCAACTGAAACATTAAACTGTATCTTGAATTATCATAGGAGAGTTCGATGGTTACCTACTCGGAGACAGAGGGTACCCCTGCCCGCCCCATCTGCTGACCCCTTACCCTGACCCTGAGCCCAGCCCACAGCAACGCTACAACGTAGCTCACTGCAGGACACGAGCCAGGGTGGAGATGACCATTGGGATGCTCAAGGCCCGATTCCAGTGCCTTCATAGGCTCAGGGTCACCCCAGAAAGGGCTTGTGACATCATAGTGGCATGTGTAATCCTACACAACATTGCCACAATCAGAGGGGAACAATGTCCTACTCTTTCCCCTGATGATCCAGACAATAATCCTAACCCCCCTGCTGATGCACGAGATGGAAGAGCCGTTGGAGACATGATATACTTCAATCATTTCTAACTGACCCATCACCTCCCCAGTGTCAAAGAAAGACAATGTGCCTCTCATTTTATGAGGTCTTCTGTATTTCCTGGAAGTACAAATGTTGTACAGTTAATCTTTTGTTGTTGAAACAATTGAAAATCATCCACCTGTGGGCACATCACCCACCTTCAACTGACGATCCAGCAGTTGTATTTCCATTTGTCTTTTTGATCTGCAGCCTTATGTGATCCATTTCCAGATTTGACTTATTGATTTGTGTTTGCAAGTACACCTTGTACAGTTGTTTCACAGGGAGCTATAGGAACACAAATGACGTTGAATTTCACAGTGCCATGTCTACTTAGTGTCATAGTAAGTTGTGGGTCAATGCTGAACAACATCTTACTGAGGTAAGCTGTGCTGTGGAGGTTGATGGACCCTCTTCCTCATTGTCATTTCCAGCATTGCTCTGTTAGAGAGAAAGAAGCTGCAAGTTGCACTGTGGAACAACACTATCATTAACTGAAACCAAAGTTATTTTAAAAAGGTGTAAACCTCAACGGGCCTTTCTGCATCTTCCCTTTCTGTGGCGGCAGATAGGGTGTCTTCATCCTCCTCCTGTAATAAAAAGAAATTATTGTGTTATATTCTACCCATCATGACAACTCTGTGGAATATTAAGAGTACTTACAACAGCATGGAGGTCTCTTATAACAGAAGGCTCCACGAGACAGATTACACCATCAGTAACTGGTAGAAGAAGATTAGTCAGTTGATGATTACCCAGAAATGTGCCCCACCTAATGTACATTTCTTTTCTTTGTTTTTTTTGTTTTTTAACAATAGTGTGCAGGTCCCATCACAATTTTTCAGACTCTGAGTCACCTTGAAATAGATTGATATCTGAGAGCAACAGCAGCCAATAACAGAACTGTAGCCTACTGCTACAAGAAAAATCAGTGTGCCAAGTTGTGTCTATGATGAATGGATGGCCATTACTGAGCTAACAGTAGAAAAAGCATGAATGTAAATATGCCATTCATTTGAATAACTTACCTCTTATGTAGGCCCTTGTGTCCTGGGGCGTGGCTGGCTCTGATGAGCTCCCCCCAGAGATGCCCTCAGCAATAGGTCACCCACTGTTCTGACTGAGGGCATCTCTTCAGCCTCTGTGAGTGGTGGTGGTGGTGGACCGCCATCTGTTTTGCGGGCCTCAGCCTTTTTTCTGTTGGCTACACTGGAGGTCAAATTTGAACATATCCAGAAAACACAAATCTGGAGACATGCATGTACAACAGGCATTTAGGTGTGGCTTTCATTTAGACAATATTAAATACTGGCAGTGATGGGATGGCTGAAGATTTGGCTTTTTCTTTGTTTAGGGGATTTCCCTAATTACTTAAATATGGCTATCACATGTTGAATGTAGCCACTGAATGCTGTTTAATGAGGGCAGGCTATAACAACACCACAATTGCTTGTAATTAAATTATACCTTACGTGTTTGGACTTTATTTTTATATTTCATCTTTAGTTGCTGCCCGTTGCAGTCCGTTTTGTGCCTGTTGGGTTGCACCTGTGCGCTCAAACACATATACAGAATATAAATGTTGAATGAGTGGAACACTCAAGACGAAACATTTCTTTTTTTTCTCCAATTAATACTCACGCATTGACTCAGTCAGCAATTTTCTGCCACACAAGCTCTCGCTATTTTGCTGCTGCCCCAGTATTGCTTTTTCTTTTGAAAATATGCTCATTTTCTGCATATGCAGTCATTAATATTTCCAACTCCACTGGGGAGAAGTAGGAGGATCGAGGCTTTATTCACCTGTTGCCATGGTGGATCATGTTATCTGCGTTCCACTGATGAGGGCTTTTTATATCCTCATGCACGAGCTTCAGAACAGGTGTTAACAATTAGTTTAACACCTGTTCTGAAACCGAAAACTCTGAGTTTGACAGCTCAGAGTTGGTCAACCTAGAGTTCAGGTTTTGACTCAGAGTTTGTTAAACTTGCTTCCTGAAACAGGCCCCAGGTATATTAAACCAGGCGAAGAAACCTCAAGACGGGAAGCGGGAGTGAAAAATAAGTGGCGCTGGGGTTGGATAGAGGAGGCCGGAGCAGATGGAAAGCCTCATGGTAGCTGGCGTCAAAAACTGAAGGAGCCAGGAGCTTGTTTTTGTGCACCGTGCTCCAGAAAACTAGTGTATGGCAGCAGCGGGAAAAAAGTATTAGCTCGTCATGCTTCAGACCCGGGTCACATAGCGTCACATAGCGTCCGTGCGTGCTCTCTCCCACACATCGACCTTACCGGGAGCGATGGCTACAGGTACCACAGCAACATCTATGACCGACCATGTGTGTGAACAGAAAATTCGTATGACTGCGTTTATAGCTGAACACAATCTCTCGTTCACAATGGCCCGGCCACTTGTGGAGCTGTGCAAGAAGTTAGCGGAAGACAAAAATGCGTTGGCTAAATTATCGGTTTCCAACAACCACGCTAGTTACTTAAACACACACGGCCTTGCCCCCGAGTTCAAGAGACAGCTGGCTGAAAAGCTAAAAAAGGCAACCTTTTCTATGAATGTAAATTTGACAAAATGTTGGCGTCATGGTAGATGATGTTTGGGATATATCAGATTTCTATCTCAGAAACAGAATCTTTGACAGCATTTTGAATTTTGATCTCATGTTAAAAGATTTTGGCAAATTCGCCCATTGCCATAATGGCAAATGGGCGAATTTTATGGGCGAATCCTTTAACAATTGGAGTCAGTGCAAGAATGTTAGTTTTTCAGTTATGGAGCAAATCATTGTCAAAAATGCTGCAAATCAACTACAATTTTATAGTAACTGATGATCAAATTTTCATTTTTTTGGTGAACTGCTCATATTTCATTATTAAAAACCTTGAAATTGTCATTCCAACTTCTTGATGTGATACGTGATTGATACTCTCAAAGTGCACCAGATTAATTCATTTAGATTGCAAATGTTCAAAATTTTCTTCCCCGGACCCACCTAGTGGAGCCCAGGCACCTATAACACTACCTCAGGAAAAAAAAAATTAATCAATATATTTAAAATATTTTAAGTAGTCCACCAGTTTAGGAAATGACAATGGGCCGGATCTACTAAAGGTTTGTGTGTATTAAAACGTGTGCAAACTCCTTGCACACGCAAAAAATTGTACAAACTGATTTACTAACAGTGCGCAAAAAGGGTTGCTTCTGTCAAAGGTGCAAAATAGCGCGTCTGCATCCAGTTAGTACATTTGCAGCAATGAATATGCAATATGGGGCGTTTACATGCAATTGTCCGTGTTCTGGGTGGAGATATATAAATATATTAATTTAGCACATGCAAAGTGATTTATCAAACCTGAAAGCAGTTTTGCTAAATAGAAACTGCTTCTATATTTAACACATCTCAAAGGGAGGTGCAAACGGTTTCTATGCATAATTGCGCACACATGGCTGCGGTTATTGTTGCAAGAAGGAGACGCCGAAACAATGGAAGCCTGTTTTATTTGCAGACCTTTTATTATACGCCAATTTTTCTTTTGTTCTTCTTCTGATGTCTTGGTATCTCCTTTTCGCTTCATCCACTGTTCACCTGTTTTTTCCAACAGCATTAACTTTTTCACCGATTTTCTCCCACACGGCGTTCCTTTGCGAGACCGTCAGATTCCTTTGCTGCAGCTCATTGAAATGTTTATTCACTTCCTCTACCAACACTTCTAATTCCAAAGGGTCGAATTTCACTTTGCGCGTTCGCTCTCTCAAACTCGCCATGCTGAAAACCATGAAACATGCTAAACCCTCATTTAAATAGGCGTGTCTCCAACACGTTTGCACCTGTTGTCATTTATGCAATCACTCTTAGTAAATCGCCCGCAAACCGCGGTTCAACCCCACACGCAAATTTCTAGATTGCGCACGCAGATTAGTACAAGCAATTTGGGATCTTAGTAGATCCGGCCCAATGTGTGTTGTCAGAGGGACTTTCACATTCACCTGCCCAGGTCCACTATGACTAACTATAGCTTGAGTTTCTACAGGCTGAACTGGCATCCTCCCTCTGACTTCAGAAGCTGTGCTGAGTCACTGCACCAGAAGTAGTTCCAGCTCATTAAACAAACATGATACAAGGTCATAAGTAGGCTTTAGGGGTGTTGGTAGGCAGATTTTGTAACTCTAGACAGAGCCAGGCTAGCGGTTTTGCCCTGCTTTCAGTCTTTATGCTAAGCTAGGCTAACAGCATCCTGGCTCAAGCTCAGTGCTTGACATTGGCACTCGCATTCATCTCATCCTGGGAAAGAAAGTGTCAACATGTTTATCTCCAAATAAGTTGTACTACTATTTTAATGTTATTAAAATGTATTTGAAAGCATATGTCTGCACGTCTCCAAAATGGGTCAATGGACCATCACAGCCATTTACAGTATATAACCTGTGCAAACACAAACACATTGTTTTTTGCTGAAATTGGAATATCAAGACAGATTTTTAGAATAACAATACAACTAAATTCAGCTGTTACTGCATCTTCTGTATGAAGTCAAACACAAGCTGCGGTTGTCAAAAACATAATTTGCATCTTTATTTATGCATCAAATTCAACAACATATTATTTTCAGCAGGACCAAGATTTGTGTTCAAAACCCCAAAAACTATTTCCTGATCATTTATTTTACTATCATTTGGGAAATCAATAACTACATGTGGATTGGAATAAAATAGAAAGTGCTGCGAGAAATAGAACAGCAAATATTAATTTATTTTGATGTCTACACTATATTCATGTCTCCAGCTGAGCACAGTCACCCAAAGAACAGTATCATCAAGAATTAACCACCAGAAGTTTCTGCATGTAGGAGTTGAGCCACTTCTGTCTTTCCATGGAGGTGAGGAGTTTACTCTTCTCTCTGAAGGCAGCATCATCAGCCACCACCATGTTCCTCTTCACCATGCCACCACCCTGAGACAACCATTCAGCAGGCCACGCCCTCTCCATGCTAGAGATACACAGACCAAGACCTCAGATCCGTGACTAGAAACAATCCACTTCAACAGTAATACATAATTTTGAATACTTTAAATCATTTTGTAATGTATTTCTTTGAACTGCATCTGAGTTGAAAAAAATCATGAACATGGAAAATGTAGTCTTTAAGATGCACTGCTTGGTAAATCTCCATTAGCACCCAGACTTCCCACAAGGCTAACAGTTTAAAAGAACAGTTTGACATGTAGGAAAATATGTATAGTGGCTTTCTTTAATATGTTGTTCATGTTTTCAATTTGTAATTCTTAAATATGCAGCTGCAGCCCGTTAGCCTAGCCTTGGTTAGCATAAAGACTTAAAACAGCTAGCCCAGCTCTGTCCTTAAATTAAAAAAAATCCACCCTCGCCGAGAAAGAGTATTAGAGTTATAGATAAACAAGATATAATGTGTTAAGTACCAAACTTAAAAAAGGATTTTGTTACCTTTGGCTGAGCATGGCTAGCTGTTTGTAATACCTCCAGTCTTTATGCTAAGCTAACTGTTGCTGGGCTGTAGTATGGGGACAGAATACTGACATAAACCGCGTGCGAGCAATGCGTGCAAATTGGATCCGCGCACGCGTAAATCAAACATCCGTGCGCACATTTTTTTCCCCTAGCGCTTTCAAAGCACTCGCGAGCTATTTTGTATCCTGCATCTCTGCCCCCTCCAGCAATATTGTAGCCTGCGAGGAGAAAAACAGCTCGAGCGTGCGCAGAGTCCGCTCGCAATACTTTCCCCTGCTCGTGCGAGTGCAGACTGCGCGCTCGCGAATCTCTCCTCTCCTCGCTCGGAAAAGTTTCCCCTGCTCGCACGCGAGTGATTTTTTTTAGTGGGCGTTTTTTGTCAGCAAGGGGGCGGGCCTGGGGGGCATGCCAATCACCATTGTATCCCGAATATAATTGGTTGAGCGAATTCGCCAAGTGGACAGCAAGGTAAGGCAACACCACTAGGACAAATGGGACAAACCACACGGCCCTGAATGCCTGAATGACATGTATTGTGATTTGGTGTCTTGACTTGAATGTTTGCAAAATGTCACACAGAGCAATGAACTTCAATATGTTTGTCTGAGTGCTGTCTTTTCTTTCCTCTATCGTTGACATTAATCTGATAAAATGCTGATCATTTTTTGGAACTTGGGTCCTGTTGCACACAGACTGTACATTTTTTATTTTGGTAAAACTGTTTTGTTCATATTCTAGATCTACTTCTTTCTCCCTGAAAATTATAAACGTAATATTAAAAAAAAAAATTTCTGCAAGTTCTTGTGAATTTACAAACCTCTCAAAGCCCACGATCGCCCGTCTGAGCAGTTGGCTTCATTCCTTCTCTGAGACCCGACCCGATCCGATCCGCAGCTGTTGAAGCCTGGACCCGTGTGTCTGACTTCAGTAGTCACAATGGTCAGACACACCTGGATTAATCAATTTGACCAATAATGTAAGACAGGAAATAAAGGAGCTGGCTTAAGTTGAGGAAGTAGTGGAGCTGTGCATAAGGACTGCGGCAAAAAAAAGAAAAGAAGAAGAAGCTGAAGTCCGTGGTCCAACCTGACCCGAGGTTATTAATGTTTTCGATCCGAACCCAGCATGTCCGGACAGTGTTGTTCGAGCCTGACCATTGAGAGCTCGGACTGACCCAAGGAAAGAGCTGGAGCCTGTGTGGCTACAGTCTGTGGCCAGAGCAACACATTTATTTAGAAGTTTAATCACTAGTTAACTTAAAATGAATGTGTGCTCCAGATCCAGCTCTTTCCCTCTATTACTCTTTTAAACAGTAAGAATGAATTGATTATATTGTATTTTTTCCATCTTTGCTGAGCATAAGATTTGTTCAGAATTAAATAAAAGCCTCTCCCATATAGATATATATATATATATAGCCTGTCTCAAATATAGGCTAGCAGCTGGAGAAATAGCCTACTATATTGACACACATCTGCATCTGGACATAGGCCTATGTGCTGCTCTCATATCGAGATATTATTAACTATAGGCCTTTCTTTCTTTTTTTTTTCTTTTTTTTTCAAATAATTTTTTAATATTACGTTTATAATTTTCAGGGAGAAAGAAGTAGATCTAGAATATGAACAAAACAGTTTTACCAAAATAAAAAATGTACAGTCTGTGTGCAACAGGACCCAAGTTCCAAAAAATGTTCAGCGTTTTATCAGATTAATGTCAACGATGGAGGAAAGAAAAGACAGCACTCAGACAAACATATTGAAGTTCATTGCTCTGTGTGACATTTTGCAAACATTCAAGTCAAGACACCAAATCACAATACATGTCATTCAGGCATTCAGGGCTGTGTGGTTTGTCCCGTTTGTCCTAGTGGTGTTGCCTTACCTTGCTGTCCACTTGGCGAATTCGCTCAACCAATTATATTCGGGATACAATGGTGATTGGCATGCCCCCCAGGCCCGCCCCCTTGCTGACAAAAAACGCCCACTAAAAAAAATCACTCGCGTGCGAGCAGGGGAAACTTTTCCAAGCGAGGAGAGGAGAGATTTGCGAGCGCGCAGTCTGCACTCGCGCGAGCAGGGGTAAGTATTGCGAGCGGACTCTGCGCACACTCGAGCTGTTTTTCTCCTCGCAGGCTATAATATTGCTCGAGGGGGCAGAGATGCAGGATACAAAATAGCTCGCGAGTGCTTTTAAAGCGCTCGGAAAAAAAAAAATGCGCGCGCGGATGTTTGATTTGCGCGCGCGCAAGTCTCATTGCTCGCGCGCGGTTTATGTCAGTATTCTATCCCCATATGTAGCTTCGTATTTAGTGCACAGATTTTAGAATAATTTAATCTCAAAAAGAAAGCACCTTTTTTTCCCCCAAAAGTGAAACTATTTGTTTGAAGAACCACTCACCCAAATCACAAAAATACATATTTTCTCATTTACGCACAGTGTGGTGGTTCCCAACCTGTGTAGGGCTGCAGCTAATAATTATTTTCATTATTAATTATTTTCACAATTCATTGTTTACTATCATACATGACAAAGAAAAGCAGCAAATTGATATAATTCTGAAGCTGGAACCAGCAATTTTATTTTTTAAAATTTTTTTTTAACATTTTTGCTTGAAAAGTGACTAAAATGATTAATCGATTATCAAAAAAAAACAACAGCTTGCAAATCCTTACTTTTTTCTTGGGAAATACTTAATAGTTTTACCTATCTAGGCCACTGAAAGTATTTATAGGAAGTGATATTAGACAAGATAATCCATTTTTGGGTAAACTTCTCACATTAAAGTTGTGTGTAAAGTGTCATTGTCAGAACCATGATTTATTTATATAAATGATCAAAAGTAATGCAGCAGATACCCTGTTCTTTTGGTAGGGTTTCCCCTACCATAAGAAGGTTTAGGTGCAGTACCAATGCCGTTTTGGCCACCACCAAAGCCAAATAAATGTAAAATCGATGTGGAGAGCATCAAAACTAACTAAATTACTTTTTCCAGATTTAATGGTTGTGGTTAGTCGCCTGTGGACTTTTTTTTTAGTTTTTTCATTTAGCTTTTTGTTTTTATTTGTTTATTTATTATCTGTGCTAGCTTTTCCAACTTATGTACACAAATATAATAATGGTCCATAATTATGTAAAATTGCATATTTTTATATTAAAAAATGTAAAATTGTCTTTGGGGAGGATCTCCAAACCCCCCACCAAACACCTGCACCCAAGTCCTCCACAAACCAAAAGGAAAACACTTTTGGGTGTGTTAAAATCTATACATACATAAAACCCATACGCACACTCCACAACACACAAATCATTTTTTGCGCTTTAAATTATTATTACTGTCAATAAAAGTTCACCTTATCCTCTTGCACCTTATGTTCCACTTACCTTACCATACCTCGGCATTTATTTTATTTACCTCAGTATTTTATTTTATCTTATTTTATAACCACTTAAGCATTTTATTGTATATAGTATTTTATTGTTTTTTGTATATTGTATATAGTACTTCAGTGTTTCTATATTTGCCCTTGTATTTTGACTGTATTTGTACTTGAATGTATCCGCTACTATCTATCTATCTATCTATCTATCTATCTATCTATCTATACATAAAGACTTTGATATTGCAAATGTCAGCGAGGGACAAGTTTTAACACATTAGAGTCACTGAATGTAGGGAAGTCTTGTGTCCTTTTTTTTTAACAGCCATGTTACACCTGTTGTTCAATTTGATTACAATTTCATAATAGTAATTTCTAGGGATGCATGATATGGATTTTTTTAGCGGATATGATTACCGATAATTACCTGACTCTCATGGCCGATACTGATAAAATAACCAATAATAGAAACCAACATTTTTATATTTTTCATACACACCTGAGTGTAAGAAAGGTTAAGATGTAGTGAGCAAAGATGGTTTATTTGATATTTCATAGCTGTGATAAAATTGTATGAATAAAGTTGAAGATTTTTTCGCTTGTGTTGTTTTGACAACATGGTTACATTGCGTGGCTCTACACAGGTGCAGCAGTTCGTCGTTATGAGTGTGACAACAGCGTGTTTGTTGTTGTTCTTCTCTGTGTGTATTGGCTGCTCACAAAACAACTGTAAAGGTACCACCTACTGTTTGTAGATGCTGCACCTGTGAAGACAACAAAAGCAATTTGGCTTTGTAGTATCGGCTGGATTTATTGGCTGTAATTTCTTTAATTACCATTAACCGATAATGTACATTTTCCATTATTGGGCAGATAATTTATCTGTCCAATACATCCCTAGAATTTTCCCTCACTATGCAGTTACCTCGCCTCTGTCCTGTCTGGGGCAAACAGCCACGCCTCCCTCATCAGTCCTGCCCTGCTATCAACTGCTGCTCTGAGACTGGGGGCTGACATCATTTGAATGCTCCAATCACGGAGAGAGATGGAGGGGAAGAGGACCTCCCAGTCGTCTTGTTTAGCTTCAGCCGAATCATGAGGATTTCTGGAATCAGATAAGATTAAACTTAATGATTCTTTGGGGAACATATTTGATCCAAGTCCAACATATTACAACGAAAATAAAGTTATTTGAGGTACTAGTAAGTTCATTCGTCTGGCAGTTATTCAGTCCAAACCATTAACAGTCAGTCTGCTGCCTTGATGAGATTAAATAAGAAACCACCTGAGATGTAGTTGTGGCTGAGGGAAGCCAGATGTCACCATGGTCATACCCAGAATGCAAAGAAACAGGAGGGACACTCGGGGGAGAGAAGGCACCTCAGACATTCCTAAAAACATGGAGAAAAGATGCTTTCTTTACAATAATTTAAGAGCATGTTTACTCAGTTGTGTATTTAAAATCTTCATACGAATTAAAGTCAAACCAAACAATAACGATAGAAACCTGTTATTGTCATCATGAATACATATCAATTTTTGAAAAAAAATAAAACATTTCAAAGCTACTATATTTCTACCTTTTACATTTGTATGCCAGCGTGTACAAACAGGATTCTGTATATTACAACAGGTTTTCTTTGGCTTGTTCCACTTTCCACTAGGTTCTGTAAAATGCAGTTTTTTCTGGGTTGGTGTCTTTGTTTTTTAAGACTCAGACAGAACATATAATACAATGTAAAGGCTTAGAATATCTCATTATTTCTAGGTCATCCACCTGGAGCTGTCTCCAAGGTCAGTTGTCACCTAGACTTGGAAGCTGCTTGGTTCATGAGAATCTTGGGACCTAGAATTAGCCAGAAATGATTGAGGCATCATCTGTGCATACTGTTTTAAAGAACCATTTTAGAAGTATGTTCCAGACGACTGAAAAGGTTTTGATGAGAATTGTAAGACAACATAAAGAGCAAATAAAATATGTTTTAAAGATTGCTGTATCGTGCAGAATTAGTAACAAAACCCAATTAACCTTGAAAACCTTTTGTTCTTGAGTTTTACTATGTGCCCAGCTGGAACCAAATTCTACAAATAATGATCCCAATCAATGACACTATTTTTCAAAGAAACAAATAGAATTCATGTGTATACATTAAGCCACTTGGAAACAAAATGTATATGCCTTATATGTCTTATATGCAGCACAGCTTAAAGTAGAATTAGTGTCATGCAAAGGTGTCAATTATGGAATTTTTTGAAAGTTGTTAGTAGGTTTTAAAGTTGGCTGATTTCTTACCTGCTTCTCACGTGGACGTGTTGGTCTCTCTGTTAAAAATATGTATTAGCAGGCAGCTTCTCGAAGTTGGACTTTCAGAGGTTAAAGTTTAGGCATCACACAAGCAGAGAAATGCTCCAGGGCAGACCACTAACTTTTGTTTGTTGCTGCTTACCATCTACCTCTTATTTCTACTCCAGTGTCCTCTAAGTAGAAAGAAGTTTAGATAAAAAACAAACTTGGATTTCCGCTTGTACTTCTTTGTGTTTGGACCGCTGGTTGCTTCTGCAAGTGGCTGTGCAGGTCTTTTGTGGTTGAAAGCTATCAGTTCCTTGTCATACATACTTATATACCCAGGACTGGAGTGTTTTACCCCCCCCCCCCCAAACCTAACCACACATATACAAAAGAATACACACCCTTCTCCTGATCAAACCATCCTTGACATGAGCGTGCCTAGCAGAGGACAGCCCTAGCGGAAGTGTTGTTAGCTTGTTAGTGTCGCATTTCAAAGACTCTTAGTCATGGTGCTGTTGTGGAGAGCCCACTGTCTTATTACTGAATGTCATTATAGTGCTTGACTGTGTATATATATGTGGAAGTGTATTCATTCATACCTTATGTCAGATTAACCAAACACTGGATGTTTTTCCCCAAGACTAAGGCATTACTGTCTCACTTTTTCTACACAGAATGAAAAAAGATTTCTATGGACCTTCAATAACTGACTTCACTAACTTGGGTACAGTTGAAACAGGCTGCAAACACAACACTGATACATCACTGATATATCACCTTTTAACTTTTACAGCTGCATACTTTTAACCTTCATTCATAGTTATGTTTGTGTCTGAACGTCCAATATTCACTCTTCTTTTAGTTCTGTTTTGGTCCTCACCAACTACTGAGAGAAACATCTGGCTCATTAGCTTCTAAGTACTCCATTATGTTCACTATGTAGCCCCATTCACACTGCCCTTTGAGTGTGGGGATCCTGCACCAATTCTCCGCATCCTCCTCTGTGTGAATGTTTCAGATGCAGCGAGGGGTGAAATTTCACTGTGCCTCTGATGCGCCTCCGGAGGTAGTATCAGAGGTGCAGCAGAGGCGAACCGGCATCTGTGTGAGCCAGTGGCGTAGAGCGGGGGCATGTCGATCTGATGGTGTTCACTGTCTGATAACTAAACAGATCCATCACTCATCAAAATAAAGAGAAATGTCCCACAAAGCAACGTTACATGACCAAACAACAGTAAAGTAGTAACTGGTAGTGTCTTTGGCAACTTACGTGAGGAAAAAAATACTGCAGTTATACGTAGAAAAGACAGACAGTCATCCTTGTCTGTCTTGATCTGATTGGATCTCAATCACAACACATTATAACTGCATCCATATGATTATAAACATTCAGCGGGTACATGTTTAGATTAACAGGAGGACACCGGGGGAAACACGTTGAAAAAAACACACAGACGTCATCATCATGACGTGTACCGTCACGCATCTTTTGGATCCGCAGCGCTGGCCTTCTGTATGAATTGACACAATGGTGCGGCTTTACGCCGGAGTTGCTTGGTTCTGTGTGAACAAAGGCAGAGAATTGACAAACCTCCGCTGCAGAGATAATGCGGCGTCTCTGTGAAAAGGGCTACTAACTGTCTGTCTGCCATTTGGTGTTGGGCAGGAAGTGCAGAATAGGAATTGTATTTATTTTTTTTGCTAGGGTGCCGAAGTCATGCCTATCCTACTATTCTGTCATTGACTAGTACTTGTTGCCTTTGTTGGTTAGGTTTAGGAGTGAGATTAGTTAGAGTTAGAATACCAGGGTAAGCCAATCAGAGGCAGATTAAGGTGGATCACGCCTTTGCCATCCTGGGAAAAAATCAACATTGCCATCCCTAGAGCCGAGTGTAACGTCAGTCAGTTACGTCATTTTCATAGATTCATAAATAGATAGTTTCATAGATAGTTAAATAGATCGTGGTTATATATATTATACAGTCAGCTACACCTATTGATTTGAGTGGACCTGTGAGTTATATATTGTGACAATGTACTGTTTTGATCACCTGTTTACACAGAGACTGCCAAATCCACCAAAATTGACAATCTCAATCTTTATAGATATAATATGTAAGAATTCCACATTAAAATGTCAAAAAACCACTAGACCTTTGATATATATTATTTTGTTGAGTTATGTACATACACTCAAAGAAATGATTCTTGGCCCCAATAAACATGAAGCAATATTTTCAAGTAAACTGTAACTGAAATGCATAAAACTAAAGGTTTATTTAATAAGAATAAGTAAACAGTATGTAAATATGCATTCTACAAATGGAATGTAAACAAATCGAGTAAACTTTATCTGACTGGATCACATAAGAAGAAAGTGGGCGTGTGCCATCATGTTGTCACCATGGTAACTGCAGAAATCTACGGGTTCGCCCACACTGCCCTCGCCCACACTTGGCACTGCCATGATGCGGAGCACATGCCACACGCATTGATCCTGACCGACGGACAGCGACAAGTAGGCTTAATACGGTAAGTTTAATTGTTTGTAATGCATTATGTTAATGGTAGTGATATGATATGTTAGAATAATATCGATATGTTATTTTTTTGTTGTTTTTTCGAGTTTCTCGAAGGCCTTTATATTTTTGAAAGTCTGGTGAAGTTCGATTAGCACGCCAGGATATGGCTTTTAGCATGAGCTAGCAGCACTGCTTCCACCCCGGTTATGTAAGCAGAATGAAGCTAATGGTTGGGCTAAGTTACTGTCGCTCAGCCTGCTCTATTAAAATACTTTGGGTGTCCGAGCGACCGAGACCGAGGCCGGGTGTCGCCGTTTCCATTGCCGGGACGCGGCGGCCTTGCTAAGAGCTAGCTTTTTTATGCTAAGGGCTAGCGCTAGGCTAACTGAGCACATGTTTAGCTGTTGGCTGGCACATGGCACCTGACCTGCTGCTGCAGTCGGGCACTTACTCACTGACTTGCTCTGCAGTGGGCAAGCCGAATTACGGCAAGGGTACAGAGTTTAAAATATTTTGAAACATATTAATTTAATGTCAAACGGTGTTTTTCTTGTCACTGTAACATTAGCCAAATGCTGCTGTGTGGGAATGTTCTGTTCATTAAAATGTAAGTTAGTTAAGTCCCATGAGCTGACGTTGTGATTTGGCGCTGTAAATGAAGTGATTGATTAACATAACCATTTAAATTCTGATGGGTGGTGTTATTAATACTCTAAAAATAATATAAATATATTTCTGTGAAATATATTTTACTAAGTTACTGTCGCTCAGCCTGTGTCAGAGCGACCGAGACGAGGCCGGGTGTCGCCATTTCCATTGCCGGGACGCGACGGCCTTGCTAAGGGCTAGCTTTTTTATGCTAAGGGTTAACGCTAGGCTAACTGAGCACATGTTTAGCTGCTGGCTGGCACATGGCACCTGACCTGACCTGACCTGCTGCTGCAGTTGGGCGCTAACTCACTGACTTGCTCTGCAGTGGGAAAGCCGAATTACGGCAAGGCTACAGAGTTTAAAATATTTTGAAACGTATTAATTTAATGTCAAACCGAGTTTTTCTTTGTCATTGTAACATTAGCCAAATGCTGCTGTGTGGGAATGTTCTGTAAGTTAACATTTTAATGAAGGAGTAAGTTAGTTAAGTCCCATGAGCTGACGTAAATTGTGACTTGCCGATATAAATGAAATGATTTAACATGAATTAAATTCTGATGGGTGGTGTTAATAACTCTAACAAATAATATAATTATATTTATGTGAATTGTTTTATTTCTTTGTGGGGGGTGGGGGGGGGGGGGGGTTAAATGCTGCTCATGTGGGAATGTTCTGTTAGATTTTAATGAAGGAGTAAGTTAGTTAAGTCCCATGAGCTGACGTAAATTGTGATTTGGCGCTGTAAATGAAGAGATTGATAGACATAACCATATAAATTTTGATGGGTCTTGTTATTTATACTCTAAAAATAATATATATATATATATATGTATATATATATATATATATATATATATATATATATATATATATATATATATATAATTCTGAATTATTATTTTTTTGGGGGGGGGGGGTATTCATTTTTGTTGAATTTTGGCTGGATATGGCAAAAGATAAAATAAACAGTTATTTTTCAGTGTGTTCAAACTTATTTAACTTAATACCACTAGCATTTAGATGTCATCCCTGCATGTGCTCACACAGTCTAACAGACATTTCTGCAGTTTTTCATCCACACTGGGTACTAAAAATTTAATATTTTTCATGCTCCTTTTTTTTTTTTCTTGTTACTTAGGGCACATCACCATAAGGCAAAGTAAACGGGGCACATCACCATACTCCAAAATCAACAAAGATCAACTCAGGTTGTATGGGCAACCTCTCAAATTAGGTGAGTACATGTGATGGCATTGTCAGTTGTTGAAGCTTAATTAAGCCATAGTTTTCTGCTAAAATGTTAGCTTTTATTATATTTTCATCTGTGTTTCCTTTCTTTTCTAGGTAGAAGATGTGAATGGGTGTGTGGGAATGTAAGGTCTGTGGAAAAACAGTCCCAAGTAGGTATGAATTGCTTAAACATTGCAAGCTAAAACATGGCCATCATGGAAGCAGGTTCAGGCATTGCTGCCCATATTCTAATTGTCCATGCACATTTAGACTTTGGAACAGTCTTTTGAGTCATATATACCGTTCTCACAAAGCTCAAACATCTTCAGAACCATCTGAGATATCTATATATTCATGTCAGTTGTGTACATGTCCTAAACTTGCAAATGAACAAGATTACTTCAGTCATGTAAATGAACATTTGAGAAAACATGAAACTGTAACATGCATGTTCAAAGGTTGCTCTTTTAAAACTAACATTTACAATACATTTCATACTCATAAAAACAGGAAACATAATCCCCATACTGTAAATGATTTTAAAGCTGAGGTTGTTAGTGTTGTTGCAAGGTTACAGGAATCAGACACTTCAGTTATTGATGTTTCTTGTGCAGCAGACACAGATGTAGAATCTGAAACGGATGTAGATGCACATGCTTCTCGTATTGAAGATCTTCCCAAAGCTATTGAGCAGAATATAGCCTCAGTTTTATTGAAGTTGGAGCATGTTCATTTTGTACCAGCTACAGCTATCGATGAATTACTTCAGGAATTACACTATCTGTTAAGCTCTGTATCTGTTCCAGTCACATTTAACAGCCTGTGTAACATCCTTAATAAATGTTCTGTTACAGTTAATGAGTCAGTTGTCAAGGAGCTTGCTGAAACGGTGTGCAAGTCCTGTCCTTTAGCTAAAGCCTTTGCAAAAGATGGCCCCCTAGCTACAGCCTACAAAAGGAAACAGTATTATAAAAAACATTTCAATGTGGTAAACCCAGTTGAGTACATCCTTGACCCTAAGACAAATAAAACATACCAGTATATTCCTATTTTGCCTTCTCTTCAGCGTCTGTTAAGTAGTCGTGACATTTTAGAAAGTGTAATCCATACACACAAGATACAGGAAAGTATCTTGGATGTAGTACAGTATAAATCAGTAAGGGATGGAATTTACTTTAAAGAAAACATTTTTTTCACTGGGGAGGATTTGAAATTATCAGTGTCACTATACGTGGACGACTTTGAGGTGTGCAATCCCTTAGGCACATCCAGAAAAACTCATAAACTTTGTGGTGTGTATTGGATTTTGAACAATTTACCACCTGGATCTCATTCAGCTCTTTCTTCTATCTACCTAGCCATTTTATGTAAGAGTACTGATGTTAAGGTGTATGGGTATGAAAAAATTCTAGAGCCCCTTTTACAGGATTTGATCATTTTAGAGAAACATGGTGTTTTTATTACAGGTCTTGGAGAGTTTGTGAAAGGCACAGTCCAGTCAGTCATTGCAGATAATTTAGGAGCCCACGGGATTGCAGGCTTCATCGAAAGCTTCTCTGGTGTGTACTTCTGCAGGTTTTGTACAGGTGAGAAAACAGACATTCAGGACAAGGCTGTTCAGTCAGGACATTTTAACTTGCGAACAAAAGATCTACACGAAACACACGTTAAGTTTGCAAGGGAGAACTCAACAATCTATTGTGGAGTAAAGAGAGAGTGTTTTTTTACTAAGAATTTATCTTATTTTGATGTTACCCGAGGCTACCCTCCTGATATAGTCCATGACTTATTTGAGGGTGTTGTCCCCGTTGAAATTGCCCTCTGCATCAGTGAAATAATTTCCAAAAAATATCTGTCTCTTGACACTCTTAACAAATTAATCCTGAACTTTCCTTATAAGTGGGGAGACAGAACTAATAAACCTCATATTATACCACGAACTTACGCCTTTAGAAGGACCATTGGGGGTAATGCCCACGAAAATTGGAATCTATTGAGATTGCTTCCATTTATAATAAGAGACCTGGTACCAGAGGCAGAGCCTGTTTGGCTTGTGTTGCTTGACTTAAAAGAAATAGTTGAACTCGCTGTTGCTCCTCTTCATAATAAAGAAACCATTGCCTACTTAGACTGCAAAATCACAGAACACAGAGACAGGTTCTTGGAACTTTTTCCTGTACGACTCTTACCAAAACATCACTTCCTCGAACACTACCCCCAAATGATCGAATGTTTTGGGCCTTTGGTAGGGCAGTGGACCATGAGGTTCGAGGTGAAGCACAGCTTCTTTAAGAAAGTTGCTCGTCACACAAATTGTTTCAAGAATATACCGCTCACATTAGCAACTAAACATCAGCAAATGATTGCATATCATATCAGTGCATTAGATCTTAAATCTGTTTTGGAAGTTGAAAATGTTTCTGTGCTTCCTGTGGATGTAATGAACAAGGAAGTAGTGGGCAGCCTTAGGCAGAAATACCCTGAGATCAATGATGTACATCTTGCCAAAAATGCAACCATTAAAGGCATCTCCTACAAAATTGGAATGCTAATTCCATATGGTTCCACAGGTGGCTTACCTGAGTTTGCAGAGATCCTTCAAATCTGCATTGTTGAAAGAAGTTTGAGCTTTGTTGTAAGGGTATTGTGTGCATGGTATCGTGAGCATTTCAGAGCTTATGAGCTAACTACATCTCCCAATAGAGAGGTTGCCCTAGTTAATCTTGAAAACCTGGCCGATGCTTATCCACTCTGTGACTACACTGTGGGTGTGAAACGAATGGTTACATTGAAAAGGCACATTATTGTTTAAGGTAGGTCTATACTGAAACTTCTTTCTCAATGTCTCATGAAATAGGGGTGTAACAAATAAAAACCTGATCTACTGTCATATGAAACATTTTTAAATTCTATTCCTCTTTAAATAATGTAAATGTTAGATGTTTTTTAGATATTCAGTGACAGATAGATGTTAGTTCAAATAACCACACAATATAGTAGTATATTGTGTCTCTATCCATCTGTCTATATACAGCTCTGGATAAAATTAAGAGATCAGTTTCTCTGGTTTTACTATATATATATTACTATTTTACTATTATATGTATGTACAGTATGTGTTTGAAAAATATTCAATCAACTACTGACAACATTTCTCCCAAAATCGAGAAAAAAAATTGTCATTTAGAGCTTTTATTGGCTAAGGACTAAACTAGTCTAAATAACAAAAATCAAGTCTTTTTAGACCTTGAAGAATTATATAATAATAATAATAATAATAATAATAATAATAATAATAATAATACAAAGAAAACATGTTTATTTATTCCTAAACACAGCAAGAATATTTTAACTCAGGAAGAGTTTATATATCAGTTTTTGTGGGATAATGTTGATGTTTAATCCCAGCAGTGGTTTTTATTTATAATCTTCCTATAAAACCAGATGTGGTTCAGGTGATGACCTCATCAGTGTCTCATTAAGTAGAATGAGTTGTGTTTGTGTTGGTATTTAAAAAAGAAAAGAAAGGAATGAGTCATACATGTAGAGATGCTTTTAAGAAAGATTTGTGAAAGTGGTCTCTTATTTTTTTCCAAAACAAATAAGAGACCACTTTCACAAAATGTTTCTTAAAAGCATCTCTACATGTATGACAGTCAATCTTTTCTTTTCCTGAGTTAAAATATTTGTGTTCTTTAGGAATAAATATGAACATGTTTTCTTTGCATTATTATTCAAGGTCTGAAAAGACTTGATATTTTTGTTATTTAGACTAGTTAAGTCATTAGCCAATAAAAGCTCAATTTTTTTTTTTTTCAATTTTGGGAGAAATGTTGTTGGTAGTCAAACACAAAAAATAATTGAATTTTACTCAAACACATCCCTGTAAATAGTAAAAACCAGAGAAACTGATCATTTTGGGAGTGGTCTCTTAATTTTTTCCAGAGCTGTAACTTTCTCATCTGTCTCTCTCCATCTCTCTATCATTTATCTATCCGTCTATGATTCATGATTTTTAAAGGGATAGTTCAACATTTTGGCAAGTTGGCCCATTGCCATAATCCCTATAGTTTTAAGAGTGGGTTCGTTACCTTTAATGGGCTCTTTGCACAGCTCCACTACTTCCTGAACTTAATGCTGCTCCTTTATTTCCTGTCTTACATTATTGGATAAACTGATTAATCCAGGTGTGTCTGACCATTGTGACTACTCAGACACACCTGGATTCATCAGTTTGTCCAGTAATGTAAGACAGGAAATAAAGGAGCAGCATTAAGTTCAGGAAGTAGTGGAGTTGTGCATAGAGCCCATTGTCGGTGCAAGCTATATTTAGAGCGGCGGAGCAAAGCTGCGAGCTGCTCAAAGCTACACTACGGAGGCTCATGGGATTTCTTGGTTTCACTCATCAAAGTCATCAAATACACAATCCAACAACTCCACAACGTTCTGGTGGACAAGTTGTGACCTGCACATTCACCACGCTATGAGATAATAACAGAGCATTAAGAGACGGAGTTGTTTTAGAGGTAAATGCAGAGACTGCTTGATGAAAAACTGTCCCTGAAGGCAACGCACATCGTTGCATGTTTTGCATGAATTTCCTTCTAAAACAACTCTGTGTGGTAACGTTGTGTTATCTCATAGTGTGGTGAATGTGCAGGTCACAACTTGTCCACCAGAGCGTTGTTGAGTTGTTGGATTGTGTATTTGATGAGTTTGATGAGGGAAACCAAGAAATCCCATGAGCCTCCGTAGCGTAGCTCTGAGCAGCTCACAGCTCTGCTCCGCCGTTCTAAAAATAGCTTGCACAGACAATTAAAGGTAACAAACCTACTGCTATGACTATAGGGATTATGGAAATGGGCCAATTTGCCATAATGTTGAACTATCCCTTTAAATTAGACATTAGCCGCTAAAGATGACCATAGTTGAAGTTCTTAAATAAAGTTGCAGTAATTAAATATTTTCATAACCTTTTGTGTCCTGTATTTGTTCCCTAGAATACATAAAGTGAAAGATGTCCAGTCCTGTCCACCTGAGAGTCGTCTTCAGCGGAGATGACGCCAGAAAACTCAGCCTGATGTCAGGGATACCAGCATCTGTGGATCAACTTGTCCATGACATAAAGACTGCTTTTGGACTTGTGCAGCAGTTCAGACTGCAGTATAAAGATGAAGATTTTGGAAATGAATATGTCAATCTTATGTCCACAAGTGAAATAGGAGACAGGGATACTGTCAAAGTGGTATTTTTTGCATGTGAAGAAACCAGCTCCAGCATTCCAGGGACTCTACCATCGTGCAGCACCAGCACCCCACTGACTTCTCCCAATACATCCCAAAGCTCTGTGAACTCCTTCAGCTCTCCATCCTTGGACGAGGATGGGTTTTCCTCTGAACATTCGTTTGGCAGCGCGGACACGATCATTTTAGATCCAGCTCCAGAGTCAAGAACCTCTTCATGGCCTCAAGTCTTCATTGTTCCCAACTTTTCATATTTTGCTGAAATTCTACTTCAGAGAGCAAATGCAGAATTCAGAGCAAACGGCACTCTTCTTACCCCTCCCCCAAAGCTAAGAATGGATATTCTTGAAGGCATGGCTGAACAGATCTTCAAATTCACAGCATACCCCAGTGACTCCCAACTTGAAGAGGCTGCTGAGGTCTTGGTGCATGTCCATCCACGTTTGAGGGAAAGAGGAACTCGAGCTGGCCATGAAGGATGGAAACAGTATCTAAAGACAAAAGTTGCCAATTTCCGCACCAAACTGTGCAAGATTGGATACCCAGAAGTCAGTGTAAACTCTCTCAAGAACAAGCGCAAAGGTCAGGAAAAAGCAGCTGCTAACATCAAAAAACCAAGAAAAGCTGAGGTTAATTTTCTCCCATCTCTCCCTCGCGGTGAAACAAGAGAGAGTCTTGAAAATGAAAGAGTAGCTCTCTTGACAGAGGTGAAAAAGAGACACAATGAGGCTGTGGTCAAGGAGAAAATGCAGAAGACCTTCTCCTACAGACGTCAAGAGGTTGTCCAGGACTCGCCTTTAGTCTCTGACTTTGTGAACAGGTGGCCTGCCTTGTTCACAGTGAGTGAGGTAAGCATTACTGATGACATTTTGCACACTTATCTGCTGATGTATAACTGCTTTCCAAAATTATTTTAAGGTAATTATTACCTGGGGGAAAAGATTCTTTTATTTTATATAAACATATCTATTTGTACAGTAAAAGCAATGGTAAGCAGTTTTATTTCCCTTCATGTCAACAGAATTTTTTAAGACTGTGTTTTCAGAGACTGATTGTAGAGGGAGACTGTACACTGATTTTTACATTCCATTCCATCAAGCTTTCACAATTTTATTTTATTTTTGTAGCTGCCAAACTTTGTTATTGGTGACTTGTGCAACTGCTCTCTATAGCCTGATATGAGCTGGAGCAGGTGCTTTTAAGACTTTAACATACTTATAGTTGTAGAAAGTTATTACTTCTCTCTTCTCCCATTTACACCTTTTTTCCTCTCTTACAGATAAATGCAGAATTCATGCGTATAACAACTTTGCCACTTCAAGCCAAGTTTTTGGCAGAAGTTGACAAATACACACCTAACTTCATGAAGGTCTTCAGCAGTAGAGGAGGAGCTATTGGAAAGAAGATCAGGCTCCTCATGGCTCCAACAGCTAAGGCAAGTGCAGTAAACGGTTAAATTATTTAGCCAGATAAGGTTTTTCTCCCCATGTAACATCTCCTTTTCCTATCTACCTTCATCTGTTTAATCTTCTTCCTCCTCAATCTACTTTGTCATTCTTTCATTTTTCTTTTCTTTGCCTCCATCCTTTATATCCTCTGTGGATGAGATGTTGGACCCCTCCCATATTTAGGTGTTTTCATCTTCCGTACTTCATCTTACTACTTCTCCCTTCCACTCTTCCTCTCATCTCCTACAATTTCTCCTTTTCTTTACATGATCACCCCTCTTTCATCCATATTCTCTTCTTCCCCTTCAACTTCCTTTCTATGCCCTCCACTTTCCAATGTCCATCTTTGTTTACCTTTGCAACCTTCCTCTCCACCTCACATGGGGGGTTATCTGTGACAAAGATCTGATAAATGCTGGAAAATGTCTTGAAAAATGAATAGCTTTAATATTTCATATACATTCTTTTGCAGAGTGAGGACATCGAAGTCAAGAGAGACTGTCTAATTCGCGGCCTTTGTGCTTATTTTAATGAGGACAGCAACACTCTTATCAAGGAGTACTTGGTCAGTAATTGCATTTTATTTTACTGTGATCTTTCAGTCTTGCAATGTTTTATTTTATTTCAAAATGCTCAAATTGTTTCTCACCATTATAGAGCGTCAACCATGAGGAAGCAGAGAGAGGCATCGCACAGACCACCATGGGGCTGTATGTCATCCAGAAAGAGGGTGCTGATGAGGAGGAAAAGCCAGAGGATGTTGGAGTAGTGATTGAGGGCGTGCAACTTCTGTGCAATCTGGGAAGTGTTTCCTTTGGGTGTGCCATGCTTTTTGGCCTCATCTACACACTCAACCTGAGCTATCCCCAGGAACTCAAAGTCACATTTGAGTTCTTCCAGAAAGTGTTGATGAACTTGGATGGTAACAGACTGTCCCCAAAGGTCCAAGCACTTAAAATAAAGATGCTACAGTGAGCTCACAAGTTAAGGTGCTGGACAATTGAGCCAGCCACATTTGGCTTGTTGGACATTGCCATTGTGATCTTCTTCCGCCACTTTGACTTTGTTTGAAATTGTTGATTGTTCATATAATGTGCTGTTGGAAGGGATGGTGCATTTGTTGGATGAACCTGCTTCTGGACACTTTTCATTGACATTACTTAATATTATCTTGTTCCAGTTGAAGAGGAATACAGCATTCATATGCACAGCTTTCATTACTGCAACTGACTGAATGTTATTTGTTCATTAGTAATGGAAACAACTTGCATTTTTCTTAATGTTGTTAATTATTACCAATATTGATATGTGCAGACCATGTTCTTCTCCCTCAATCCTCTTCTTGTTTCTACCCCTGGACCTGCATCCCTGGGGGTCAGGTGGACAGTCACCTACAATGTGGATGTGTACAGTTTTGTCATGAATGCCCCCACCCCACATTAGCTCAACTGCTGTTCTGCTCTAATTTCACATTTTAACTGTTAGATGTGTTATGTCTCAACCTTATTGTGAAAGTTGTGCCAGTTTGCTGAGCTTGCTTGGCCCTCTCTTGTGGTGAGGCTAAAATGAGTGTCCTTAAATTAGGACTTAAGTCTTCACTTTTATTATAATTTTTATTATATATATATATTTTTTTGGTAGCTCCTTTGATTGGACCTTTTTCCAAATAGTTAAGGCCAACTGCATTGAACTTAGAAATGTTGGTGGTTGTACATTCATGGTGGGATTTTTTTTTTTTTTTTTTTTGTAGAATCTGGTGTAATGCAGTTTATGCTCTGTGGCCATTTTATTAGGTACATGTGTACACTCTAATGCAGTCCAATACATGTTGATCCAAAGCATATTTGCATAATGCCTCCTATAATCAGTTTTTATAGCATCATAGAATGAAATGTTTGAAGTCATGGTCATGATTTCTAAAGCTGGAATTGACAGTAAAGCCATTGTATTTATGTGCAATAGATTATTCAAGTGTACCTAATCAAATGGCCACTGCTTTCATTATCATCTAATTGCAAGATATCAAAGATGATGTTCCTTAAAGTTGTAATGTGCTGAATTTTATCAGTTCATGCTATAGCGTGTCATACTGTTCCGGTGCATCAGTGTCTGATTAGCCTTCACAATTGTGGTTCTTGTCTTCCTGTATTAGTCTACTTGCCAGCCCATAGGGCCCCATTGTGAACCCGGAAATGTTGAGTACCCCAAAGTTTTATGTTAGAAATATATAGTATGGGTCCCCAGTATTCAGAAACTGCTGGATGCTAACTTATATATATTGGGCAATTAGCATAACTGACATAATTAGAATAAATTAGCATAATTGCCTATATGGGCAATATTTCAACAAAATTGACTTGGCTGATCTGGGCAATATTGGAGTGGTTTTAGGGGTTATTGATAATGCTGAATCCATTTCTGACATTTTCAAAATTCAAAATGGCTGTCTAAACCGGAAGTGACCAGATTTTAACCGCCAGTGGGCCGATTTTGATGGATTTCAAAATCGGGTCACCGGTTTAGACAGCCATTTTGGATTTTGAAAATGCCAGAAATGGATTCAGCATCACCAGTAACCCCTAAAACCACTCCAATATTGCCCAGATCAGCCAAGTCAATTTTGTTGAAATATTGCCCATATAGGCAATTATGCTAATTTATGCTAATTATGTAAATTATGCTAATTGCCCAATATATATAAGTTGGCATCCGGCAGTTTCTGAATACTGGGGACCCATTCTATCTATTTCTAACATAAAACTTTGGGGTACTCAACATTTCCGGGTACTCATTGTTGGCAAGACTATATTTGTGTTGAGGTAGACACAAATTTGAATTCAGCAGGGCCTGTAGTGGCTGTGATGTGCCTTGTTCAAGTGCCAACACCACAGGTGTCAGGTGTGGCAGCCATGTGGTACACATTTAAAGTTACTGTAATTTGAAAATTTGAACTTTGAAAATAAAGTTGTCAAGAGATATGCTGTGTTGCTTTGTGATTTTAGCAGGAGGTAGGATAACACATTTGAAATGCATTACTATTGTATACTATAACACATAGGGTTTATGTGAACTTTCACCTTAACTTTAACTGAAGAATCACATAAAGTTTATGTGAAAGTTCACCTTACCTTTAACTGAATCAACACACACGGTTTATGTGAAAGTTCACATTACCTTTAAGCAGAGGTGTGGACTTGGACTCGAGACTTGAGACTTGACTTGGACTCGAGTCCCGATTTTGATGACTTACGACTCGCTTGATCAAATCAAAAAAAGACTTGGACTCGCTTGGGACTTGATGCCAAAGACTTGAGACTCTACTTGGACTTGAGAGCAAAGACTTGAGACTCTACTTGGACTTAACCCTCTTGACTTGAGTCAAGTCACATGCAGCAAGCACAAATATTAAAATATTTTTAAAAGTGTCACATCAATGTTATACTGAAGCAGCCAGCCAGAAATCCCGGCCGTCAGTGACACCTAGTGTCATAAAGTAGTAGCGCCGCCTGTACTCAACGTCGCCACGTCACGTCCCTACGTCACGTCCGTACGTCACGTCCGTACGTCACGTTACCTTACGCACAGACAGCTAACAGACGAACGAGACCACGTTAGCTAAAATGTCCATTCCAACAATAATTTCGTTTGCTTTCAAGCAGTATGAGGTGGACAGCAAGGGGCGGAATCAGCCACGGTGGAATCATACTGCGGCCCCACCGGGCACAAATGACAGACACCCTGCTGGCTAATCTGGTCTTTTGCAAGTGCAATGCCTCATAGGGCCTTGAGAAAACACACTCACTCACTCACTCACTCACGCTCTCTCTCTCTCTCTCTCTCTCTCTCTCTCTCTCTCTCTCTCTCTCCTATTCTCTATTATTCTACTATTCTACTACTCTACTATTTCCTACATAAATATCGGATGCTTGACCCAAAAATCTTCTTAAAGTCTTTAATCATTGACCGATGGTGGAGAGAAGCTCAAAGTGTCTCCTAACTGAATGTAGTTGTTCAAAATGTTTGACAGCAGCTCTTTGTGTTTATCTGTTATAGTTATTTCTAGTGTTACATTGAATGCACACCTGTGTGAAGAGTTTTTGTCACATTTTTGTGACTCGGCTCAGCTGCTCAAATCAGCAAACTGCAACACGTAGGCTTGATGTTCCTGGTGTTAATCACTCATTTGACATTTGTCACTAAGAGGAACCAGAGCCGTGACCAGTGCTTCAACCTGGTCACGTCTGGGTGCAGCTGGTTTTGAAGTTTTTATGTGCAAGTTTCAAATTGAACTGGTTTTGACGTGTGTTTCCATCATGGTGACAGTCGGGCGGCCTCAGTCAGCTGGTCAGAGAGTCCACGGGGAGGAAGGTGGACAATCCGGCTGGTCCTATGTCCAGGGTGGGGAGGACTTTCTGGTCAGTCTGGGTGAGTGTCTGTGTTGGAAACCACGTTGTCTGATAGCAATACAGCAAGTTTGTGTAGAAATAAAAAGAGAAATACCTTCCAAAGTCTATTGTCTATTGATTTACAAATACACTCCTGTTATCAGTCTTGGCTGTATAATTAATGCCAAAACAACCAAAAAAAAGATACTAAAGATATCTCTAAATTTTTTTCAATTTTAAATAGCTTTATTGGCATGAGAACGCAGTGCTTATATTGACAAAGCATATCACAATACAATATTAATAAAAATAAACATATGAATAAGTGGCAGAACATTAACAATAAAATATAAACAACTTAACAATTGAGACGATTATCATCGATTTGTGTGGGACTCGAAATAAAAATCTTAGGACTTGGTTGGGACTCGAAACAAAAATCTTATGACTTGGTTGGGACTCGAAACAAAAATCTTAGGACTTGGTTGGGACTCGAAACAAAAATCTTAGGACTTGGACTTGACTTGGGACTTGAGAGCAAAGACTTGAGACTCTACTTGGACTTGCAACATAGGGACTTTCTCCCACCTCTGCCTTTAAGTGAATAAACACATAAGGTTTATGTATACTTTTGCATTCTTTTTATTTAATGTATTTACACTGATTCAGCATGGTTGAAACACATTGCATTAAATAGGACCCTCACATTGAACTTACCTAATAAAGTTACATGGAAAAACTTCATGTAATTAAAATACATAAAGTCTATGTTTTTGCTTCAGTTATTTTTTTGAGTGTACATTTTCTCAAATGGGAATGAGAATAAACATTATGTGAATTAAACTTTAAAGCATTACCTTGCCCATGAATTTGTGGCCGACTCACGTAAAATATATTTTCATCAGCAATGGGATTGTTTAATGGTATGTTCACCACAGCGAAAGTTTGACCATGGCATCATTTCTGTTTATTCATGTAAGTCGTGCAAATCTTATTGTTAGTGTATTTGCCCCAAACAACGAGCAACCAAGGGTATGTTTGAATTCAGGTCAACCTCTCACTAAACTCGGCACTCACCAGAAACTCTGGTTAGATTATTTGTCTTAATGAAATGCAAAGAAAATACTAACACTGTATGGTGTCGGTCGTCGATTGTGCCGTCACACATTCCCCTTCCTCTGGCATCTCCCTGGGAAGGCAGGTAAGGTAGTGGGCATTCTGTTTACCAGGGATGTGAAGCACTTCGAACTTGTAAAGTTGCATGTCAAGGGTGAATTCCCTCCTCAAGAGGTAGTACTTGAAGGAATCCAATAACTCAACTGCCTATCAGAGGCATCATTCTTCAAAACTATGTCATACTCTGCCACTGTTGTATGACCAGGATTTTCCTGAAAGACATCACCTCTGACTGCTGAGCCTCTGAGAGGGGATCCATGTCTGGCTCCGAAGGTGCAGGTTCTGGTAAATATTGCTCTTCCACCTCCTCATCCCCCACATTCCAGATGAGCAGCACACTGGGCTTTCCCGCAGGCTTTTCCACTGGCCTAGGGATTCACTCCTTCAGCAGGTTGATATGTAGGGTCCTTTATTGCAAATGATTTCTTAGATTTCTTTTGCAATAAAATTGGTGATATTAGAGCCAAAATTAATTCATCATCTCTGGCTTCCTCGTCAAAGTTGATTATAAAACAGCCTTCTGCTGATTCTCAGTTAGTCTCAGCTCTTAACACTTTTGAAATTATCTCCCTTGAGATATTGTCTAAAATTGTTTCATCCTCAAAACCAACTACCTGCATCCTCGACCCCCTTCCGGCAAAACTGTTTAAGGATCTATGGCCAGCACTGGGACCTACAATGTTAAATATTGTTAACTTATCACTCATGACAGGTGTTGTCCCTGCTAGTTTTAAGTCTGCTGTGGTTAAGCCTCTACTTAAAGTGTAACTCTCGCCAAAATGCAACCTAGGCTTTTTTTGTGAATGTACCCGAGTCAAACCTTCGTGTAAAAGCATAATTATGACAAAAAAGCCACTTTTAAGATTTACCGTAGTTTCGTTTTCAGGTCAAAATCATTTTCAATTGCGTGCTAGGGGCAACATTAAGGTAGCATCGAAATCGCTATTTTTAAAACACTAAGAAGACTCGACACAACATGAAACTTTGCTCGCAGTATCACCAGGGTCTCTACACATGAACACGACCATTGAGAACATTGTTTGTGTACGCAGAGTTTACTACTTTTGAACAACTCACGTTAGCAGTCGCTTGCTTCGCCCGCCACCGTCCTGCCAGTTGAGATGCGTCGATCCCCGAGTGCGGCATAACATGGAGCTTTCTCCTCCATGTTACGCCGCACTCGGGGATCGACTCTTCTTGACTGGCAGGACGGCTACTGCTACTGCTAACGTGAGTTTTTCAAAAACCTTCTTTCTTAGTGTTTTAAAAATAGGGATTTTGATGCTACCGTAATGTTGCCCCTAGCATGCAATTGAAAATGATTTTGACCCGAAAACGAAACTACAGTAAATCTTAAAAGTGGCTTTTTCGTCGTAATTATGCTTTTACACGAAGGTTTGACTCAGGTACATCCACAAAAAAAGCCTAGGTTGCATTTTGGCGAGAGTTATACTTTAAGAAACCACACCTCGACCCAGGATCTCTAAATAATTATAGACCAGTATCCAACCTTCCCTTCTTCTCTAAAATCTTACAAAGAGTTGTGTCCCAGCAACTTTCAGGCTACCTACTTAATAATAATCTCCTGGAACCTTTTTAATCAGCCTTCAGAGCCTATCACTCCACCAAAGTGGTAAATGACATCCTACTTACTTTAGACTCAAACTCTACCTCAGTGCTTCTGTTACTGGATCTCAGCGCTGCATTTGATACCATAGATCATGACATATTGTCAGACCGACTTGAAAGTCAATTTGGCATCTCTGGCCTGGCTCTAGCCTGGCTAAAATCTTACCTGTCCGAAAGAACACAATGTGTTTCTTATAATAGTACTACATCAATATTTACTGATGTGAAGTATGGAGTTCCCCAGGGCTCTGTTCTGGGCCCTTTGCTCTTCTATTTATATATTTCACCTCTCGGCCAAATTATTCGGAGTTATGGAATACATTTCCACTGCTATGCCGACGACACTCAGCTGTATGTGCCCATAAAAGCTGATGATAAATCTCAAATCACGAAATTGGAGACCTGCCTGTGTGCAGTGAAGAACTGGATGTCAGAAAATTTCCTGCTCCTAAACTCGGATAAAACTGAGATGCTGGTCATTGCTTCCGCTCGACAGAGACACCACTTTGATCACGTGACCGTAACTCTCGACAATTGTATTATTTCTCAAAGTTCAACTGTTAAGAATTTTGGTGTTACTTTTGACTCTAGCCTCTCTTTTGATCAGCACATAAAAGAAATGACCAAGATCGCTTTTTACCACCTGCGCAATATAGCTAAAATTAGGTTCTTCCTGTCTATGGCTGATGCAGAGATCCTGATTCATGCCTTCGTTTGGTCTAGGCTGGATTACTGCAATGCCTTATTTTCGGGTCTTCCACGTGAGAGCACTAAAAGTCTTCAGATGGTTCGAAATGCTGCAGCTAGAGTCTTAACATGTACAAGAAAATTTGATCATATTACACCAATCCTAGCCTCACTGCACTGGCTCCCAATACATATAAGATCAGACTTTAAGGTGCTGCTGATGACATACAACTGTACACGGCCTGGCCCCATCGTACATGTCAGATCTTATTATACCGTATACTCAAACTCGTGCATTACGCTCTCAAAATTCAGGGCTCCTGACGGTTCCCAGGGTTAAGAAGAAGTCAGCTGGCTGCAGGGCTTTCTCCTATCGGGCCCCCTTCCTCTGGAATAACCTCCCAGCTGACATCAGACAATCTGGCTCTATTGACGCCTTTAAATCTAAACTCAAAACTCACTTTTTTGACTTAGCCTTTATTAGTCCTTGACATCGACTGCTAGCTTCTTCAGTGGGTCGGCCTCAGTCTCAATGAGTAACTATAGTATTAGAATCCACATTGTCCTGCCTACAAATAATAATCTGCTTATTCTGACTAACATTGCATTTCTCTAACTTTTGTTTTGTTTTCTGTTCCCACAAGCTGCAAGCTGTGTCACTCTCTCACTCTCTATAGCTTCCTCCTCCTCTCTTTTCATTCAGGCTCCCTTCTGATGGACCTCGGGCCCCTGGGACCATCTACCTCTCCTGGCTCCTGCAGCCCCACATACTGTCGGATCTGGATTGTCACACCCTGGGCTCTCATTGCTCTTCTTTGTTTCATTACCTCCTTATATCTGTACTCCTGTAAATGTTGAGGCCTCTTCACTCTGATCTATTACTAATTATCCTGTGTGGCCTGCCCTCTTCCAGGTCACCACGGTGGACAGGAGGTCGTGTGGCTCAGGCACCACTTGGCGATGCCTTGTCCTGCTCAGTCGTCTCCTGGATCCACACACTTTACATATATTATAATTTGTATCAGATTTTCTGTCAATGCAACTTGTAAACTGTGATTTGCTGTTCTTTCTGTACATGCGACATCTATTGCATGTCTATCTGTCCTGGAAGAGGGATCCCTCCTCTGTGGCTCTTCCAGGTTTCTTCCATGGTCTTTTTTTTCCCCCTGTTAAAAGGGTCTTTTTTCCATCAACATGGCAAGTTTTTCCTCACTCAAATCGAGGGTCTAAGGACAGAGGATGTCGTTCACTGTACAGACTGTAAATCCCATTGAGGCAATGTGATTGTGATTTTGGGCTATATAAATAAAATCTGATTTGATTTAGTTGGAAAACTCTGACATGGAGTGGAGATTTCATATGCCTGACTTCCTAATAACTTCATAAGGTCCTTTCCTTCCCACATCTCTTTAAGGAGGGTAAGAGCCCCCAATTGTCAGGTACGAAGTAGCAAAGGCAGGGACACAAAGTTACTTTTGAAAAAAGGTTAAGGCTTAAGATAAACTTACGACCATTAAAGTTAACCAAAATGGGTGCACTCAAATTGGAAATTTAGTATCATAACGTAAACCAGAGTAAATTATAAAGTAAATCTTAACCAAAACAGTGTTGTGAGATTATTTGTCTTAATTAATGAAATGCAAAGAAAATACTAACAATGTATGGTCTCTGCCGTCAAGGGCGCCATCACAGTGTGGTTGTTTTTATATTGGGAACAAAGCGTAAACTTAAATGTAAAGCGTAAAAGCAAACTGGCTGAACATGAACAGGCTACAAGAACTGGTAACCCCTAATAACCCATGGCTCTACATTACAAAGAAGCTAACCAAGGCAGTAGCAATATGCTAAAGATATCAAGCATAGAATGTATAGAAAACTCAATAAGGGGTGGAGACAAATTAAAAAAGCTCTTACAAAAAGAATCATTCTGGATTAATACACTGAAATTTAAGAAATGCAATGAATGAATTGATGCTTTTCTAAGTGTATTGTAATATCTAGATGTTTGAAGGTTTTGTGTATACATGTATATATTAAATGATTAAATTAAATTATTTTGCTTAATTGTGATTTTCTCTGCTAAAATGCTTTGTCATTTGATTTTAACTTCCTAATAAAACTGCATGCAGTGACGAGCGGGCCCTCGACCCACGTACATCAGGCCGTGGCGCCATCGGAGGGCGTGCGCATCCTACCTAAATATGATACGTGTCACCCAAAACACAACAGTGAAATTAGCAGTGACTTCCTGTGTCCAGTGGGTGGCGCTATGGATATGACACAGTATTGATGCATAGTCGTATTCAGGGCAAAACCCTGTACATGTGTGACGAATTTGGAGTAGATGGGAAATTGTATGTTTGAAAAATGAAAATGGCTGCACGCAATCCAAGATGGCCGACTTCCTGTTTGGGCGAGAAATTCCACAAAATGAATTCCTGTCTAAATCGATGCGACCTATGAGTCCTGCAAATTTCATGAAGATCGGAGAAAGTTGTTGTTCACATGACCCGGCGTTAGGGGGCGCTATAGATATGAGACAGTATTGATGCATAGACGTATTTAGGGCGAACCCCTCTACATGTGTGAGCAATTTGGTGTAGATGGGAACTTGTATGTTGAAGTTATAAGGACTTCCTGCTTATGGCGAAGCATCAAAATGGAGCACACTGCCACGCCCACCAGCCATAATGGAGGCGAAAGTTTGTGACAAGTTTTCATCTTCAAGGTCTGAGGATGACACTAAGTGAATGTGAAGTCTGTGGTGTTAAATCTGTAGGAGGAGTTGGATAAGTACGAGGCATGTAAATGGGTGAAAATGTCAGCAAAATCTGAACTTTGAACCAAAATGGCCGACTCCCTGTTGGTCTGAGGGTTTAGGTGTTGATTCTTGTTTGGTGCGTCTGGTCATGATACATATGCATACCGAATTTCGTTCATGTATGTGCATGTAGGAGGTGGAGCTTCAAGTTTTAAATATTCCAGGGGGCGATATGGAGCCATTTTTTAACTTAAAAGGGCCAGACCCATATCAGATATCAATGTTCGTGATTAGTGATGCATTGTGCCACACCTGAGGGCGGTTGTGGCATCAAATGAAAGTACTCATGAGTGTGAACCTACGTGTCAAATTTGGTGAGTCTGCAAACTTCCTAAAGTCCTCTAAACAGTGTCCGAAAAATTTAAATCGCTGCACGCCATTCAAGATGGCCGACTTCCTGTTGCAGCAAAATTCCAACAAAACAAATTCCTGGCCAAATCTATGAGACCTGTGAGTCCTGTAAATTTCATGACGATCAAAAATGATTTTCACACGAATTTTCCGACGTTAGGTGGCGCTACGGAGTCCCCTGGCCACACCCACCCCCAAGCATGTTGAATTCTGATAGCAGCACACAGATGTGACGTATGTTCCAAGTTTGGTGAGTTTTGGGGCATGTTAAGGCCGCCAAATATGCAGTCGAATGGAAGGAAGAAGAAGAATAATAGGAATCCGAGCAAATCCAATAGGGCCTCGCACTGGTCAGTGCTCGGGCCCTAATTATATGACTACCTACATGCTTATACTGATCATGTGACTGTCTGCTAACCTTTCAATGTAACAGCCAAAAGGTGTCCTTTTTGCACTGCCCTGGTGAAGGCCTAAATGACTGAAACGCATAGGTTTTGTTTCTGCTGTTTATTATGATTCAATAGGCTTTTTAACTCATTGCCCTTTAATTCATTACACTCTTGAGTGCCTCAGACTTTTCAACGATTCTGTGGCAAACAGCTCAGCCCACTTACATTCCACAACAGGGTCATTACAGGTATTCTCACTTTGTATTTGACAAACTGATCCCTCCCCACTTAACCACCACAAAACTATCACATTGATACTACACAGACTGGGGAGGTTGCCCACTCCAAAGCAAAGACTAGCTTTTAACACCTCAAACTAATTTACAATAGAGGCCTGGTGAGATTATCAGGGCCAAAAATACAAGTAACACTCCCATGGGATGGAGATGGGATTTGTTCTACAGTTTGGGAATAATCAGACCCCATCTTTGACTGGTATTGACTGTTTGCGTCAATGGCATGGCACATCTGCCCTGCTGTCTACACTCACTACTAAGCTGCCTCAAGTAGAAAAGTCTGCTGGCAGTCTTCCCCCGCTGAACCACTGCAGAAGAGCGTTGGTAGAACTTGTTGACCAGCAACCATGCATCACCTCAGGGACAACACCACCTGGAGTCCACCACGAGGAGGTTTCCAACCACCCCATCCAGCGCTTTGGGTTCCAATCAGGCTAATCTCCTGCATTGATTAATGATCGATTGATATAGAAATAATAATAATAATAATAATAATAATAGGATAATAATATTATTGATTCAGCATCTAAATTTTGCATCCTCATTCAACATTCCCCATTCATTATTCCAATTCATTATCATCATCTTGATTGTTTGTATATGTTAAATATTCATGTTTGACAATAATTTCATTTAAATCATCAGATTAATATTTAGTTAACTGATACATGTTTTCATTTAGACCCAGTCGTTGTTCTGTGTATTCCTTTGGAGTGGAGAATGAGATCAATTGAATAAAGAAGTCACATCTTTGGATATTTGACTGATAACCCCCAAAACGAGTGCAAATTCATTCACTACTCTGAACGAACAAGATCCCTAAACTGAAGAGCACCAAAGTGACACCTTTTTCCATTCCCGAGCAGCACTCCTTGCATCCTGTTTTTTGAATTAGGAATAAAATAAGTTGCATCTTTCTTTCACTTGCTATTAAAACAAATACCAGCCAGATCATGATCTTTATGATAGGAACTCATCATGTCCACAGGGGCCGCAAAAATCAACAAAAATGAAAGATCCCTATAGCTGCTTTAAATATATGACATTCCACTTTGATCAGTTCATAGAGAGTGAGCATACATTTATACAGGTACATTCAAAGCAATTTTTAAATGACTTTAGTAACCTCTGAATTTGACGCTATTTGATTACTAATTACTCCATGGTACTGCAGAATGTGTGGAAGAGATACTGTATATAACCACACTGTAATGTGACAATGTGGGATTTTGTCCCAACTAATCATGAGTGAATGAATTAACCATTCCGTTGCCATATTATTAGTTGATACTTTGGGAATTTAATTTTTTAAATAAAGAAATTTAGGAATCATTGTATAGATTTGGTTATGTCTGGCAAGAGAATCACTCTGTGAGGAAGTCAGATGAGAGTCAGCTGACAGTCACTCTCGGAGGTAATTGTGGGTCATCAGACAAAGGTGTTTATTGCATGTATATCTAGCAGACACAACAATGAAAATGAAGTTCCATAATGTCATCTTCATCATCTTAGTTTACCTTCATAAAATGACCATTCCATCCAAGAAAACCTGGCTAAAACATCTGTGGAAGAAAGCATCTGTAGAATGTAGCATTCTTAGATTTGAAAGTCTCTAGTAGAACTGCACTATCCAAACATCATGGAGTCCATTCACTTGTGTATATTTCATACTTAAGCCTGCGACATGAAATATTTTCTATATGTGGATTTGAACAGAAAAAGAAGACAAAAGGGGAAATGGTGTAGATTCTGCAGAGTTTGTTAGCATATAGAAAGCTTGTTATCGTTTAAGGACCTCGTTATGGGCCTTGTTGGAATTAATGACCTGCAAACAGGAAGCAGCCGGCCTTAACAAGGGGTCTGCAACACAGTGAAAATAACAAGCTTTAGACACAAAGACTGCGTCACCTCACACAACCTGTCCTCATCTGAAATACTGTCAACTCCAGTGCCTTCATCACTGAATTGTTTACGTGTTCATAAATGGAATGAATACATTGGAAATGAAAAACCAATGATAAAACAATGATCAAATTCACCGAATCTTAGTTCTTCGTTGTTTTTCAACAACTTTGATGTTAAAGGCACCCCTCACATCAGACCACTAATACTGTCCATTCCTGCATGATAAAGACATGATATGATATAGGTAAAGTAGTGAGTAATCAGGTTCAAAAGGCTGAACTTGAGTTAAACTGTTCATCAAAAGTTTAGGGGTTTAGTGTGTTTGAAATAAACTAGTTTGTATGACCTGTCGTCTGACTGCATCTAAAGGCAGACCTGTAATGGCACATCCTAAGCTAGGGTGAAAAGCTTGCCTTCACGGTCCCTTCTTGGCAGCATTCCACTCTTTTTCCAGGAATTCTGTGTGGCTTTATGGCCTCAATGCAGGGAATTGTACCAATGGTGTTAAAGGGACAATTTGTAAGATATAGTCAGAATTTTAGTTTTAAACATAAAAGAAAAAATAACTAACATTCTCAACATAATGTGTAGAAACAACAGTGTTGACATTATGTCAAAAATGTCTATGTATTGCGTTGTAGAAATGCCTACTAAATGTAGCCCCTTTAACCCCTACCCCTTGATAAAATGATAAAAGGCACTAACATTCGTCTAGGTTCGAATAGCCTGTGTTATTTGATTTACTCATGAGGAGACAGTAGACAGTGATAACAACTTTATTGCCTCAGACACAATCAAGTGGCAGTGCAAGTAGTTACAAAAATATAAAATAAAATATAGTATAAACAAAATAGAGCCCTTTCAAAGTGCAAAATAATCTAAAATAAAATAAATAAAACAAAGTTCAAATAAAGTGTCCTTTCTTTGCGGAATCCTCCTTTAATGGCTTAAACATGGATTAAAGCAAAAAAAAAAAATCTTTTGACTGAAATGTTTTTTCGAGCTGTAGCCAAGTCATATTCCCAATTTGTAATTTGTGAAACATGTTACAGGGCATTTAACTTGACGTGCTAAAAAAATAAGATAAGATTTGCAGCCTCACCCCACACCATGTTCTCTAATGCAGACATCAAGTTTAAATATTTGACCAACAGTGTTTTACAGGAGGATGATCTGAACAGCTGTTCTATTCACACTTAAGGTGCGTTCACACCGGACTTTTTATTTTTGTCGCTGTCGCTCGTGTCGCTCCAAAAAAATCGCTCTGTCGCTCAGCTGCAGTCGCTCGTCGGCACAATTCAACAGATCACTCTGATGACGTCATTCAAGCGAATCCAGTGAATTTCACGTCGCTCGGAGGCGCTCATTTCTTCCCGTTTGTATTGGTCCAGCATGGCTGACAGTTTGACGAGCTGTTGGCGAGAATCGGAGGCAGGATTGCCCGGTTGGACACCAACTACAGGCGCTCCATCCCAGCTGAGGAGCGCCTGTAGTTGGTGTCCGGCGAGTGGCTGTGTGTGCGTGTGTGTGTGTGTCAACGTAAAGCCGGCTTTGCACTTCCGGACCGGTGGAGTTGTATTACGACCATGGTTTCAGTAGTTGTCATAGTTACACATAGATTACGGCAGCCTATCAGCGCTGAGCGACAAGCGACTGACGGCCAGAGACTTGGGATTTCTCATCTCGAGCGACAGAGCGATTGAGCGCTTTTTCGCTCCGTCGCTCGGTCGCTGTCGCTCGGAGCCCCAGCGATATTTCGCCTGAGCGATTAATCGCTCAGTCGCTCGTTTGCATTGACTTAATATGTAAACTTGTCGCCAGCAACAAAAATAAAAGGTCCGGTGTGAACGCACCTTTAAAATGTTTTTTGTCTATTCAATGTAATTTTCAATCTATGAAATCAATCTGTGCCTTTTTTTTGCCAAGCTTCTCTCAAGTTTTACTCTTTCAAATAATCAACCATCTACAGAACTTTTCAGTACGCTATTTTTCTACTTCTTCTTCTCATCATCATTATCATTAATTATTATTATTAATAATATTGTTTAAAGTGAGCCTCTTATCGTTTAACAGAAAAATACATCATACAAACAGCAACTTTTGCAGCCTTGTCAGTCTGATGGCGAGTTATCACCTTTCTGTCATCACTAACATACTGTTAATAATCAAAGAAGCTCTGAGGCTTTGTTCTATATGTTATAATACAAGATTTAAGCATTGAGCTACAATCAGGCAACATTCATGATTTTGTACAGTCAAACTAACCAAAAACTTCTTATTGATCATCATTATAAAGTTTCAGGGCGTTCCTGTAACCATGGTAACTCACGGTGCCAGAGGGGAGGGAGAGACGCTGAATGAAGAGTTTACACAGATACACTGCAGACAAAGTTCAGACTATAGTTGTTATTTCACACATGTAGCACACAACAGGAGACTCTCCGTGTCAGACGAGTTCTCACGTGCTGACTAAACTCAATTGATAACGTAGCAGCGCGACGAGTCCTTGCTAGCTAAGCAGCTAAACTTTAGCGCCACTCCGTGTTGAGATCCCGCCCTGTGTGGGTCACTACACTGTCATTGGTCAGGCGCGCACACGCTGTTAACGATACAATTGACTGTAGAGTGTGACAATCTGTCAATAAAAATCAGCCAACAGTTCTCCTCCGATCGACATTGATCTCACAAGTCGCCTCTGTTAAGTTTGAATGACGGAAATCTGTCGTAGCGACGGAGAACTTTAATCCATGCTTAAAGGTCAGAGTTCGTTTCCTTCAGAGGCACTTCTGAAGGGAAGGAGATGAAACGTTTCTTTGACTTTGTGTTACACGCTATTTATAACACTACCCGGGTAGTTTTAATGTGTTAGTTCTTATCTGTTCCTGAATGAATGAAATGAATTGATGGTCCTGATGTCCTCTGAGGGCGGACCCATGGCTGGCCACACTGTAGTTCCAGTCCGTCCACAGTCTCTTTGGCTGCTCGCCATTCTGAATCATCCAATCCTAGTCCAAGGTAAAAACCAATCTACACACATAAGTTACTATCTTATCTTTCTATCCATCACTAGACCTCATTACTTATTTCCATCATTCAAAGTATCTTTTCAGGTATGACCAGCTACTCAGGATTTACAGTATTACAATCCTTGTGAAATGAATTGTTATACTTCACAACAAAGTATTTTAGTGCAAAGGAAAGAATTATCTATGATCAATTTCCATATTAAATAAACAATTAAATTATTTACTTCTTTTAAGCACTATTTACTAGGGTTGGGTATCGTTTGAATTTGAACGATTCCGGTTCCGGTTCCGATTCCGATTCCGATTCCTTGTTTCGATTCCGGTTCCTAACGATTCTCGATTCCGATTCTTTTAAGAGGCAGGGTCAAAAAAGTTTAGGATATTTTAAATGAGCTAGCTAACCAAAGGTCTTTCTGAATGAAATAGTCTGACCTTCTCCATCAATTTTAATTCTATGAACTTTTTACTTTTTATGAACTTTACTATGAATTTCTCACAGGGCTGTTTTCAACTAGAATATAAATATCAAATCTATGAACTTGAATATAAATATTATAAATTATAAATAAATTTTCGCAGGGGTACACTTTCCTCAAGAGAGCTTTATTTTTGAAAACCTCATGAAAACACATTTACACGAGTGTATGATGCTGCAGGTACTTAAACATGTTATCGTGCTCCCACTGATGGGCTAACCTGGTGCAGAAAAGCAAATAAACAATAAGGAACAACTTGTAAAACCCAGTCCAGATTAGCAGCAGGTACAGTATAAAATCAAAAACAGTTCTTGTTTAGGAAAATGATCATATCTGCCTTCTCAGGCAGGATGCGTGAGCGTTCTGGACAGATAGTGTCTCCTACTGTGGAGAACACACGTTCGCTGGGTGTAGAAGAAGCTTGAACGCATAAATAGGAGAAAGCGAGATCTGACAGCAAAGGATAAGTCTTTTGTTGGTTCCACCACCATGCAGCAGGGTCCTCAGACATAAGGACCAGTGGAACTTCCTGGTATATCTGCAGCTCTCTCTCCACTTGTTTCTTGATGGACATGGAGCTCTGCTGTGACACTACGTTCTGTGCCTCTTCCTCAGCGAACAGCTCCTCCAGTGGAGTCTTCCTGGGCAGTTTGCAGGGAGGCTGTTGCTAAAAAACAAAACAAAAGGTTCATCAGTATTATCACTAAAAAAGGGAAAACATCCATTAAAGGCATGATCATTATTTAAATTGAAAACCTATATAATATCAGCTATCTTACACTCTCCTGCTCATTCTCATTCTCCTCATTTGCCTCATTCTCAGACTGCATGGTGTCCCCATCAGCTCCACAGTCTTCCTCTGTTGACTACAAAGAACATAATTAGCATTTAGATCTTAGATTTTAATAGCTGAAAAGGACAGTTGTGCATGAATGACATTTCACCTGTTCAATCAGCTTTCTCTGGATCTGGTCCCAGATGGTGTTATCATCATCCAATTTATGTTTAAAGCGCGGATCCAACGCAGTGGCCACTTGGAGAAAGTTCCTGATCTCATCATTCTGCAAAACACATGTTCTTTAAATGTTTTAACAAGCCACAGAATATTTCTGTTCTTCAACAATTTCTTTCCAGGTGCCCTGCCTCAGTCACTTACCTGGTAGCGCTTGGATAGGTTTGCCCAAACCTGTTTTTTAAGGTTTGACACAAAGACTGTGTCTCCATCTTTTACAGCCAGGTGTGCCTCAAGCTTTTTGAGGATAGGCAGAATCTGTCCGCATGTGGGACTCTTTTGGGAGGACACGCAGAGTGTTGACGTGTAGAGCACCTTCATCAGGTTGATGAAGTCTTCAGCTCTCCTAAAATCCTCCTCAGTTAGCCGAGCAAGTCTGTATGAAAAAGAATTAAGAAAACATAGGTTGGAGTTAGCAATATTCTCTTTTGAGGGGGAACTTCCGGTTTGCTGACCATGGAGTAGACATGCAGCTCTCTAGCTCCCGCTACTAACTTTTTCATTTATCATTTTGAACCCTACTTTTTTTGTCATAACGTCGAGCGACTGAGTCCAATTGGGAATAACATCGACACTACGGCAGTAATTATGTCAAGATATGGGAAACAAACCAAGAAAGACATTGCAGCAGATGACTCTGCAGCTTGCGCTAGCAGCGCTGCTAGCATATCAACGGAAAGCATCGCGGATCTGCTCGAGAAACACAGGGCTTCATTGGCCGCTGACTTCAAGTCATCGTTTGCTGGTCTGGAAGGCAAGCTAGACAAGGTTCAAGTTGAGGTCGCGGCACAGGGACGGCGTATAACTGATCTCGAGTCCAATGCGGAGGAGGTTAGCCTTGTGCAGCAGCTTGAAGCTACATGCTCCGAGTTGCAGAAAGACAACAAGTGGCTGAAATCGAAACTCTCTGATCTGGAGGGGCACAGCAGAAGACAGAACATTCGCATTGTGGGTTTGCCGGAGTCCGTTGAGGGCGCACGCCCAACCGCCTTTTTTTCTCAGCTCCTCGTTGATGTCTTGGGTGAGCAAACACTCCCTTCCCCTCCGGAGCTGGACAGAGCCCACCGCAGTTTAGCGCCCAAACCTGGCTCACGGGACCGGCCGCGTCCCGTCATCATTCGCTTTCACCGATACCAGATTAAGGACTTGGTGATACGAGAGGCACGCAAACAAGGTGAGCTGGAATACCATGGCCACAAGCTCCGATTCTACGAGGACTACAGTGCTGATGTTCTGAAGCAGCGAGCTGAATACAAAGAAGTCATGGCTGAACTTTATAAAAGAGGACTCCGACCCTCTCTACTTTTCCCGGCGAAGCTGCGCATCACTCTTCAGAGCGGCGAGAAGAAGTGGCTGGCATCTGTCACTGATGCCACTAAATTCATCCATAACCTGGGAGAGAGTGCGCCCGCTCCGCCCTGATACCCGACGATGACTTCGTGGGATTGATCTGCCATAATGTAGCTACAATTTGATTTCTGTGAGTAAATAACTGTGGACAATTTCAGAGCTTTTCTCCCTGCTTCTTTGATTTGAGTTACGTTTTCTCTGCTACGTTATCCAGCTGGGCTTGCCTTTAGGTTTACCTCCCCGTATTCTTTTTTGACTATTATAAGCTAAGGCAAATTCATGAACAACATTTAACAATTTTGTTGGTCATCTCATTTGTATTTTATTTTGAGTTTTATAAGCTAAAACGAATTCATGAACGGCTATATGACAATTCTGTTGGGCATTTCATCTGTGTCTCTTGAACACTGTTTTTTTTTTTTTTTTAATTTATTTATTTATTTATTTTTTATTATATATAAAAATATATTTTTATTTCTCACCGGAGTAGTCCTGGTTTGGGGAGATTATTACAGCTGGAGGTGCAGCGTGCAGGGAGAAGAGGCATGATAACCTGTGTTATGTTATTGCTCATAGTTGTTTTAGCTTTATGGTGTATTTAGTGTTAGTTGTTCAGTATTGATAGCTTTTTTGTCATAGGGTTAACTGTTAAAAACCTATGTTGGAGCTAGTGAAATAGGAAGTATATTCTGGGGATGTATAGTACGAGACCTGAGGAGGTCTTTCTGAGCTTGCTCCACAGAGCGCTGTGTGAGCTTGGGGTTCAGGGTTTTTTTTTTTTGTTTTTTTTTGTTGTTTTTTGTTTTGTCCCCCCCCCGCGGAGCTACTCACTCTATTCTTTCTGCAAGTGTTCTAAATGAAAGGTAATTTTAACTTCATTAGCTGGAATGTTAAGGGGTTAAATCACCCAGTGAAGAGAAACAAAGTCTTCTCACACCTAAAGAAGCTCAGGGCTGGGGTAGCCTTTCTTCAGGAAACCCACCTGCATGATTCTGACCAATGGCGATTAGGTAAATGCTGGGCAGGACAGTTTTTCCATTCTAACTTTAAAGGAAAAGCCAGGGGTGCGGCTATCCTTGTTGATAGAAACATTCCTTTTGAGCCCTCCAACATTACAGCAGATAAATTTGGACGTTTTATCATTGTTTCAGGTAAGCTCTACAATAAGCCAGTGGTCTTGGCCAATGTGTATGCGCCTAATGTTGATGACGTACAGTTTTTCAATAGATTTTTCTCTGAACTCCCTGATCTAAATTCTATTTTTTTAATTCTTGGGGGAGATTTCAATTGTTATTTGGATGCAGCATTAGACCGCTCCTCACCTAAACCTACCACTCTCAGCAAATCCGCCAGTTACATTAAAGCATTTCTTGACGATTTTAGCCTTTCTGATCCCTGGCGGTTCTTGTATCCTACAGGAAGAGAATATTCCTTCTTTTCCCATGTCCACCACACTTATACTCGAATTGATTATTTTTTTATAGATAATAAATTCATCTCAAACCTTAAGTCATGTAAATACGAAAGTATTATTATTTCTGATCATTTCTGAATTGGGATGGAGAGTGACTAGGGGATGGAGAACTCCCCTGGTTCTGGTACTAGCTTTTCCAGATGCTGACTATACAAGGAGACACTGGAGACTAAATCCATTGTTACTCTCCGACGAGAGCTTTCTCTCACACATCTCTACACATATTAAAACTTTTTTAAGCATCAATAGAACACCTGATGTGTCTAATAAAACAATCAGGGAAGCTATGAAAGCGTACTTAAGAGGAGAAATTATATCATTCTCAGCATATAAAAACAAGTGCTCAAAGTAGAAACAGACTGACATTGCTAATCAGATTTTAAACATAGATAAACAATATGCAAATTCACCTTCACCTGAACTGTACAAGGAGCGCTTGAAACTTCAGGCCGAATTTAACGTTCTTTCCTCTCATGAAGTCAAAAGTCTCTTACTTCGGAGTAAAAGTAACTATTAAAAAACTGGAAAAACTGGCAAACTCCTGGCTACTCAGCTGTGTGGGTTGAGATCGAAACAACTTATTGCTGGAGTACGGACTGATAATGGATGTATAACATCTGACCAGAAAGAGATTAATGACAAGTTTAGAACTTTCTACTCAAATTTATACTCTTCAGATTGTACAGCAGACTTTAATATTATGGAAAACTTCTTTAATAACCTTGAGTTACCGTCCCTTTCTCAAGAACTGAGAAATAACCTGGATGCGCCCATCACCCAGGAGAAAATTTCAGCAGCTATATCATCTATGCAATCAGGTAAATCCCCTGGCCCAGATGGGCTTCCATCAGATTTCTTTAAAAAATTCTCTGCTGATCTAGCCCCCGTCCTGTGCTCAGTGTTCTCTGATTCCTTAAACTCAGGTGCACTCCCTCCCTCGTTCAATCAGGCCTGTATCTCCTTGTTGCTGAACAAAGGCAAAGACCCACTAGATTGTGCTTCATACAGACCGATTTCATTGCTAAACACGGATGTAAAGATCCTCGCCAAAGTTTTGGCCCACAGACTGGAGGATATCCTTCCTTCTGTAATATCGCCAGATCAAACTGGTTTTATTAAAAGACGCCATTCGTTTTACAATATTCGTCGGCTATTTAACATTCTGTACTCCCCCAAACATGTGGATTCAGAGTGCCTTGCCTCTATGGATGCTGAGAAGGCATTTGATAGAGTAGAGCGGAACTATCTTTTTTTTACACTTGGAAAATTTGGTTTCGGTTCTGTCTTTTTGTCCTGGATCAAAACATTGTATAAATGTCCTTCAGCCTCTGTTTTAACCAATAGTCATTACTCTGAATACTTTGATTTACACCGTGGGACCCGGCAGGGTCGCCCACTAAGCCCACTCCTTTTCGCAATTGCCATTGAGCCTCTTGCAATTGCCCTGCGTAGCAACGGGCGGGTACAGGGAATATGGAGGAGAGGAGTCGAACATAAAGTCTCGCTGTATGCAGACGACCTACTTCTGTTTGTTTCAAAACCAACCACTTCTCTACCAGAAGAGTGTCACCAGAGAATTCAAAAACTTGTTTAAATCAAATTTTCTCACTTTATTTGATCAGGCAAAACAGATTTTATCAAAGTGGTCTCCTTTGTCTCTGTCCCTTATTGGAAGAATAAACTCGATTAAAATGACATTGCTTCCAAAGTTCCTCTACTTGTTTCAATGTCTTCCCGTTCTCATCCCCAAATAATTTTTTAGGGCCCTTGACTCATTATTGATATCTTATATTTGGAATGGTAAACATCCTCGGCTGCGGAAAGCATTTCTCCAAAGATCCAAGCAGGCAGGGGGAATGGCTCTGCCTAATTTCCAGTACTACTACTGGGCAGCGAATATTAGGTGTTTGTTATTTTGGAGACATTTCCATCTTGAACCCACTTCCCCAGCCTGGGTTACAATGGAGGTCTGTGCCAGTAACCCTGTTTCCTTACCTGCCCTCTTAGGTGCCGCACTTCCACTTGCTTCGGATATTCCCAAGAGCAACCCAGTAGTTAAACACTCCCTGTTAATCTGGGGCCAATTTAGGAAAAGTTTTGGACTACAGCTTTTTTCACTTAAAAGCCCAATTGCTGCTAACCATCTATTTGCTCCTTCAATGGCTGATGGCGCATTCAAGATTTGGCACAGAAAAGGTTTGAGATGCTTTGAAGATCTATACATTGATAATTGTTTTGCGAGCTTTTCTCAACTAACAGAAACTTTTGGCATTGCCAAAACCCACTTTTTTAGATTTTTACAAATTAGGACTTTTATACAGCGCTTAACGACCCAATTTCCTTATAAACCCCCAGTTAACCCTGTTGATATATTTCTTTCTGTTAACCCCACTTCTAAAGGTATCATGTCCAATCTATATAACCTTATCTCCAAACTGCACTGCTCTTCAATGGCAACTATAAGAACTGCTTGGGAGCAAGACCTAAATTACACCTTTACAGAGGACACATGGGACTCGGCGCATGATCGGATACACTCCTCTTCTATGTGTTCTAGACATGCACTTTTGCAATTTAAAGTAGTGCATCAAATTCACATATCAAAAACCAAATTAGCGCGAATGTACCCTGATGTCGACCCTACATGTGATAAATGTAAAGGCGCACCTGCCTCACTCTACCACATGTATTGGACATGTCCCTCCTTAGGTAACTTTTGGACATCGGTTTTCCATGCGTTATCAGAAATCCTCCATCATCGAATTGAGCCCAATCCCTTGACTGGTATTTTTGGCATTGCTCCAGATTTGAACTTACATAAAGCTATGCTCAACTTTCTTGCTTTTGCCTCTTTACTAGCCTGACGAGCTATTTCACTTAAGTGGAAGGACCCAGCTCCTCCTTCCTATTCACATTGGCTCAGAGACATGATATCCTGCATGAATCTAGAGAAGATTAGATACACTATTCGGGGATCAGAAAACAAATTCTACAGAATATGGCGCCCCTTCTTGGTATTTTATGAAAAACCTTCAACAATAATTTCTGAGTACCCCCGCCCCCCCTTCTTTTTATTTATTTATTTATTTTTTATTATTATTATTATTATTATTATCTATTTTATTTATTTATCTATTTTTCATGTATTTCACCTTTTTTTGGTGGTGTCTGTGCTTGTGCTTTTGACAAGGGGTTGTGTTGTGTTATGGATGTTGTACGAAAAATCAAAAAACTTTCTTCCTGTGCATTGATTGTCTTATATGTATTTTATCATTAATAAAAAGACCATTGAAAGAAAAAAGAAATATTCTCTTTTTTTCTTAACAAAACACCTAACATACGCACTCCCTACATTAGCACATTCACATTCACTCTAATACTGTTCTTTGAATTCATATTTTGTGTGTACTGATATTTTTTGTCTAAGCTCTTCTATCTATCTCTACCTGTCCCTTTCCATATTTTTTCTCAGCCGTTGATCCAAGCTGGCTGCTTGAATTGCAGGGTACTGCTCTGTGAATCTCTCCAGCATTAGGTACAGAGAGTTCCAGCGTGTTCTCACATCAAGTATGAGTGAGTGTCGGGGCAGCTCTGATAAAAACAAGAACATCAATTTTAAGTTATTTAGCAGATGCTTTTCATCCTAGGAGACAAACAATACTTTTGTAAAATTGTACTCAAATACTATAGTACTACTCTGCAGAGCTAATAAATAATAATAAGATCAGACATATAAAGTCATTACGTGCAGTAGGTGATTTGTTAATTTTTAACAGGGGGGATGGCTCAATGGGAGCACCACCCTGCCCCGACACACCTATGTACACCTCCCAAAGGACATTGTTGCAGGACGCCTTAACCATAACTGACATTTCTAATTCTCCAATTCTATTTTATCCAGTTATCTTCCTTCTCTCCCTACTACAATTGTCCTTTTATAACTGTATTAAGGTAATGAGTAAATACACCTTTAAACTGTACGCAGTGGACTGAGTTTATTCAGGCAGGGTTTTCTCATGTTTCTCACAATACACTACAAGCAGGGTCATTTTAAGTTACATGACCCACATGACCCCTTGGAATTTTTTACCATCTAAATTCCTTGAAGGACACACAATGAACATTGTGCAAAATAGTAGAGCCTGACCGATTTATCGGCCGATACGAGCCTCTCACAGATATATCGGTTTCGGCGTATATATTGTCCGATATGCACCGATATGAAAACCTTATATTTAAAAACTATAATGGAGAAAAACATGCTTGGGGCAATACAAAATTGGTGTAATGACATAGTTTGTCCAGCAGAGTGCACTTCAATGGGGGATAAAACAGCTGGTGTCAGGAAATGTAACAGCTACCTCACAAATGGTTAAACTAAAAACCAGCACAAAAATGACAATTACCAACATAACATAAGCCACCATGTTCTGAACAGGCACACTAAAAACACTTACAAAAAGTAACATTTTAGTTTTAAAACAAGCAAACTTGTTGTGCTCCTCTACACGAGAGACACGCTGGGAATCCACCGGAAGCTGCTCTATGACGTTGCGTCTGCTACAGGTTTTGTTCCGCCCTCTGCACGGCATCATACCATGAATGTATAAAGAGAACCCAGCGGGAACGTTTCAGAACCGAGCCTTTGGCCTGCCCGATTTTGTTGACTTGCTCAGATTTTGTTGATCTGGTCATTTTTCGTTTTTATACAATCGGGAGTCTGCACAGGGTGTTTTATTTTGAAAATTGACCAGATGCTCTATGTCGTTCCTGTGTCTCTGACTTCCTGCCGGCGCGATCTGCTCTGTGCAGCTTGTTGCGGCTTCCGTCAAAAATCGACCAGGCAGCCGGAACGCAAAGCAGCCGTGCACGGCTTGACCCTACTGTGCGCCGGAGCTGATTGCAGCCGCTTGTGATTTGTAACACACTTTCTGCTACTAGGGGATGGAGAGTGATGGCAGGTTAACAAGGGGGATGCTTTTTGGTAATTTTGCTAACAAGGGGGACGGCATCCCCCTTCAAATCGCCTACTGATTACGTGTCAATGCACAACAGTTAAATAAAGTGAACTTTGTGTGTCTTACGTAGAAGTTCTTGCTTCTCTTGGAGAACCACCTTCGCCATCAAGCACCTCTTCATCCACACAACAATGGTTCGGACCATGGCCACCCACTGACTCACTGAATTTAGGGAGTATAGACTTTGTGCTGCTAGATTAAGTGTGTGGGCAAAACAGCACAGTTTCACAAATTGCAGGCGCTTAATAGCCACATCCATGTTGGCAGCATTATCTACAGTGATTGCTACAATTTTATCAGATATGCCAAACTCTGACAGAACATCACTGATTTCCTCTGCAACAACACAACCGGACTGTGCTTTGTACACAGCCTTTGTTTTTAGCACTTTTTGCTGCATTTTGCCCTCTACTATGTAGTGTGCTGTGATGGTGAGGTAGTGGTCCTGTGTGATGCTACTCCAGCCATCACATGTGAGTGCAACAGAGCTGACTTCACTGAGCTCTGTAATAATGTTAGACTTCTCAACCTTGTACCACGATGGGATTAATGTGTTTGACAGGTAGTCCCTGGAAGGTGGTGTATATTTGGGGTTTAGAGTTTTCACCATGTCCCTGCAAACATAAACAAACATGTAATGTTGCTGTTACTGTTTAGCTCAGTATTAATTAGCTTAGCTCTATCGTTATTGCTTAACTAACCAAAATGTTGGTGATTCCACCTCTGAAAAGGGATGCAGCCTTTTCACGATGTGTGCAGTGACCTTTCTGTGGCACTCTTCCACTTGTTGCACCGACATCTTCCCCTTTGCCGCTATGGTGAACGGAGTAGGCTCAGCACATTGCGAAGTTGTGGAGTCACCAGCCTGGCTAGCAATCTCAGGTCGTAAATTGTCTATGAAAAAATATGTGGGCTAATTTGTTAGCTGCCTCAATGTTGGCGCAAGACATATTATTTATTGTATATGTATTGTTTTACTTACCGGATTCGGACTGCAGTGCAGTCACTGCGGTGCCAGGCTGGGGGTTGGAGCCAGAGCCGGAGCCAGAGCCAGAGGAAGATGCAGCGGAGGACGGTCAGCGCAGCGCGTCAAAGATGGGGCACACATTTATTTCTATTCCATGAACTCGGAGGAGGTGTTTTTTCATGTTCGTCGTGCACCCTTCTATGCACGAAACAATCTTGTCACAAGTGTTGCATTTTGCTGAGATTTCGTTCTTTTTAGAAAAGTGAAGCCACACTTTGGACCGCCGACGCACGCTATCGATGGTCGACTCGCTCGGTTATGCAAACACTTCCGGCGGACGCTTCTTCGTTAGTGTTCAGCGGCTTCTTCTTCCGGTTGGTGGACTGGGTATCGAAACTAGGAATCGAAATTTAAACTTTTGAACGATTCCGGGAGAATCGGAAAGCTAGTCCCGGTTCCAATCGATACTCGATACCCAACCCTACTATTTACCCTAAACAGTTTCTTAAATCACTGTATGTTAAACAGCTTTTAAATGTAACTTCTTTAAACATACATCTTTTAATATATTACCCTTTTAAAACATGAAGTTGAACTGTATTACCACTATTTATTGAATAAATGCATTTCGGCAACCAAAATGAAGTAAATCAAACTGCATCTGTGACAGATATCACAGTGAGTGAATACTCTTTTTAAAGTGAAACTCTCACCAAAATGCAAGCTAGGCTTTTTTTGTGAATGTATTTGAGTCAAACCTTCATGCAAAAGCATAATTACGACGAAAAAGCACAGAGTTTACTAAGAAGAAGGTTTTTGAACAACTCACGTTAGCAGTAGCTGTAGCCATCCTGCCAGTTGAGATGTGTCGATCCCCGAGTGCGGCGTAACATGGAGGAGAAAGCTCCATGTTATGCCGGGGATCGGGGATTGCCGCTTCTCGACTGGCAGTACAGCGACGAGCGTAGCAAGCTACTGCTAACGTGAGTTGTTCAAAAACCTTTTTAGTAAACTCTGTGTACACAAACAATGTTCTCAATGCTCGTGTTCATGTCTAGAGACCCTGGTGATGCTACGAGCAAAGTTTCATGTTGTGTCGAGTCTTCTTAGTGTTTTAAAAATAGCGATTTTGATGCTACCTTAAAGTTGCCCCTGCACACCATTGAAAATGAGTTTGAACCGGAAACGGAACTACGGTGAATCTTAAAAGTGGCTTTTTCGTCGTAATTATGCTTTTACATGAAGGTTTGACTCAAATATATTCACAAAAAAAGCCTAGGTTGCATTTTGGCGCGAGTTTCACTTTAAAAAAATGATTTTAAGAAGTTGAAAAGAAACTGGTGTAATGCACCTTTAATGCTGCACCACGCTATCATTACTGTGCTGCAGTTATCAATTTAGTTTACACAGTATGAAAACGAAAGCCGTTAGCATCGCGGCTAGCGCCGTTAGCGATATTTTTTAAGACTTTCTAGGCGACTTACAGTGATACAATCTGTACCAAGATAGTGTTAAACATTAGGCATCAAAACCATAACTCCGATTGGTTTAAAGGAAAGTATCTAAACAAAGGCATCATGTGGTCAACTAATGTCAACAAGCTAACATTGAGGGTTAGCCTATTAGCAACCTGTGGCCATGCATTGGCTATGCATTGCTTACCGGAGTTCACAAGTGAGCCCACAAGACAGATGCGGCTCCTCACGTTCACTTTCACACACTGAAATCAATTCCTGATAAACAACTTATTAGTAGTTGATATTAGGTGATTAATCATGGATTAATGACTTTTATATGGTATTTTCATGCCGGGAGAAGCTTGTTCGTAGCGTGCTTCATCTCAGCCAGAAAAGAAGAGAAGAGACATGAAAGAGCGCGCTAACATAGCGATACAGGGCGGGTGCGCCACCCTCTGTTCGGGCATGAAATTACACCTCTAAATAACTGGATAGGTTTAGTAACCCTATGTAGGTTCATGTGGGTTACATAAAGTTAGCAGGATAACCAGCTATCCCCAATCTGTTCTGTCTGTAATACCACTGCAAGCAGTGACAGACCAACAGCCCCCGTAATTTCAGCTGGGAGATGCATGCAAGTGGCTAGTTTGCTAAATTTAAAGCTCTTGCTTTTAGTGTTATACATGAAAACAATAAACTCATAAAATGTTAAGAAAGGAAACATTCTTACACCTATTTGCCTCTCCGAACTACAAAAATACAACCATCCAACTTCTAAATTAAAATTTCTCTGTTTTACTGAACTGTGATGAGCTTGATTGCCTTTTTAACTAATTGTAAAACACTCTTAATTCAAACTCGACATAAAGGAATTAAAACTCACCACTAACACTCAACAGTCTTGGTTTGTCTTCCGGCAATCACCTCTGGTTTGGTCAAAATTAATCCTTGATCCAAAGAGTAAGATGTGAAAATTTTCTGGCTCTATATGTTGTTTTCACCCGCTGCACATGCCCACCTCTTTTACCACTATACACCCTCATGTCCCATCCTGCTGTGTCTTTGTGGCTCTGGATACATTGCCTTGTTCCGAGCCCTCATAAATCACTTACATCACAGTACTGTATTGTACTTGAATGTATCCCCTGTTGTGAAACTGACCTCTGTCGATCTGGGAGGGTGTTCACTGGGAGGCAGATGAGCCCTGTCAAGCTGAGCCCACAGTTTCCCACAGCTAATATGCTAAATAAAGGCTACACCTTTAAGTGTGCTTATTTTAAAAAGTCTATTCTTGAGAGCATTCATGGGATTGCACTTGGTTGCATGTACACAAAAAAAAAGCATCTGATGATTTTCTTGTGGTAAAGTATAGACAAAGGCAAAGAGAGCTTGAGACAGCAGTTCAAATTTTACAGGCTTTCTCACTTCCACACTAAATCCTACTTTCAATGACTACTGCAGTCTCAAAAAATATTCAACCCCTGAATAGAATTCCTCATAAGAGCACACATTTGAAAATCAGGTGTGGTCTCAAGCATTGGCGCCGCCAGCCGGAATCCTGTACGCACTGTGCGTAATTTTTTTGAAGGTGAAAAAAAAAAAAAATAAAGCAATTTTCTTTTTTTTTTTTTGAGGGTGGTGTAATAAAGATGCTTGTTTGTAATAGGCTCCAGTCCAACAGTCCACTGATTGTTAAGCCAATCACTGGAAGCCTAACATAAAGGCCAATGATTGTCGTTTACGTCATCTGTCACTTGTGATTTTGATTTCTGGCGCCTATTCTTCTTCTGCTATAGTACACTACCGCGGTCCGCCTATGTGGTGATTATGGTCCGGTCCGGTATAGAAATGTCAAAAAGACAGTTGAGCCTTTTCCAGGCATTTGAAAAAAAGAGAACCAAGCCCACGATCACAAACACGCAGCAGAGCAGCGAGAATGAAGGCGCTACCAGTAGACAGGCAGGACATGAAGGTGAGGTAGCTAGCTCTTCTGCCTCTTTGGTGGTTGCAGCCGCCGTCAGTGCAGATCCAAGCCCCGAGCCCACACAGGACACACAGCAGCAGCAAAGGATGGTGAGTACTGCTGCATATGAAGATGACCTTGGCTGTGTTAACGCTGATGAACTCAAAATGACATCTAACTCCGTTAAACTGAAAGCGTTACAGTCAAGATTCAAGCCTCCCAGAGGGTGGGTACCTCCTACTAGAGTCATATGTGGGAAGCAGCGGAAAATACCGGAGTACAATCCCGCATGTGTGCGCAATTGCGCATAGCGTGTGTTGCCCCTTCTCCACTACACAATACAGCTCGGCTCTACTCGACTCAGTTTAGGTGTTTTTCCATCACAGCTGAGTTCTTCATAGTTCCTCCTCAGTGGGGGCGACATCATCATATCATGGCGGCTACAGTCGCATCATATCGTTCTCTTTTTTCTCTCCTCTGGTCAGCTCCAAACTCACTCGTCTGCACCGCGATTACGGACCACAGTGTGGTTTTCCACACAGCAGCCATTTAACTCGTGTCAGAATAACCACAGTCTCACAGATCATGTGGGCGCTGCATCTGTTATTTCACTGATACTGAAAACATTAGATTTTGTCTTGAAAAAGTGTTTTTCCATTTGTTGTATTTGCCGTTTTGAAATTGAATCCTGGCGGCGCCACTGGTCTCAAGCACACCTCATGCAAGCAATCAAGGGCTTCATTAGTTGCATCAGGTGTGCTTGAGATAGAACACATCAAATACCTGGACTGTTGACGGTGATGTTTCATTGCATGTTAGAAATATGGGTATGGGTAAAATTTAAGTCAAGAGAATTGTCCAAAACATTCAGAGAAGAGATCATTGCCTTGCACAAACAAGGAAAAGGATACAAAAAGATAGCAAAGGCACTGAATGTTCCTAGAGATACAGTTGGAAGCATAGTTCGCAAGTTTAAAGTTAAAGGAACAGTGGCTTCACTACCTGGACGTGGCAGAAAGAGGAAGCTATCAACGGCTGCCACCAGAGTCCTGAGAAGGCAGGTGGTCAAAAACCCTCGACTGACTGCAAAAGACCTGCAGCAAGAGTTGGTGGCAGCAGGCACTGAGGTTTCAGTTTCCACAGTAAGGTGCATACTAAACGCTGAAGGGCTCCATGCCCGAACTCCAAGATGTACACCACTACTGACCCAAAAGCACAAGAAAAGTCGGCTCCAATTTCCAAAACTATACAAATAAGCCAAAGAGGTTTTGGGATTCTGTTCTGTGAAGCGATGAAACAAAACTGGAACTTTTCGGGCCTATGGATCAGCGGTATGTCTGGAGGAGGAAGGATGAAGCATAGCTGAAAAGAATACCCTGCCTACCAGTGAAGCATGGCGGTGGCTCAGTGATGCTCTGGGGCTGCTTCACTTCCTCTGGCACTGGAAACCTGCAGCATGTGGAGGGCATGATGGATTCAATCAAGTATCAGGAAATCCTGGGAGAAAATGTCATGCCATCTGTGAGGAAGCTGAAACTTGGGCGTCATTGGACCTTCCAACAGGACAATGATCCCAAGCATATCTCAAAGTCCACCAAGGCTTGGTTTCAGAAAAAGTCCTGGAAAATACTAGAGTGGCCATCACAGTCGCCTGACTTGAACCCCATTGAAAATCTCTGGTAGGATTTGAAAAAGGCAGTTGCAGCATGCACACCCAAGAATATTAGTGAACTGAAGACCTTTGCCCATGAGGAATGGGCTAAGATTCCTCAGGAACACTGCGAGAAGCTGGTTTCTGGCTATGCATCACGTTTGCAGCAGGTCATAACAGCAAAAGGGTGCTCTACTAAGTACTAAAGATGCTTGTCATGAAGGGGTTGAATAATCTTGAGACTGCAGTAGTCATTAAAAGTGGTATTTTGCAGAGATGGGGACTTGAGTTTGCGACTCGGACTTGAGTCACACTTAAGTCGCACACAAAAAGACTTCAGACTTGACTTGGACTCGTGTTTTGGGACTCGTGAACAATCATTATGTTTTCTTTTTTGGCGTATTAATATTGAGGAAACTCTGAAACGTCTGACGAGCTTAATGTGATTCCTTCCTTTTTGTCATGGTAATCATGGTAACCATATTACGCATCGGGTGCGTGCCTCGCGGCCTCACGCACTAGTACCGGATGACGACTATGGCGACCAGCGGCACACCTGCAGCGGCTGCTGTACCATTTGTGATTACGTTTGGTTATAAAAACTTCAAACAGGATGGCACCAACAAAAGGAGCGCTGACTGCAAAGTCTGCAGTACCCAAATCAAGGATGCCTGATCCACCACATCAAATTTTATCAGGCACCTGAAAACTCACCCGGATAGGTCAGGCACATTAGCGCATATCACTTAGCTTGCTACTAGTTTTGTAACTGAATATTTGAATAGATGAGTGAATGTTAGTTTGCTTGTCGCACTTGTTTGCATTGAGTGGCATTGACATGACGTAAAAAAAACGTTTATCATATACGTTCCACTGCCACCATCTACTGACTAACGTTAACCGTAGAAAAATACATAGTTATACTGGCATCTCACAGGCAGGTTACAGGTTAATTGTTGACCACGTAACGTTAATGTTACAGGTTTACCAGGTTACCATTACACTGAGTTTGAGTGAGAGGATAGAGGAATGTGTCATTAGAGACCCAGTGTAACTAAACAATACGGTTGCAGAGTTAAAACTTTAACTTTTTTGTCCACTGGCAAAATGGCTAGACTAGTGAATGTTGAAATTTTACCAGCCACTCAATAGATTACCATTGTTATTTTGGCTGGTGAGTGCAGCATACAGTAACAGCCACTTGCATGATTTACCGGCATCTGAATGGTGTTAAAGGGATAGTACGGATTTTTTGACATGAAGTTGTATGACATCCTCACCATCAGTGTCGTGCATCAGCAGTGACTTTTCCCCCACTGCGTCCTGTGAGCCGAGGTCTGTCCCGCTGTTGTTGCTGAAGAAAGTAGTTACGGCTAGTTTGCGGGGTCACTAAGATAAAGCGTTTTGCTTCAAAAAACAATATCCGTTCAAAGGAGTAAAACATTTGCATCACAAAATCGTTTACGACAAAAAAGTCAGACCTCACGATCACCTGGCACTATTTCCCCTCCCTTCGTATCACTGCGCGCTTCCGCCTGTTGACACACGGCACCGCTCCGTCAGCTGTTTCACGGTGTTTACATGCTCGGATGTGCGAGAGAGCTAACGTGAGAGCTAACGTGAGTACTAGCGAGATTATTAGACAAGCGGATATATAAAAATGGTGCGGATTTGCGATTATCCGGGTTGCAACAACAAAGATCACACCAAGTCGCCGTATATATTTCACCGCTTTCCTGTCACGGACATTGCTATTAGGCAACTTTGGCTTCTTGCCATAGGCTTGAACATTGAAGCGAGACTGCCAAGGGTGAAAAAGCTTCGTGTGTGTAGTGCACACTTCAGCAAGGACGATTATGTTCCTACACGCCCAGGAAAGAGGAAGAAACATGTTTTGAAGAGCGCTGCTGTGCCACGACCCCAGGTATGAACAACTATCTACAAGCTAAAGACGGTGCCTTTTTATATGATGACTGTTATTATTATTGTCAGTAACTATGTACTGTCTGTACAGGTCCAACTTCAGCTTGGACCGCTTCTCTGTCTCTCTCCTCTCTCTCTGCCCGTTCTAACTCCATTTGACGAAGCTCGGTGTCTGTGTATTCGGGTTCATAAAGATATCCCTTTGGCTCTGTGGTAAAAGGAATGTCTTCATCACTCGTTTCGTAGGCAGACATATTTACGTTTACCATCCGAGCATGTAAACACCGTGAAACAGCTGACGGAGCGGTGCCATGTGTCAACAGGCGGAAGCGCGCAGTGATACGAAGGGAGGGGAAGTAGTGCCAGGTGATCGTGAGGTCTGACTTTTTTGTCGTAAACGATTTTGTGATGCAAATGTTTTACTCCTTTGAACAGATATTGTTTTTTGAAGCAAAACGCTTTATCTTAGACCCCGCAAACTAGCCGTAACTACTTTCTTCAGCAACAACAGCGGGACAGACCTCGGCTCACAGGACGCAGTGGGGGAAAAGTCACTGCTGATGCACGACACTGATGGTGAGGATGTCATACAACTTCATGTCAAAAAATCCGAACTATCCCTTTAATTTTGTGTCCAGCAGATGTAGCTAACTATAACTGAGATTGGATGATTAGTTACTATTGCATGACTAATAATGTTAGATTTACGAGATTACAAGATTACTTTATTTGTCATACAGAAGTCACAGAGTAACATGCAGTGAAATGTCTCCTGGTTACTCCTCCTAACTGGCCTTATAAATAGAATAAATAAGATAAATATAAATAAAATCAAACTAATATGATGTAAATAATAATAATAAAGTAAATAAAAAAATAAATAAAGTATAATAATAATAATAAGTTGTTTGCATTTAGCTCAAGTGTGATGATTTGCACTAATTGGAATGATGTTAATTACAGTGTCTTTGACTGGGTGAGGTGTAACATTTTCTATATTTGTTCTTATTATGGTCCCACTGAGCCTGCACAATAGGAGTCAAGATATACTGTAACTGTATGTTCATGTTGGAAGAATACAGTTTCCTTTAAAGGAAAGCATTCATTGTGTGTTTTCTTCATATTGCATTGCAATAGCCTGTTTAAAGTGATCATATAACAAACAACTAATCAGTACTGATACTGTATACTAATAGATAAAGGAGTGATAATAATACAGTAAATGCTATGAATTTCTTAGATATAGCTGTGCAGTATTCTTAGTAGACCGGATAGCAGCAGATGACAGAAGGCTCATTACAACCAGAAGAGACATAAGACTTTTATTTTTTAGAGACTTGAGACTTGACTTGGACTTGCAAAAAAAGACTTGTGAACATCTCTGGTATTTTGTGTTGAATTTGGAGAAACCACTTGTAATATTAGTTTGGTTGAGCTATTTAAATTGTTCTTGTTTGATTTGTTTATTGCAAACAGCTGCTAGTTTGTACATGTTGCCGATAAACCTAATTTGTAGTGGGGGTTGAATGATTTTGATTGCAACTGTATATATATATATATATATATATATATATATACAGTTGCAATCAAAATCATTCAACCCCCACTACAAATTAGGTTTATCGGCTTTTGGTTTCAATCTTTTGGACATTGTGATTCTGCTACAGTATTAATAAATCTCTCTCTTGGTCTTGGGGTCATGGTCCAGTCAGATTCAGGCAACTCGCCTCTCGACCCTGCCCCCCACTCTCACAGAGGGCAGGTACAGTGCAACGAGCCAGCCAGGAACCCAGAAAAAAGGCCTCTCCATTATTTAATAGGCTTTGCTATGAAGTTATGTTGCTGTGGGCTTATATAATTTTTCGAACTAATAGTAGTAATAGCACTGGTAAAAAATAGTAATTTTTTTTTCTTTTCTTTTCTTTTCTCCCCCTGTTTGCGGCGCCCCCCGTGGATGATGGCGCCCTTAGCATTCGCCTATACAGCCTATGCCAAGGGCCGGCTCTGGTTACAAGCCATTGACAAGAACAGATTTGTGGTTGTCACGTTATATGTAAAACCTTTTGGCTTGTAATTATCACAGTCAGTAAAGGAACAGTCAGTATGTGGTCACGTAGTCAAATCAGTCATGTGGGGTTTTCACAATCTGGCAATATTGTAACCTTTTTTTGAGTTATGTATATACTGTTGTAGTAGTAGTGCAACTCTTAGTTTCGCAATGTCGACTTAAACAACAGACAGCGTTGGCAAATTATAAATGCCAGTTTATTTACAATACAGTCAGTATCAGTATATAAAAGACAAATGTAAAATGGAACCTATTGCTCCTTACTGGAGATTTTGGAATGAAAATGAAAGTGTTGGCCCATAAATGTAGCTGCTATTATACCTGTGCAAGGGACTTCCCATCTCTTTAAACAAATGTTTTAGCAGCTATTTGTTCACAAAGTAAAGTGATCTACATGCTGTGAATATATGTAGAAATTACAGATTGACCTTGTTAATATAATCCTGGAACACGTAATCAGTAATTTATAGATACACCGAGTATCATAGAGTATAAAAAAATAGAAACATGATCATATATGTGTATGTTAGACTTACAGTGCCTATAAAAAGTATTCACGCCCTTGAATGTTTCCCCCTTTTATTGCTTTTATAAATGAAATCATGGTTCACCCCCTTGAAAATGACTGACCTTATTCAACAGAGGTCCAGCCAATTGGTGCTATTATAGTCTCACTGTTAGTGAAATGGTGATCACCTGAGTGCAGTGAATGTGTCTCAAGTGACTGTAGTATAAAGACACCTGTGCCTGGAAGCCCAGTATTCCTGGCTACAATAACACCATGAAGACAAAAGAACACTCCAAACAACTCTGAAAAGGTTATTGAAAAATGTAACTCAGGGGATGGATACAAAACCATTCCGAGTTCAGTTAAATCCATCATTAAGAAATGGAAGGAATATGGCACGTGATAAATCTGCATAGAGCAGGCCATCTTCACAAACTGAGTGACCGTGCAAGAAGGAGACTAGTGAGGGAGGCCACCAACATACCTATGACTACTCTGAAGGTGTTAGAAGCTTCAGTAGCTTACATTTTGTCCAAAGCAATTTACAGTAATTCATACATTCATACACTGATGGCAGCAAGGTGCCGACCAGCGCATCAAGAGCAGTTTGGGGTTCAGTATCTTGCTCAAGGACACTTCGACATGCAGATCAGGGGAATCGAACCAGCGACCTTCCGATAACAAGACGCTGAGCCACAGCCACCCACAGTAGCTGAGATGGGAGAGACTCTGCATACAACAACTGTTGCCCAGGTTCTTCACCAGTCAAAGCTTTATGGCAGAGTGGCAAAGAGAAAACCACTGTTGAAGAAAGCCCATATTAAAAATGAGTTCACCCAAAGGCATGTGGGAGACTCCAAGGTCAACTGGAAGAAGGTTCTTTGGTCTGATTTTTTTTTTTTTTGTAAATTCTTGTCAAAAAAGCCAAATTATATTGACCATGATTTCATTTATAAAAGCAATAAAAGGGAAAAACATCCAAGGGGGTTGAATACTGTTTATAGGCACTGTACATGTATTTTTACATTCTATAAAACCACATCCTCCTGCAGTACCTGGGGTTCCAGACCCCAGTTGGTCGTTTATCTCTTTGTTGTCCCATTTTAGTCACTGCTCCATTTGGTGGCATCAGGCCTGTTTCAGGCTGAGACTCAAAACTCTATACTCTAAAACTATATCTAAATGAAGGAGTCATATTGCATGTTTCATCAAAACAATTGTGACATCCTGCATTTACTAATCTAAATCACTTTCAATAAAATCAGTAATTCAAGTGAGACCTGAGAATTCAACACCTTCCTAAATCTTGTTCCACTCTTCTTTTGAAGCAGAACTTGGTTGATGCAGTTGCCACAGTGATGTAAAGTGACACAGTTGCTGCCACTGTGATGCTGGAGCAGTTACAAGCTAATCAGACTCTCCTCTCCTGCCTCTGGCTCCACTGTATTGACAGCTGCTATATCAACTGGAAAAACGTGTTCTGCAGGTGGAGCTGGGGGCGGGCCAGAGGGGCAGCTACGGCCCGGTTTGTTGTTGTGTATGTTGATAGGGTGATAGACAAAACAGTAGGCTCCAGGTTTACAGCTGTTCTTGACAGTGACAGCCAGCTCTGTAGGGGACAAGTTCTGATGAACGCCATCCATATACACACTAAGCGTGTAGGAATCTGGGGACAGAAACAGGGGGCATGAGAATGCTGATGAGGTAGTGATAATATAATCATAGTGCCACAGTAACCCCATATAAAACACACATTTTTGACACCAGCAAACTTTTATTAGGGTTCGAGTATCAACTGGTGCGAGGACCCTCTTGAAATTCAAGAAACTCAACTGTACATGATCAAATCTGCACCAAACTTAATTTAAATTAAAAAATGTAATTAAATTTACATATCAATATTCACTTACAGTCATAGCACCCCCTAGTGACAGCAAGAAATGACATATTTTAAATAAAGATGTCCTCCTCCTAGCCTGGTGACCACATCAACCTTGAACAGGCTGAGAAAACACGTAAGACCTTGATGATGGTGTATTGTGAACATTGTGAGTTTTAATTGAAGGGTGTGGGCGTGGCGGCATGGCAAAGGCTGATGTGGTGCCATGAAACAGGAAATTGCTATTACTCCACTGTACATAGTTAAATCTGCCCAAACTTCACGTTTGATAAGAGTCCCAGCCTGAAGACATTGACATGTATTATTCTGTATTATATGTTTGATAGGAGTCCAATTCTGAACACATTTACATGCCAATATTTGCTTACAGTTTGGGCGTCCCCTAGTGGCAGCAGGAAATTAAATTTTTTAAATAATGATGTCTTCCTCCTAGCCGGATTACCACAGCCACTTCAAACATGCTGAGAAAACACTTAAGACCTTCAGGATGCTGTATTGTCAAGATTGTGAGGTATCATTGATTTTGAGGTGGCTGTGGTGGCACGGTAAAGGTCAATAATTCACCTTGAAACAGGAAGTTGATGTAACTCCATTATACATGGTTGAATCTGCACCAAACTTGACAAGTTTGATAAGGGTCCTGGCCTGAACACATTAACATGCCAACTAAATTTCGCTTAAAGTCCTAGCGTCACCTAGTGGCAAGAAGACATAACATGTTTGTTTGATTTTTACTTTTATGTACTAGCAGGTTGACCAAATCCACCTAATAATTTTTCCAAGTCTTGAAGGCCTTCAAGATGGTATATGGTGAAGATTCTGAGTTCTCACTGGACGCTGATGTAGTAGCAAGGAACAATTCACCATGAAACAGGAAGTTGTTTGAACTTCTGTGTAAATGGTCCAATCTTTCCAAGTTTCACATGTTTGAGGTGAATGTGCCACCTTGAAACAAGAAATTGCTTTAACTCCAATGTACATGGTCATATCTGCCCCAAACTTTGTATGATGGATAAGAGTCCTGGCCTGAACACATTAATATGCCAATATTCTTTTACAGTCATAGCGCCAGTGGCAACAGGAAAAAAAATCAATTCTTCCTACAGCAGCCCCTGCTGGCTAGTTTGACTAACATGCATGAAATTCTGTACACATAGCGAACCAAGACCTTCATAAAAGTCTCTCGGTGCCACCTCCTCATCCCAGCGGGAAGTCAGACATTTTGTTTGCTCAATATTTTTGCGATTAACATGTACTTTAATGAACTCCTCCTACAGAGGACTTCAAATTTTGTGAGTGCGATCTTAACACCTTTGACATGAATAGTTATTAAAAGCTTGAATTTTCATTGAAGGGTGTGGCCTTGGTGGGCCGGCAAATATCAATGATTTGCCATTACACAGGAAAACTCAACTGTCCATGCTTGGATCTATTTTCACACATTTGATAAGATTCCCAGACTGAATACATTTATATATGTATTTGCTTGCAGTCAAAGCTCCCCCTAGTGGCAGCAAAAAATGGCATTGTTCAACAATGAGGTTCTACTCCTCCCCAGATGACTACAGCCACCTCAAAAATGCTAAGAAAACACAGGATGCTGTACAGTGAAGATCGTGAGTTTTCAGTGAAGGGCATGGCTGTTGCGGCTCGCCGAATATCAATGATTCACCTTGAAACAGGAAGCTGATGTAACGCCACTACACATGGTTGATTCTGCCCCAGACTTTACATGTTTGATAATGGTTCCAGCCTGTTTTTTACTTATATGTACTCCTGCTAGCAAAATCCTTAAGGCCTTGATGATGGTATACGCTGAAGAATCTGATCATTGGACGCTGATGCAGTAGCAAGGAATCATTCACCATGAAACAGGAAGTTGGTAGAAATTCTCTGTAAATGGTCCAATCTTTTCAAAAGCCTTGTCTGACAATCATTATTTTTATTTACATGACATTTTTATGGTGCGGTGTCTATCCTTGACATGCTAAACCTTACTTGTAATTACTCATATATACATATATATACATATGTATGTATGTATGTATGAATATATATATATATATATATATATATATATGTATATAAAATACTATCATAATATCAAATTAAAGCATAGAAACCCAGTGCTGACAGGACATGCAACAGTATCTCATTTACCTTGTTCAAAACGTGTAGCACACTGTTCAGCTAGCTGCTGGATTGTCGTGGTGGGGAGGACTCCCAGAGTTTTTGGGTTGGTTCCAATCTCAGGACAACACACTGTTAGAAAGTCCTATACAACACACATATACAAAAACGTTTCACAAAGATAACTGGATGCTTGTGGTTTTCTATTTTTAGTTCTCTTTTTCCATATGCAAGCTCTATATGTTGTACATCTATCAGTATGTCCTCATTTGTAAATATTTGTTAATGAATATTGCCTTTTAATCATATATTAATCATCCATAGTGCATACTAAAAGTGGCATTGAATACAGTTTCTTTCAACATGTGAGTCACTCTAAGCTTTCCAGATCACAGTGTTGATAACGCTGTGTGTGTGTGTGTGTGTGTGTGTGTGTGTGTGTGTGTGTGTGTGTGTGTGTGTGTGTGTGTATGTGTGTGTGTGTGTGTGTGTGTGTACCCGCACAGATCCTTGGGCCATACGCTCCTGGTTGAGCGTGCGTCGTCTCTCCCAGCGGTGGATGGAGTCCTGAACCTCTCTGCTAAGCTGCCGTGTTGCTGACCTCTGCTGGTCAAAAGTCTTAATGTGCTCCAGAGCACCATAGGTGGTGGTCAGATAGTAGGAACCTATACACACACAAAGGATGATGAAAAATGTAATATACATAAAGATGCGTCAACAAAGACAACTGTTTATGTTGATGTTATTTACTGGGTTAAAACTGCATCAGTGTGTACCTTCTCCTAGTGCTAATGAGGGGTCCATCAACTCCATCATGTACTCAACATCCAGCTGCAGGTTGGACAGATTGGATCTAGCCAGAACGTACATCATTACAGGCAGGAAGTCATCAGCACCATGGGCCCGCCCTACACACACACACACACATATGTAATATATATATATATATATATATATATATATATATATATATATATATATATATATAGCTTGTTGTCTGGCAGACAGACCTGAGGAAGCATGAATTCAGGCTTTTTACAAGACGGCATTATGATGTTGTTATTTTGGCGTGCTTCTGATCCATTTATTGCGGTCAGATCACAGAGAAATCTCTTCATTTTGGGTTCATACTGATTTGGTTCATGGTTATTTTTATTTATTTATTTGCTTTAGACGTGATTAAAAATGTATAATCCCACGATCAAACTCGTGTGAGTAAAGCAACGCAAATATTTTCTTCATGTTTGGTCTGAACACGGCATAACGGCGTTAATTTTTTACGCACGAATAAGGCACACTGCTCGAGTCTCAAATACCACTTTCTGGCCGAGTACACAGCTGATGCAGAGAGCCCTGCTCCCCCTCGCCAAAGGCAGACCACGCAGGATAGTTTCCAACCGAGATGCCTGAACAACTCGACATGTGGCAAACTATTAACAGCGATAGCTAAATGGGTGGCTACAGCTTGCAGGCCGATTAATATTGTTTAGTTAACCTTTACAAGTGTAAAGTTGGACACTACATTGTGTTAATATTACTATGGAATGATACATTCAGGTCAATATGCCCATCTGTTGTTGCTTGTTGGGCTTAAGTTTGCCATGTTATTCTTTCAGCATAATTTTTGAGCATGCAGTACCTTTGACGTTATTCTGGAGAATATTCTGGACAGTATTTGTAATTGTTTGGGATTATTGCAATAATAATAAACATACATTTACATAAAGCAAGCATCCACTTGTCCACTTGAAACTTGAAAAATATCCCTTTAAGGTACATTTAGAACAGATAAAAAGACACTACCAGTTACTACGTTACTGTTGTTTGGTCCTGTAACGTTGCTTTGTGGGACATTTCTCTTTATTTTGTTGAGTGAAGGACATGTTTAGTTATCAGACTGTCAGATCGACACCCCCCCCCCCCCCCCGCTCCGTGCCGCCGGCTTATTCATTCACACTGGTTCGGTTCGCCAATCCTGCGCCTCTGATACTACCTCCGGAAGCGCATCAGAGGCGCAGCGAAATTTCACCCCTTGCCACATCTGAGACTTTCACACAGAGGCGGATGCGGAGAATTGGCGCAGGATCCCCGCATGCAAACGGCAGTGTGAATGGGGCTAGTGGTTTTAATGTTGTGGCTGATCAGTGTATACAGATACAGCCACTCTCAGAATTTGATTTGAAAATGTATTATGTACTTCTACATATATAATTTAATAATATTGTTAAATTACATAATATTTCTGGCCTACATTATTTAAGTAACATTTTAATAAAGTGATTGTGGGGTGGGCGGAGCCGAGGGTGCTATGGAGTAGACGTGTTTGGCAAGAGCTCCAGAAACTTCAAATTGAAACCTCTTTTTTCACACTTTTTTGTTTACTTATCAAACCCACTGACTTGAAATTTGTTCAAAAAGAACAGGGGGAAGAAAAAGGGCATTCCCACCTCTTCAGAAGGCGGCAACGATAGTCCTAGCCACGAGGAGATTAGTGAGGATAATGCTGCTAGCGCTACAATTCAAGACGTGCTAGTCGCCATCAGTACCCTAAGTGACAATGTGGACAAGCGATTTACAGAGTTAAACACCACAATCACCAGTCTGAAAGCTGACTTGTCGGATATCAACGCCAGAGTGACCACTACGGAGGAAGCCGCTGTCTCTCACGAGAAACGTATTGAGGATTTAGTAAGGCTATGCACTAGCCTAGCTTCCCAGTCCAAGCAACAACAAGCTAAGCTAAGTGCCATGGAAGACCGCACTCGTCGACAGAACATACGCATTGTGGGTATCAAAGAGAAAGCTGAAAATGGCAAACTGACTGATTTTGTGTCAACATTGCTTCCCACTCTTTTAGGTGGGGAGCATTTCAGTGTGCCTATTCGAATTGACAGTACATTTCGGAGCGCAAAACTCAGGACGGACCATAAGCCTTGACCCATCACAGTGAGATTCCACCACTTGGTGGTTAAAGAACTTGTGCTGAAGCTAGCTAGAGAGAGCTCCAGGCTACGATATGACAACTCTCCAGTGTTCATCTACCCAGATCTGTCAGCTGACATCCTTCAAAAGCGTCAACAATTTACTGCTATCAAGGAGAAGTGCAAGGCAAGGAAGATACGGTATGGATTTTGTCACCCAGCTAAGTTCATCGTCACAGTTGGAGACTGCACTGAGACTTTTGATTCTCCTGATGCAAATCCAGCAAATTTCTAATGGAGAGAGTGGCTGACTGGGAGCGGGAGATAAATGTGGCAGAACATGACACTTATTGACAATAATGAGCAAGCCTGCCGTCATACGGTAATGTTTAATGGTCTCCCTACTTAGATGTGCATGGGTTTGATAAGACTAATTAACACTTTGACAGCCTGCTACTGTGGTAGTCAAGGGCTTTTTTCTTGTCACTGCTACTTAAAATACTTAAAATGTGAGGTTTCTTTTGAATTGACTCAACATAATGCTACCAGACGTTTACTGGATCTGCTACATGATAGTACGTGAGTTCGCGATTTCCTTCGTTGCTAACGTTAACCTTGAGAAGATGGAGTTTGACAGGGGAGGGGGGTATGGGGAGGGGGAGGGCGAACGAGAATGTTCCTTTCTCGTATTAGAAGCGTTTTTGTTCTGTTTTTCCTTTATTTTCTATAGCACAGACATGTTGGTGACTGTCACAGTCTTTGAATATACACTTTAGTCATCAATTAGTAATGTTAGGTGATCCAGATAGACGCAATATAGGAGCAGTCAGGCTAGTCAGTTGGAACATGAGTTGAACAGCCCCGTTAAAAGGGGAAAGGTTTTTGCACACTTGAAATCACTTAAAGCTGATATATGCTTCCTCCAGGAAACGCATATTAAAAGAAGTGCAACAAAGGTTCTGAGGCTAAAATGGGCATCACAGATCTTTCAGTCTAATTTTTCAGTCAAGGCAAGAGGGGTTGCTATCCTTATACATTAAAAAGCTACATTTCAACATGAGCAAACAATTACTGACCAGAACAGTAGATATTTAATTGTTAGAGGTTTACTGAATGAAATACCAGTGACACCGATTAATGTGTATGGCCCTAACTTCGATGACCCTGGATTCTTCCAAGCCCTGTTTAGGGTTATACCCAATCTCTCTGGATCTAAGGTGATTATGGGGGGTGATTTTAACTGTATAATGGACCCACTGACAGACAGGCAACAACCACAGTTAAATAAGTCAAAAAGTAGCTTGATTCTCAACAGCTTAATGCAGGGCTACAACCTTGTAGATGTCTGGCGATTGCTTAATCCCTCTGAAAAAGATTCCTCATTTTTCTCATCAGTACATAAATCGTATTCAAGAATAGATTATTTTCTTCTAGATTCCAGCTTGCTCTCAACTGTCTCTGGCTCTTGTTATCACAATATTGTTATATCTGATAATTCCCCTGTTTCAGTAGATCTTCAACTTAACACAGCTAAGGGGAATTACAGCTGGCGGCTAAATAATTCTCTATTAAAGGATCAGGGTTTCTGTAAATACATTACCGAGAAAATTTCAGTGTTCATTAATACAAATGACAGTGGTGATGTTAACGACTCCACTCTATGGGAAGCCCTGAAGGTGGTTATTAGGGGGGACATAATATCATATGAGACTGCTGAAAGAAAGCGTACAAGAAAAGAAGTAAGTTAGTGGAAATACAAAACAGTCTCACCAATCTAGAAAACAGTTACAAGATTGCCCCTGATGCTGAACTGCTAAACAGGATTGTGGCCCTAAGATATGAGTATAACGACCTGCTTTCAAAAGATGTTATCAAGTTACTAACACACATGAGACAGAAACACTTTGAACTGGGGGAGAAACCACACAACTTACTTGCCAGGCAATAAGACAAATGCAGTCCTCCAGGGCCATATTTCAAATTAAAACTAGCTCAGGCCGTATACTAACTAACCCCAAAACGATAAATGACAGATTTATGGAATTCTACTCACAAGTGTATAAGTCACAAGGCAATGTAGACAAAGAAAAAATAAAATAGTTTTTTGCTGGACTGCAGTTGCCTCAGCTTTCTGATGAGGCCATCAAAGCACTAGATTCTGACCTGAACTTAAAAGAACTCAATGCAGCTATTTCATCGTTTCCAACCAATAAAGCCCCAGGGCCCGATGGCTTCAGCATGGATTTCTTCAAAAAATTTAGGGAGGATCTAACACCCTTACTGTTGTGTATGTTTAACTACTCTAAGGAAGCTACAGTACTTCCACCTACATTATATAATGCCAACATCGCTGTTATTCCAAAACCTGGTCATGATCCCCTATTAGTATCTTCCTACCATCCAATCTCACTGCTACCTGTGGAAACTAAGATCATAGGGAAGATTCTTGCAGACAGGTTGAAGAAATATATATGTAGTGTTGTGCACCCAGATCAGACTGGATTTATGCCAGGGAGACAACTACATTTTAATTTACGCCGTCTTCTCAATATCTTGTATAGTAAACACTCTGCAGAGGCAGTCATTATTTCCTTAGATGCACAGTGTGCATTTGACCAGGTTGAGTGGCCTTACATGCAGGTAGCATTAGAACAATTTGGGTTTGGGTCTACATTCAGGCAACGGGTAGAGATAATATATGCTCAACCCACAGCCTCTGTCATAACCAACCATACAGCTTCCCCACCACTCCACATTCATAGGGGAACCCGACAGGGCTGCCCCGTGTCACCGTTCCTCTTTGCCATTCTCATAGAGCTGCTAGCCATCAGCATAAGACAAAGTGCCACTATAGTCCCTATAGTTGTCAATGGAACTACACACCATCTCTCCATGTATGCAGATGATATGCTTTTGTATATCTCTACACCACAGACGTCAATTCCACCACTCTTGCAATTAATAGAATGGTTTGGGTCTCTCTCTGGATTTACTGTGAACCTTGATAAGAGTGAAGTAATGCCCATCACAGATAAATACAGTAAAGAGTTCCTTGAAAGTATACCCTTCAAAAAAGCTTATACCTGCTTCACATATATTGGTATTATTGTTACGAAAAATCCAAACAACCTGTTAAAGACAAACTGGCAAAAGCGGATTGACAAACTTAAACAAAATATTGATTTCTGGAAATCCCTTATCTCTTTGGTTGGGAGGGTCAATGCAGTTAAGATGGTTGTGTTGCCTCAATTTCTTTTTCTTTGGTCTTCCTCTTTCAAACTCTATCACTGGGCCACTCAACTGTCTATCATAGGTTGTTGGAAGAACAGCCCTCCAGCCAACTCAGATGATTGTCCAGCCTGGCTAACACTGGAAAGCTCCTTATGCAGGAGCACCTCACTCCCAGCCCTGTTAAATAGCCCTACCAAAGTAAACAAAACAGCTTTACAGTGGCAGTACTATCATAGGCAGCACTCCAAAATATGGAGTCATATCAAACGATACATAAAAGCACCTGATATTTTTTTGGATAGCCCAATGTGCAATAATCATGCCTCATTACCCCTGGCATGAGCGATGGTACCTTTGCTTCTTTTGCTCAGCTCCAGAGTATGTATTGCATTCCAGCGTCCAATGTGTTCAGATACTTTCAAATACGTGAATTCACCAAAAAGCACATATCTAGTTACCAAAACAAACCCTGCCATGAAACTCTAAACTTAATCAACAGATTTGACCCCTTCAGCCAAGGGGCGGTCTCATAGACAGACACAGACAGGCATGGGCCAGCGAGTTAAATGAGGAGATAGGCGAGGGGTTCTGGGAACAATGTCTGGCAAATATAAGTGATTGTTCAGTGAATGTTCGTCATGACTTGATACAGTTTAAGACATTACACCGTCTGTACTATTGTAGGACCAAGGTGCATAAGTTTGTCCCATCGACATCCCCACTTTGTAACAGATGTAAGGTTTCTGAAGGAACACTCGCTCATACTCTTTGGTCTTGTACAAAGTTGTCATCTTATTGGTCTGATATTTTCCAATGCTTCTCTAAAGCCTTTAAGAAAAAATGGAACCAGGATCCACTGGTTGCGATCTTAGGAGGGACAGGGGCTCTACTTTTGGCTAATATGTATGAAGCTCAAGCTGTTTCTTTAGGTATGGTGGTGGTGAAAAAAATGATTCTGCATATGTGGAAAAGTGATTCTGCACCAAGTTATGAAATGTGGCTAAGGGAAATGGGGAATGTACTAAGCCTTGAAAGATCAGATATCACAACAATGATACATTAAAATACCATGATAAGATCTGGGACCCTCTATTGCTGTACATAAAGGGCCGAGTCTGACTAACTCCTAATGCTGCACACTTTTGTAAACCTTGATCAATGTTTTCTTTTTGATTTTTTTTTTTTTATACCATGATGACTGTTTTGTCAATATGTGCTATGTTCAGTCCATAACTAAAATAAAAAATATATTAAAATGATAAAAAAATAAATAAAGTGATTGTTTTATACATTCGTAATAAGTTCTAAAATGACATGTCCATATTGCAATGAACTTTGGGTAATTCAATTAGTGAAGTACACAACCTAAACTGAGCCCACCAGTCTGCAAGAGCCTGGATGTCTGGACATTTGGATGCAGCACAAGTACAATGAGGCCAGGAACAGCATTGGCCTGTGAGTGACATTGGCATAGTGGCCATTGGCCCCAGAGGTCTATTTCTCATAGTAATCATTATAAAAGAAACTGCTGTTGAACAATGATTTCGTTTTTCTGAAATACAGTTAAGTCCAGTATCACCACTAAGTGAACCATAAAGTTCAATAAAACTGAAAGAGCTGCATTATGTTTATAATATCCAGCATCAGTTCTATTAATACACTCATGGAACACAAGCAGGAAACAAGAAACATGACTCCTAGTCAGGCATAGTGTGTTTACATCCTATTTTACTTTTGTGCTAAACAAATAATACAATTAGAACAACATTAGAGGTCAGAAGTTAAAGGATTGTTGTGGGTTCTGACCTGGACTGCTGACAGACATTGAGTCATAGATAATCTTGCAGGCTTTCAGCAGCATCTCAATCTTTTTCTGGGGAGAATATTCCAGATGTAGGTTGTTCAGTTTGATGCTGATCTTCTCCATAGCAGAGGCCTCAGGGACAGCAGTGGTTATTCCTAATGCTGTGGTGGTGCTGCCTAAGACAATGGACTGACACACACATACACACACACAACAGCACAGAATCAGCACCAGCATCACAACTGCTGTTACCACTAGTATGAATACAGTCCTACAATTGTCCTACAAAAGCACTCATGTCCAATACTACCTGGTTTTGTGCCAGTTGTTTCAGGCTGTTGTCGTTGGTTCGCAGTTTCTCCAGACTCTGGTATATTGGCTCCCTAAGTGGCTTCAGTACACTCTTACACAGAGCAGCTTCTACTATGCTCTCTGCAGGGAAACACAGAAAACACTCAATATGTTTCTAGTTTTCTGTCTTGCTAAATGGACAACAAAGGACAACAACCCCGCAAACTACACATTTTAAAATGGCCCTGTAGTTGAATGAATACCTCTCTCTACAGTATGGTCTGCACATAACCTCAAACTACTGCAGGGCTGGACTATTTGATTCTATTGGAGTGCACAGATTAAAGGTCCCATTCTGTAGGAAGAGAGATTTCCTTTAGACGAGCTGCCAGGACTATTGTAAGGTTGTGATGTCAAAACTATACAGTAGTTGCCCTAGTTGCAATGCCACCAGCAGAGCTGATGCGGAAATACCATGGGCAGTGCCTGCTGAAGCCTGTGAGAGCTAACCAGTTAGAGCAGAATGAGCTTTTCAAATTGGGGTTCTTGAAGAGACAGGCACTAAAACAGTGTTTAGACAGAGGGTGAATAAAGGTACTGCAGCAATTAACAGTATGAGAAAAATAATTTGTTTTTTGAACATTCTAGCATGTAAACATTTTCTAGTAGACACCCAAACAAAAGTATGAAGTATGAAAATGAGCATAAAATGGGACCTTTAAAATAAACTGATAAATTCTTCTCTCTCTTATGACATAACATGTTTAAATTATTCATTTTCATAATATGGAAATGAAATAAGGAGATACAATGTAAACTGTTTTCTTATCAAGGCTGGAAAACATGTACTAAAATGCTTCTAGAGTCTTTTGAGTTTTTTTAGTGTTTAAACTAAAATGATTCGCCAGCAGTTTTAGTATTGCACTGTCAAAAATTCCTGGGAATAATAAGCGACAGATTTTAAAAAGAAAATGAAAAGACAATATCAAAGCAGCAGAGGCCAATATATCCTGAGATTTGGTCCATAGTATGGGCCAAGCTCCAAATATCCTTTTGCAAAATCCCCATACAGCTAGTCCTATTTGACATTTTATGTTTTACTTACTATGTTTTGTTCAAGTTTTTTCAATAGATTTCTTAGTTTTATAGTTACCCAGCTTGTCTTGTGCATACTGATGTTGAGGCTCCAGCATGGCTTGCAGCTCTGTACTCTGCAGCAGGTAACTCTTCAGCTGAGTCACCATCTGTCTGATCTCCTGTAACAGCTCAGTGGAGGACGAGTGGTTTGACATTGTCTCCAAAGTGAATGCACGGTGCTCTTTCACCTAAATAAAAACATGAACAATAAACGTGATTCCTATTGTATTTTAGACTTTTGGTTGATTTTGTTATCCTGAAAAATCCAAATACACAGTGCCTATAAAAAGTATGCACCTCCTTGGATGTTTTCCTGTTTAATTGCTTTTATAAATGGTCATGGTCAATATAATGAGGCTTTTTTTGACACAAATTTACAAAAAAACTCTTTAATGTCAAAGTTAAAACAAATTTCTACAAAGAAATGTAAATTATTCAAAAATATATAATGAAAAATAATTTGCATAAGTATCACCCCTTCTAGTCAGTATTTAGTAGATGCACCTTTGGCTGCAATCACAGCACAGCACATGTGGATAGGTCTCAATCAGGATTGCACATCTGAACACTGCAATTTTACTCTTACTAATTCTTCTGCAAAACTGCTCAAGCTCTGTCAGGTTGCAAGAGGATCTGGCATGAACAGCCCTTTTCAAGTGCAGCCAAAAATTCTCTATTGGATTGAGGTCTGGGCTTTTACTCTACCACTCAAGAACAATTACCTTATTGTCTTAAAACCAGGGGTCTAAAACCCCTCGCCCACAGGCCATTTCCGTCCCCCTCCCCCTCCACCCAACCTGCGACCTGATGGCGAAAATATAATGTAATCTAGCCCATGATTTTATTTTAAAAAAATGTATAGTTTGTGTCCAATGTGTGGCCATACCACAGGTAAGGATATATTTCAGCAGCTGTGCAGTGGGATTGAACAGGCTGGTTTGTAGTGGAATAGACTGGTAGGCATTACCACTGATGACAGGCAAAAAAAAAAATGGACTGGTAGCGCTGGTACAAAGAAAGTACGAAGAAGAAAACGGAGAGCCGGCAGTTGTTCTGCACTGCACTGTACATCAACAGGTACTGTGCAGAGAATATGTGAAATTTGAACATGTCATGTCTGTTGTCCTGAAATGTATCAGGTCCAGGAGTTTACAGCACCGCCAGTTCCAGGCCTTTTTAGAAGAAATCGAGTCAGCATATGGTGATGTACTTTACTGAGGTGCACTGGCTCAGCAGGGGAACTGTCTTGAAGAGATTTTTTAAATTAGGAGCAGAAATGAAAAAAATTATGGAAGATGGCAGAATGGATGTTTCCGAACTTGATGATCCAAAATGGATCATGGATCTTGCATTTCTAGTCGACATAACACAGGAGCTCAACATCCTTAACCTGAAGCTGCAGGGCCCTGGTCAGCTCATCACAGAGGCTTATGAAAGTGTGAAAGCCTTCTCCACAAAACTGAGATTGTGGAAAACTGTCTGCAAACAACCCTTTGTCATTTCACAGCATGCAGATCTCTTGTGGAAGACGGCACAGCATTCAGTGGTGATGGATATGCCTCTGCTATTTAAAACCTACAGCAGGAGTTTGATGAGTGTTTTGCTGACTTTAAGGCACATCATGACCCTTTCCAGCTGTTTGCAGACCCCTTCTCAGCTGATGTGGAGAGTATACCAAATGTGTTGCAGATAGAACTTATTGGCTTGCAGTGCAACAGTGAGGTAAAAACTAAATTCAGAGAGGCACAAGGAAAAGCAGACATGACTACACAATTTCTTAGAGAACTGCCTCCATTCTTCCGAGTTGGGTAATGTGCCTTTTTAGAAGCACATATCTGTGTGAGAAACTGTTCTCAACTATGAATTTTAATAAATGCAAGTACAGGTCCTAAGGGTTGAAGCTGTACTAAGGGTTTCAACTGTGACTGCCCATCAGGGCAAATGATAGATAGATAACTTTATTAATCCCCAAGGGGAAATAAGGTTACCATAGCAGCTGGTACATTCAAGTACAAATACAGTCAAAATACAAGGGCAAATATAGAAACAATAAGAAGCAATAAAGTACTATATACAATATACAAAAAAAACAATAAAGTACTGTATACAATATACAAAAAATAATAAAGTACTATATACAATAAAATGCTTAGGTAGTTATAGAATAAAATAAAATACTGAGGTAAATAAAATAAAATACTGAGGTATGTGACGTAAATGTGGCTCAGCTGTGTGAGCAGAGGCACTGCCAAGTGTCTGGCAGAAAATACAGTACAAATCTATTCAGGGATTTCATTTGTTAGTTCAGTGCAAGGTTTATTTTAAATAACTTATTTATATGGACACAACTTTTGCACTAACTGTTAAAAAAATGTATACAAAAAAGCTTTTGCATTTTATTATTACTCTGTTAATGATAGAAATAACACTACATTTTCAGAAATATTGCACTTTATTGTACTACCGGAATGCTAAGAGCCCTTCTATGAGATAACAAAACCAGCACTGGCCTTCAGCTCATTTGAGTCTGAGATCCCTGCTTTCCTCTTAAGCCCTAGGCCTCTGGCTCAGGCCTCTGCTCGAAAATGACATGCCCATAATGAATAGAGTATATCTCTGCAACTACATGGTCTATATGAATAATCTTGGTATCATAATAAAGGTAACACTTGTGAGATTTCTGAAAAGGTGTAAGCATTAGTATAGATGTTACTGGGTCAGAGTAAATGAAGATGGAACACAGCATAAATGAAAGATTTCATTTCCGCCTAACAAAACTGTACACTTTTAGAGTGAATATCCCCTTTGAATCATGCAGTTGCAGCCCAAAACCTCCAGCAAATAATAGCAAAAAATCTGAACATTACCTGTGCCAAGACTGATGCTAATAAAGTAAAGCAGAGCAAAGTTAGAGAGGTTTTAGTAGAGACATTTTTCAGGCGGAAATTAGCCATTTGGGCACACCCATCTAAATACTGTTCTAAAAACTGTTTTGGCTTTGTTCTGAAAAATCAACCAGACCTATATACATTTTCCCTTTCAAAGAAAACCATACAAAGGAACTGAAGTTTGACTCTAACTTAACTTATATATTATAACTTATAACTTATAACTTATAACTATATATACATATACATATATATATATATATATATACATATATACATATATATATGTGTGTTGTTATGGAGTATGTCCAGTACCTCCGAAATTGTGTACTTTTTGTTGTAATTCCTGTCTGCTATTATTCCTTGTGGTGGTGTGTGGAAGAAAATAGCAAGAAAACGGCAAGAAAACAGAAAAAAAAACTATATCTAAATAGTCAAAAACCGATGTAGAAAGTGTTCCGCTGTGCGCTCTGTGTTTTGGTGCTTAATGCCGGCGGAGCTGTCAATCACCCACGACAGGTTAGACTTAGCGACATTTTGGGAATCCATTGGTCAATTTGGATGATTGACACCTCTATCGAACCGTCAGAGCCAATAGAATCGAGGTGCAGTCCCCAAATCCATGACAACAAAAACTATCCGCCAACCACAAGGAGGCAAATACACTGTGCGCGAAGACAAGGGTCCTACCTACTCCACACTATACCTGTCCTCCTGCAACCGAAACCTTTCCTGAACTGTCAGGAATCATTTCAAAGTGACACAGACACATTGGATTAGCCGGTGGAGGCGGTGTAATGCACTTGAGCACAATTTATAATCACAAAACAGCAAATGTAAGACATAATTCATGATTATGTCTGTATAAAGTGATGTTTATTTTTGCTCTTCTTTGGCTGCTGTTTCAGTGAGTTTGGGGCGTAGAGTGATGAGACTTATACCGTTGGAATTTGTGGAGTCCCAGCTTTCATATGACATGCTGTTTGTATCGTTAGCATGAAGTAGCGTAATCGCTAGCGCCAGTTTTGCGGACATGCAGCGTTAGCGTGTTTTTTCTATGTGCTCATTTAGTTGCTTGGTGTCGGAATTGTGTTTTGATTAGGTGAAAATGGTTATCATGAGCTTTTAGCCAAGCTTCTTCCCGTTAAGTGGGTGTGCTGCATGAATATGTTGCTACATGGTTAGCACGCCCTTGTATGGTGTGTGTTGCAACATGCGCAGCTGCCCCCGGTACCGCGGGCGCTCAGGTTCAAGAGGTTAAACAATTTCTGTGTAGCTTTCACTGTATGCTTCAGGTCATTTTCTTGCTGGAAAAAACACCTTCTCCCAAGTTGTAGTTCTCTTGCAGACTGAATCAGGTTGTTCTCCAGGATTTCCCTATATTTTGCTGCATTAATTTTACCCTCTACCTTTACAAGCCTTCCAGGGCCTACTGCTGAGAAGCATCCCCACAGCATGTTGCTGCCACCACCATGCTTCATGGGGGAGGCAACCGCCATTCCGACATACCGCCATTCCGACATACCGCCATTCCGACATACCGCCATTCCGACATTAGGCCCTAATTGTCGGAATGGCAACACTTAAACCTTTAATTAAACGTCCCATCATTCCGACATTTTTTGCCTCCTAAGGTCGGAATGGTGGTATTTATTTATTTTTTAAACGTCTTGCCATTCCGACAAATCTTTTAAAAGAGTTAGGGTTAGGGTTACGGGTTGCAGGTTACGGTTAGCCTTGTCGGAATGCCGGGACGAAACGTTGTCGGAATGGCGGGACGTTCACATGTCGGAATAGTGGTATGTCGGAATGGTGACATGTCTGAATAGTACAATGTCGGAATGGCGGTGTGTCGTAATGGCGGTCTGTTGGAATGGCAGCATGTAACCGCTTCATGGTGGGGATGGTGTTTGTGATGTGCCATGTGTGGTATCGCCAAACATAGTGTCTACTCTGATGGCCAGAAAGCTCCATTTCGGTCTCATCAGACCAAAGAACCTTCTTCCAGTTGACCTTGGAGTATGAGCTTTCTTTAACAGTGGCTTTCTCTTTGCCACTCTCCCATAAAGCTATGACTGGTGAAGAACCCGAGCAACAGTTGTTGTATGCAGAGTCTCTCCCATCTCAGCTGCTTAAGCTTTTAACTCCTTCAGAGTAGTCATAGATGTCTTGGTGGCCTCCATAACTAGTCTCCTTCTTGCACTGTCACTCAGTTAGTGAGGATGGCCTGCTTTAGGCAGATTTACACATGTGCCATATTCCTTCTATTTCTCAATGATGGATTTAACTGAACTCCGGGGGATGTTTAGCGACTTGGGAATGTTTTTGTATACATCCCCTGACTTATATTTATCAATAACCTTTTCTCGGAGCTGCTTGGAGTGTTCTTTTGTCTTCATGCTGTAATTGTAGCCAGGAATACTGATTAACCAGTGACTGGACCTTCCAGACACAGGTGTCTTTATACTATAATCACTTGATACATATTCACTGCACTCAGGTGATCTCCATTTCATTAATTGTGAGACTACTAGCACCAATTGGCTGGTCCTCTGTTGAATTCACTTTAAAGAGGGTGAATATTTATACAATCACTTATTTTACATTATATATTTTAATTAATTAAAATTCCTTTGTAGGAATCTGTTTTCACTTTAACATTGAGTTTTTTTTTAGTTTTTTTTTTTAATTTTGGCAAAAAAGCCAAATTATATTGACTATGATTTCATTTATAAAAGGGCAAACAATTCAAGGGGGTGAATACTTTTCTTAGGCAATGTATCAGGTTATTTTTGATCTTTCTCCGTGTGTATACTCACCAGGTTACCAAAGTAGCTCAGAGGGTCCCTAGCCAGCTCTACGATGCGCTGTGTCAGGCGGCGTTCATGGCTGATGAGACCGGTGAGGACCGTGGACAGGCGATAGCGGGCTCGGTCCAACATGACGGTGGTGGGGGTTCTCCTTACTGCTGCCTTGGGGCTGCGGCTCTCTGCAGGGCGACTGGAAGGAAATAAAAAGTATTTTTCTTTTTTTTTTCTTCATCTCTTATACATCATTGACAAGTAATACTGTCCACTGCAGTGTCTGATTCAGTGTGACACATAAAGAAAGAAACTTAAAGTATGACTCATGACTTTGAACCCTTTGACCAACATTCTGGTACCAATTGATTATGAGGTCCAGTCTTCTTCTCTGAGACCTTCTGTGCAGTGGTGATCTGAATGAAAAGCTCAAAATGTTCGATGATTTGAAATATTTACAAAGTTCTTTTCTATGATATTAAAAAAACTACAAGCAACACAATTTTTTCATGAGACAACTGCACTGATAGTTGAACCTTTTGCCATTTCATGGTAGTTTTACACCTTTAACAACTACAAGTTTGGTCTATACATTTGTTGTGCTTTTGGTAAAAAGGTTGACAGTTTATGCACACTGGTTTAATTCAACACAATTTGTTTGTTGATGTGAGAAATAGGGCTGCAAATAAAGATTATTGAGTCATTTCATGCCAACTCACCTAGGGCCTCACAATTCATGATATGGATTTTCTTGGAAAAAAAAAATGTTAAAACTTCTATTAAATTCATGTGACCTTGTAAAATCCTATAACTGTACTCCAAATACTTTTAAAGTCATGACTTCTTTAAGTTTGCCCCCCTGAGCTAAATTTTAGCATTTTAGTGATTCTGTGTAAGTGTATTCTAAACCTCATCGATCACTTATTTTTGACTGGATTGGGTTAAAATGTGTCCTGAACATCCAAGAGACACTAAAGAAACAACATTCAATCATTCAAATAGTTGTTCCTGAATGGTTACAGTAATAAAATTAAGGAAGTCATTTTTTACCAGAACAAGAACAAAATCTGTTATTTTTCAAAAATTCACATCTCCACTAGTTTTCAGTGTCTTCCAGCCAAATTCTGATTCTGTGTAGTGGTTATTTGGTTCTGAAAAAAAAGAGTGCCATAGATCTTTTGGGGTTATTTTGACTGTAGATTTTCCCAAGAAGAATTATTTTATTTTCCTTGAAACTTTAGTATGTGAAAGTGTTGATATTCATTGTATATACATATATATATGTATCAAATATGTTATATTACTCCTTCAACATTTATAATGTTTTTAAAAAAGAATCTTTTATTAATTAACTCTCAACTAATTTCTCACACTTTTCCCTGGCTGTAATATCACATTCAGTGGATTATTATTATTATTGTTAATTTTATTAACTTTTATTAACTCTGTGTCATCCCCGGCTCTAGTGAGATTTGGTGAACTACGAATTTCTATTCTGGAAGCCTTCTTCCTCTTACTGTTTCAGTTGGGGCTAAGAGCTAACTGGCTTAGATCTAATATTTCTGCTTGTCATACTTAAAATACTAAGAACAAATACTACTAATCGTTTCTTTATTTGTTGAGCACTTTATATCTTCTACATGCATCTTAAAAGAACCAGTGTGTAGGGGTAGAAATGGAATACAATATTCATAAGTATATAATGACCTGAAAGAATTTCTTAGAATGAGCCATATATTTTTACAGAGGGAGCAGATCCTCCGGAATCTGCAGCCACCATAGTTGAGGGTTAGTCAAGGGGTGTTCAGTTATTTGCTATCTTCAGAATCCACTAAATCCTAGACACTGGACCTTTAAGCAGTGAGGATGCTGACTTTTTGTCTGGAACATGCAGCTTTAGCATCAGTCCTTTTGCACGATAGCATTATTTATCAAGTGCATATTTACAACCCCTTTGCAGCATTTTTTGTGTTAAAGGTCCCATATTATAGAAAGTGAGATTTCCATGTCTTTGTTGATTATAAAGCAGGTCTAGGTGCTACATAAATACTGTGAAAGTCAAAACACTCAATCCACAGAGAAATGCACACAGCACACATTCAGAAACTGCGCCTTCAAACGAGTCATCAGGACTTCCATAAGGTGTTGATTTTATAACTATACAGTCACCACCCTCTGCCACGCCCCTAGAATGCCCATGGTTTCAAAAACAACAGCAGAGCTGATGTGGAACCAAAGTGGGCAGTGCCTGCTCAAGCCTGTGAGAGCTAAAGGTGGGGCCTTAAAGAGACAGGCACTAAAACAGAGTGTTCTGACAGAGACAGATCTTCTTGAAATTTGGTTTAGCTTTGTACTACATTGGGCAGGAAATGTGATTGGACAGCTTGACAGCCATAGCAACATTAACACAGAGAGACGGGACGTAGCAAACAGTCAACTGAACCAGCAAGTAGCATCTCTACACCTGCCAACGCAGACCTACTTTTGGTTTTCCACCTGGTCCTGGTTCAGCTCTCCTTCTTCCTCTGTGCTGCTGGTAGAGCAGGAGTCGGGGTCTGTTCCAATCACAGTGCCCCCCTGTGGTGAGTACAGTGACACATCTGGCCGCTGCATTGGGTGGGGAGGTGGTACTCTCATCCCAGCACACTTATTGGCTAATTCTCCACCAGCCTGGTTGGGGCACACAGGTGTGTCTGTAGAACATGGTTTCCTCCTTGGTGGAGGAACTGGACGGGATGGTTTCTTCACTAATGGTGGACACTGGGAGCTGGACTTTTGTTTGTCATCCTCTTTATCCATTTTCATCTCTTTTTCCTGCTTTTCATCCTCATTCTCTCTCTTTTCTCTGTCCTTTTTTACATCCTCTTGATGTTGACTACTGTTCTCTTGTTCACCCCCCTCACTCAGCAGACCTGATTTACTTCCTGTTTTCTCCTCTCCTCTCTCTCCTCCCCCCTCTTGCTCAGTTTTCTTTGCAGGATTTTGTCCCTTCTCTCTCTCCCTCCCCTCTCCTACATCTCGGTTGGTGCTTTTCCTGGAGGAGATGCCAAGGAGAGGAGCAGGAGGCAAAGGGGGAGTGGCTCTGCTCTGCAGGGGGACAGGAGGCCTTGAAGGAGGAGGTGATGTTGTCATTGACTTCCTCTCTTCTCTCTCTCCTACTCCTCCCCTTGCCTCCTCTTTTCTCTTGGCTGCTGTAGTTACAGAAGATGAAGTGTGAGGCGAGGGCGGCGATGAGAATAGAAGGCTCACCCCAGACAATGGCCCCATGCTAGGGGGTCGGGGTGGGGGGCGCTTGTATTTAATTTCCTGGTTGGACGTGGTTTTATTCAGACCTTTGACTTCTGGGCTGACTTTCTGTGGAGTGTCTCCATTCTGCTGGGAGGAGGTGATGTTTTGATTGGTTATGATATTAGGTTTGGAGATAAAAGAGAGGTTCAGTTCTTTGTTGGAGCTCTCATCCACAATCACTGGGTTCACATACAAGTAGAATCTGCTATGGTTCTGATCCAAAACCAGGTCCTGATTCTTTTCTTGCTGGTTCAGATCTGATATCCAGAAATCTGCAACACATGCAGTCTTTGTGTTAAAGAAGTTTATTTGTACTCATCAGATATCAATCACTTACTTCCATAATATTGATAATGTTTTGTAATTTTGGTTTGCCCTGTATTAGTCTGCCTCACATAATTTTATGAAAACATTCTTTGACTGTTCAACTGAGCTTAATGGTTCATTACTGACCTTGGAATATCTGTTATGCTTTTAGCATAAGGTCAGCCTTCATGATAACTGTTGGCCCTCATCTGCTGATAAAATTTTATGCAAAAATGACTGGGCACAGCTTATTTAACAGCATAATAAAAAAAAGCATGGTTTAACATTTTCGAAACTATTCTGATAAAACCAACTAATTTTGACCCCCTTTTGTGACGCTCCAAAAAAATTATTCACCGCTTTACAGCCACTCCTTTTTCAATTGTGACCTCAGTGACTTCATGGAGTCTTGCTGTCATTGTGAGGTAGGTAGGTTAACAGTAGAGACTCACTGAATCACTGTACCTGAAATAGTACTTTACAAAACCCTGAAAAGGCACACTTTTTTGTAAACAAATCAGTGTTTATTGGTGAGTGATTAGATGTAATGGTAGGTAGATTTTGTTACCTTTGGACAGAGCCGGGCTAAGTGTTCATATATATTTTAATTTAAAAAATTCTGTTAATTAGTGCTGTTGATACAATTCACTGTATCTTCTACCTTTTATAGCAGTTTCCTTTTGTTTGCTAACAATTACCCAACTGCAATGCACCAATGATGTAGATTTCTTTACCTGCACCCATAGCAGAGATGACCTCCAGCTCCTCTCTCTTAGTTGCCGTGGTAATGGCCTTGGGTAACCTCAGTGGAATGGCCAGGTTGTCCCTGATTGTTTGATTAAATTACAAAAAGCCACCATTAAGTGTAAGCAGAGAATTTTGATAATATGACAAAACACAATCTTTCTGCTATTGTGGCTCGGTCTGTGTGTGTTTGCACACGTTTACGTTTGTGTGTCATTTCCATGGTGTAATGTGTGTATGTGTAGATGCATGTATGTGTGTGTTAATTAGCATATGTCCACACATGTGTGGAGGTCCAAAAGTCTTGGTCTACTTTTTTATCAGTATACACATGGTGTTACATTATTTTCTTTGCATTTTTGTGTATATGTATACATGTTTGTGTCCATGTGTGTATGTAAGTGTGTGTGTTACCTGCTGGCACAGTAGAAGGAGATCAGTTTGAAGATGTCATCAAAAACCAGACAGGAACCGTCCAAGTGAACAACTGAGACAAAAAAACAAGAAGAATGAATCACTAATTTCTCTGTCATGTTATCTTTGCACAGCCATGCACACCTTGCATTTAGTATCTCCACTATCTGAAGCTGTAATAGTAGAGGTAGAAGCAGGAGCTGCACTGGTGTGTAACACATACATGTATTGTGTTGTTTGACCATCAGGTTGCTTATAAGCGGCGCCCCCTTTTCATCTGGCAGGCGGACTGACAGTGTAATGCCCTTGTCATCTTTGTTGTGAACCAGGAACGCCTGCAAATGTCAACATTAGCAATTAAAACTTTGAGGTCAGAATGGAGAACATATACAGGACAATGAGATTCAAGAAATGCAGTAGATACACACAAACGACACAAAAGTAAACCCTGGATTTGCTACAAAAATTTCAGATATACCGTATTTTATCAAATGTTTATTGACTACAGGTTTAGCCACAGCAAAATAATACACAAGCCTATATTAAAAGTCAGCCAATATGGGTTTTAAAAGTTGATTTTTTATCTACAGCTGCCAATATTTTGTGTCAATACATGGCAACACCTTATTTTACAGATCCTACGGTTTCCTAAAATTTCTTACAAATAAAACGACATGTAACTGTAAATTCATAAGATTCCTGGAAAGAACATTGTTAGGAAAAACTGATACAGTTAGCAAACTTCCAATTAATTACTAGTGTAATATAGAAAGTCTTTTTGCCAGTGCACAGCAGGTCATTCAAAAATGTAAAATTTGTCTACAGTCAAGCATATAATCCACAATTTGAACCAAGTTTCCAATAATGAATGAATATTTACTTGGGTTCAAAGAAGTTGTTAGACAATTTAGGATATACACTTGTTTTCTTTCTTTCTAAGAGTGAGATGAGAGGATTGATATAAATCTCATGCCTGTGCATCAAATACAGAACTACAGTCCAACTGGGAGACAAGTAGTATTTCTGAACTTTGGAGAGAGAAGTCTAACTGTTTCTCCCTCCTTTATGCTAAGTTGAATGTGTCTTTTGCTCTCTATATTTAAGGCTTGTCTACACGGCAGGTGATCCAGCCGCGTTTTTCAGTCGTCCATCTTATGTGCTCCTGACATATCTGACACACAGACATACTTCTATTCTAATTGATCTAACTGTCTATATGAATAATAGCTTGCACTTTACAGACAATACACATCCGTATTGCAATCTGAAGTTTATTATACACTAGACTATTTTCAGGAATTCTTCATTACATAATCTTACTGTTGGGTTACTAGATCAAAACAACCCTTATGTTGGGTGGTTTCCTACTGATTCATACTGGGTAAAATGAACACAGTAATGCATCAGTGCTGTGTTGACCCAACTGCTCTTCAAAGGTACTGCACACACTACATGGGCTGTAGACACTGTGTGACACTAACCACATAGACATAAGATTGGTATTGATTTTCCCATCTAGCTTGTGGAAACAAAGTTAATAATTGATTTCCCAGGATGCTGAACTATTCTTTTAAATTTACCAGTAAGGAAAATCAACTGCTTGTAAACAAACAATTAACTAAACATTTTTACTGGAAAGTTATTTCTAGGAAATTTCCAAAGACATTATTAGGAAATTACAGAAAGTGTCACCCACTAAGTTTTATTTGGACTATTTTCAAGGCAAAAATACCACAAATATTTAAAATACCATCCAAATGATTGTCATAAGTCATCCAAAGCTTAATTGCAGTTTTTTAAAAGAAGCATTACTTCACATCTAATACAAAGATTTGACACAATTAACGATGGCAAATGTGTGTGTCTCTTACCCCAGCCGTCTCTTTCTCCATTATACTTGTGATTTGGTCCTGGCTGAGTCCTTTAAGCAGCCATACTGAGGCGCTTCCAACCAGCCGATCAACAGAATTCAGTAATGGAGGAGTTGGGGAGGATGGTGAGATGACAAGGGGGGGTGACATTCTTGGAGATAATGGAGGAGGAAGAGAAGGTAGAGTAAAGGAGGGAGTAAAATCAGAGGAAACAGTTGGCTGGAGAGAGGGCTGGGGAGAAGGAGAGACCAGAGTAGGGGAGAGAGGTGGGGGAAGAGATGGGGGAGGAGGGTTGGAGGAGAAGGGAAGAGGAACAGAGGGAGGATTGGAGGAGAGTGACAGGGGAGGTTTGGAGACAGGAGGGAGAGGAGTACAAGAGGGGAGCTGGGAGGGTGTCACCGTAGGAGTTGGTGGTTTGGGTCGACATGGCCGGGCTGGAGGGAGGGATGAGGGCAGGGAGGGTGGACAGAGGAGAGAAGATGGAGGGATGGAGGCAATAGAGGGGACGGCTGGAGTGTCAAGTGCTCCTGCCAGAGGGGTTGAGTGGCTGTCAAGAGGGAAGAGAGTAAATGGTCAGCAATGGAAATAACATGCAGAGGATTTGTTTATATCTTCAGTTTGCATCCGAACTCAAGCATCTGGTCACCAGGACTTGACATTCTCTGTTACTGCAGAAACACTGACCTGTGTTCTGCATGCAGTTTGTGACACATGATGTGTTTTATTACTGTGAATAACTGAAACCGTTCAGTCATCATTTTGACTAAGGAATCTGCTACATTGTTTTGCACATTCCTTTATGGCACAACACAGAAAGACACTCTGCTGTTGCACAGTCTCAATATGAGCTCAATATAAGTTTTAAGGATAAAGTTGGTGTTTTTCTATACTTTTTCTTACTGTCGTCTATTTCCATGAAAAGATAAAAACCAACACGTTAACCCAAATTTGCAATAATTTCCAATGTCCCTACTCTGTCTCCAACTCTCAGCAAAGGTAGACACTTTAAAGCAACATAATGTATAAATTGGCATTTTGTGCGATTTGACACCCCCCGACAGTCTCTGAGTGCATCACTACTGTTGTTAATACAAATCACAGGTCCTTAACAATTTGTCAGAGGTAATGCAGGTGCTAATTCTAAATTCTAGGTAAGTTACAATGTCTTTCACAGGAATGTCACATATTTCAGTAAGATCAGTGTTATTTAGGGGCAAAATTTCACATTTTTTCAAATTAAGTTTCAAACCTGAAACATCAGAGAACATAGATATAACAGATAGAGCCATAGAAACTTCTTCAGTACTCTTTAAAAATAGCGTTGTATCATCTGCTAGTTGTGATATTTTGAGTTAAATTTATGACTGACTGTATCAAACGCCTTCTGGAAGTCCAGAAAGAGAATTACCGGGTCACAAGGGATAAAGCCTCTATAATTAACTAAATCTAGGACTAATCTAATATTATTGGAATTGTGATGTCCAGGCACAAAACCACTTTGAGATTCATGAATGATGTAGCATAACCAATTTTTTCTTTTTATTTAAGTCTTTGCTAAATGGAATTGCATTTTCTAATTTCATATTTAAGTAATTCCCAATATTTCCCAAACTGGTTGTTATCTGATGCCTAGTTAATCCTGTTCAGAAACACTTTTTGTTATACTGGGTGAAATGGTCCTGCCATCCTGAGAGTAGTCAATACATAATGTGTTCAGAAAAAGGAACGAAAAAAATCAGACCTCTGTGGCAGCTGCAGGCCTGTAAAAACTCTGACCAATCCCTGCCTTTCAGTCCAAGTGGAAAGAACCAATCAGATGCCTTCATGTCTCGTCCTGCCCATGCCCCCCTCTGTCCCTCCCTCCTCCCTGCGTGCACTCATCACGTGTCACTGTTGCCGGAAATATTTAGCACACTCCATACCGAGTTAGCAGGAGAGAACAATGGCAGAGAAAATGCAGCCAAAAGTAGCACTGGCAGCGTTACTTGTAACGGCTTGCCCCGCTAAACGGGCTAAGAAAAGAAAGCCGGAGGCAGAAAACAGTGTTGCCAACTTAGCGACTTTGTCGCTATATTTAGCGAGTTTTCAGACCCCTCTAGCAACTCTTTTTCAGAAAAGCGACTAGCGACAAATCTGGCGACTTTTTCTGGTGTTATTGGAGACTTGTGGAGACTGATGTGAAAGCACGTATCGTTCAACGAGCAGCAGGTGCTGCCGTGGGCCCCTCCCCCGTCCCGAAGCACTCACAGGCCCCAGTCCTCGCGCAACACTCCCTCCCAGCTGCAGTCAGAGCAGGAGAAGTTCACCCCTTGCGTCCAGACTGCGAATCGCGCATGCGCAAAGCCGCCTGGCTGATCCCACCCTGGCTTACAGTCAGGGCGGGATGTAAATGTGAAATTTTCTTTGTCTAAAATAAATCACTGCACTACAATAAGTTCATTTGTAGTTCTAAACATATTAAGGGTGTTCTCTCCCACCATGTTATTCCTCTCTCCTACAGCATCCATTACAATTAAAGGCACATGGCCAGTTATGCAAATTAGGTGATGATGTCATTTAGCGACTTCTAGCGACTTTTAGGACTGCAAATAGCGACTTTCCTTACTGAGGAGTTGGCAACATTGGCAGAAAAGGCTGCAACGAAGAAGGCTTTGGATAAAACCAGAGGGAAAAGCAGGGTCAATATTGGTTCAGCTTTTGAACGGTGGAGACAACTGAGGGAGCTGAAGGGCCTAAGAAGTGATGCAGAGGTTGCTGTCTTTCTGTTGGACAGGTAATTATTTGTTTTGCTTTGGGGGGATTTGTTATTTACATGAAATATGTAACGTTAGCCAACTTAGCTACTTTTGTAGCTCGTATTAGCCCAATGCTAACATTAGCTTCTCTGTCGGTGTAAGCCAGTAATGTTACAGGTCGTCGGTACATACTGCTTATCTAACTTATAGGATCTGTGCTTCCTGCACGGAGCATTGAGCGAATGAATGAGACATGAGGTAGTTTGGTTGATGTCCAAAATGTGCTGAAATACTGGCTCTCCTCTGCCCTGCTGACTCCTACTGTCAGATGCACGTTCAAATTTGTGGGGGCGTGGCTTTGGACGGAGCACTGATGGGAGAGGGAGGAGGGGGTGGAGCTTAGAGGAGGTGCCACTTTCAAATCTTGCTAGCTCTCCAACATAACCAACTATAGCTTTAACCATGGTAATAGGGGACCTGACCAAAAAGTTTAGCTAAGTTTCAAAAAGTAGGTGCTTACCCCATGAACCAATTTAAAATGCTGTGGTTAAGAATGAAAAACAAGCTGGACTAACAGGCTTCATGAGTTACAGTAGATTTCTATCTCATATTAACTCTTTAATGCCCAGCGGCACGTCAGACTTCTTTTCCATTCACATAAGTTTTAGTTCCAACCAAGTAAGCTTTGATTCCATCCTTGCGAGCCTTTTTGATGACAGGAGTTCTCTCATAGATAGGTGTTATTCTTTGCCTTTCTCCAGATTTCATTTCTTACTGGGCAATAGGCAAACAGAATGATGATCCCTCAAGTTTTGTTGCTGTCACGTCTTCCCAGCCTGTGGGCTACATCCATTCCATCAGCAGCTCTTGTTCCCAAATTTTACGTCCTCATTGTCTCGTTCAGGCAGACCATAAAGTTGAAGGCACCAGCTTCGTTTATAACGTTCTGCCTCTGCAGCTCGCTCTTGCAGTAGCTCTATATCAGCCTGTTGTTTCTCACATTTTCCCTTAAGCATACAGTTTTCAGTTTTAATGTCCATCTCCATGTGCAAACTCAAGAGATTCTTTAAGCTCTTTGATTTCTGCTGAGTTGCTATTGATTATTTGTGCCAGTTCATCAGCTCTATCATTTACTGCTTTTAGGATGGTCCTCTGCAGGTTGCTCAGGGAGGGCTCTGGTTCATTGTTGTGTGGTTTCTTGGCAGCCGGGCTGTTGATTGGAGTGTTGGGAACAGGCATTAGATCTGCGTCGGTCTCCAATGCACAGAAATTGTTTTAGGGGTTATCTCCTTTAGCTTATTTTTTCTTCTTTTACCTTGGCCACTCATCATCTCCTTGTAAAGTTTCATTGGACTCATTAGCTACCTTAAAAATAAATGTATGAAGCTAGCTTATAAACTGAAGTTTGGTTTTTGACGTATATAAAGCTTTGTGTTGTTACTTTGAATCAAAGTTGTAGTGTCTTTCAAATTAACAGTATGAAAGTAGTACAGCATGGTTAGGCTTCTTAAAAGTTGTAAATTTGCAGTTGGAATCCAAATTATTCATTATTGCTGCTGACCCCAGCGGTAACGTTGTGGATGGCAAACAGAAACAAACCTCCTTGACCAGGATTGGATAAAGAAAAGGTTCTTTTGAATGGCAAGTTCAGGTTCAAAGCCCTGCCAGATGGTTCTCTTGACAAGAACAAAGTTATTTGCATTTATTGTCGATGTGAATTGAGTTACCACCAGAGTACGTCGAGTCTCAAATACCACTCACTGGCCAAGCACACAGCTGATGCAGAGAGCCCTCCTCCCCCTCGCCAAAGGCAGACCACGCAGGACAGTTTGCAACGGAGACATCTGGACAGCTCTACATGCAATAATCTTTCAACAGCGATAGCTAAAGGGGTGGCTACAGCTTGCAGGCTGATTAACATTGTTTAGTTAACCTTTACAAGTGTAAAGTTGGACACTACATTGTGTCAGTATTACTAAGTAATGTTACATTCAGATCAATATGCCCATCTGTTGTTGCTTGTTGGGCTTGAGTTTGCCATGTTATGCTTTCAGCATATTTTTGAGCATGCAGTACTTTTGAGGTTATTCTGGAGAATATTCTGGACAGTATTTGTCATTGTTTTGGATTTTTACAATAATAATAAACATGCATTTGTTTAAAGCAAGCATATTTGTCTACTCCCATGTTTATAAGAGTATTAAAAACTTGAAAAATATCCCTTAAAGGTACATTTAGAACAGATAAAAAATTAATCTATAGTTAACTATGGACAATCATGCGATTAATTGCGCTTAAATATTTTAATCGATCGACAGCCCTAATTTACATTGCAAATACTTGGATAATAGTCAATAGTTTTGTTCTCCACCATCTCCAGACAAAGAAATCTGTCTCTTTAGCTGCTACAATCTCCATTATGTTCACCAGCTCGCTGCTAACTGTGCATTTTACCTGATGCTGTAACATTTTTTCAGCCTTTTCACTGAAAACATCCACCTTTAACTGCTGGAAACAACATTGATGAAAGCAGTGGGTAAAACCAAAACAATGAGCTAAAACACAATTAAATGTATGAAAAGAGTTGGGGATAATTCTCTGTGGGTTTTTCATGTCAAGTGATGCATTGCACATTAGACATAGTCAGGCCACGTTAATTTATAAAACAAAAGAAAATGCATTTGTTTAGGCCTGTTTTCAGATGAATACACATTTGGTGCTCAAGTGAATATTTTTGGCAGCAGGTTGATGTGTGAGCTTATGTTGATGAAGGTTCTTAGTCATCCAAGTCATTGTAATTCTAAGTGCTATATCGTAGGCAACTGGAAAGTCCAGTGAAACAACTGAAACAAGTCCAGTTGCCTACGATATAGCACGTAGAATTATGTGAGCCTAACTCAAAAGTAACTACAACTTGTGTATACATGGTAATGAAGGAGCATGTCACTGGTGCAACAGTTTGGTTAATTGATGTTTTATAGTTTTTAGACAACGATGGAAATCTATGGATTAAATTTATTAGTAGGATCAGTTCATTGTTGGTTTTGTTCCTTTCACAAGATTTAACAAGGAAAATACACAGTATCCTTTTCTTATCCTTTAAATGGTCAGAATGTATACTAGCACAGCCAATTATCATGGCCTAGCTTAGCTAAGCTAGTGGCTGTTTTTGTCTCTTGTTCTAAGCCGACTGTCTATCATCAGGAAAGGAGAAGAGGGTAATTGTCAGAGGAACCAGTGTGGTTATGTGGGAATAGGAAAGGTAGTCCTAACTAGATAGGTAGATGCTACAATAACAGTACTTTGACAATGATGCAATATATTTAAAATGCTACGTGTTAAACAGCTTGTCTGGTTGTAAAAATTGCTAGCCTACCTCTTGCTGCAGTGCGAGTCAAGCTCTAACTAGCAACTGACTGACTTTACTTTGCCTTCAGGTGGCAGAGAGCACCACTGTTGTGGTTGGGTGGTTTTACTGTACTTTAAATAGCTGACAACAGGTTCTATATTTCTTTGATCTCCAAGCAGGTCAAACCAAGATGGAGTCAGCACTTTATTTAATACTACAGCATGCTGATATTAAATTAGTTTAATAGCGTCAGTTCAAATGCTGTGTTTGCAGTTGGTGCAAAATACAGACATCTAATAAGAAAACAATGTGACTACATGAGTCAGTTTTAGATTTAATACATTTGCTTCCAGTGCTGCTCAGACTGTTTGCTTCCCCCTTTGTAAGCTTGGGTGAGCTCCCTAACACAATTACAGAAGTTTGTACGTTTTTTGGCAAATTTTGTGTTTTAGCACAAGCAGAATGATGTAATATGCTGTGTATGCCCTTTCAGCCTCTGCCCTATCTGTTTTTTACTCACAGCTGAGCCTTGTGTTGGAGCAGGAGAAAAAAGTACTCCTTTTAGTCAGTCCCATGATCCATTTTGGTCTCTAATAGCCAGTGAATCACTGGTGTAAAAACATCAAAGAGTACAGTAATATACAGAAAATTATAGAAGATTTTAAATGGACCATTTATCTTTTAAAAAGTATTAAAGGGTCAGTTCAACCCCCAAAACAAAACCTAACAACCACAACAAAACATTTCCTCTTGTGTCTTTTGGTAGTGTCTTTTGGTAGTAGCTGACCACACAGTTTTATTTTTTTGCCCCAGTTTAAAGAAATGCAATTCAACTAAAATACACATAGTGTCTCAGTTCCAGAGACCTCGCTGTCACCAGTTTTCATTGGAAGTATCTCTGAAGTAGTCCCTTTAAAAACTAATGTCTGTTGATTTCATAGTTACATGGACACTATCTCTGAAACTATCTGCATGGATAGATACTACTATAGTAACTGAGAAATGTGTTTTTCTTTCTAATTTTGGTGAATCAGCCCCGACACTATTTGTTACTTGAACGATTTCATATCTCAACATTTTAAACAACATACAAACCAGAATATGAATAACCCAAATAAAACCCAATACAGAAGAAATATCCTGAAAACCTGAGAAAATCACATGAGTACAGCACACGCCCCAGAAGTCCTGTCTGTGTTTAACATGTCATGCTCGCTTGCATGGATGGGGAAAGATAACTGTTAGGTCTGCAAAATCTGGGATAGCAGTAGAAATAGCAGTTGTCCTCAAACCACTTTGCACAGACATCCTGAAATGTATTATATTTGACTATTATATTCATAACCATTTGCAAATATTATAGGCTCATATTTACCACATATTATTATAGTCAGATATTATAATAATAATGGGCCCAATTTCAAAGATCTATGGTGCCTGGTCTAAAATGCATGGCGCAAGTGCAACTCCCCTTTGCTAGTTAAACGGCGGATAATATGGGCGCAGAGTGAGGCACACAGCACAAAGGGTTGGTATTTATCTTCCATTGTGCTCAGAACTTGGAAAAAAACCCCTCCAAAACGCAAAAGTGCAATGGAGCAGCCAACAAAGTCCGAATTCCAAGTCCTGTCACACAAGCCACGTCCCTCTGTGTGTGCTCGGATCTCAGTCTGTGGATCAGGGGGTGGGTCATAAAAAATATGATTCTGATTAATTGCAGGTTGCTGAAATATGTATTTAATGAGGCATTATTTGCATTGCTTTTTCTTTTGATTGAGTATTTTCAAATACTGACATTGAGTATTTTTATGTTGCAGCATACATTTATTTGTGTAAAGGATCTGACTATTTTGTTTGACCTAAGATGACCTTTAGGATATCCACCTTCTCTTGAAAGTATGACAAAAAAGCAACATCTGTCCTGTCACTCACTAGCTTTTCCACAACAAAATGGACAAAGTAAAAATTTAATGATAGCCTGTAACTTGTTTTTATGTCAATTTTCTAACCTTTTTCTTAAAGGATAAAATGTTGTAAGGCTCAACAAATGCAGCAATAAAGCCTAAACAATCTAAAGATTTAGATAATAATAAATAACACATAAAGACATTACATTGTAGATTCAGTGTTGCCAGTTTGTCATGGTAACTGATACAAAATAAATGTGTCATCACCAAAACATAGTCTAAAATTTTAAGGTTGTAGGCAGATATACTGTAAAGTGGGAAATGTTCATCTGACATTCAAACTCTTGGTTGTGTACATTTAAATTCAAACATGCTCACAAATTCTGCATTTTTTGAGTGGTCTATGGCAACTTTCAACCACTCACAATCTAACATACAAGTGAGATAAACTCCAAATATCAGCATTTCTGTAACACAACTTTTATCACTCTCTTTGTGCAGTTCATGTATTAGAAATATCATTTGGTGGGGCAACATGAAATTAAGATCTGAGAAAACACTGAGAAGCTACTGACCTATTTATTAGTCAGTGAGTCATCACATCTGTTTTTCCTTCTCTGGCTGCCATGACTTTCAACCCCCAGCTCCCCCTCCCCTCTGTAACAGTTACAACACCCTCCTGCCTCGGCAGAATACTGTTCCTGTACTGTATTTTCACCCAGCCACATTATCACAGACCCCCCACAAACTCACCCTGGGTCCTTGGAAACAATGCTGGCTTCCATCATATTTCCACAGACTTTGTGTCGGTCTGCTCTCTAAGTCTCTGTCTCTTATTCAGCTCCATCGAAAAAACTCCGCCTTCTCTCGGCCCCCCTTTCTCTTCCTCCCGTAGATCGGAGCAAGACTGAATAAGGAAAAACTAAAAGGCAAAGGGAAAATATGTTTCTTTGTGTCAGCCCTCCCCTCTGTGTCTGCCTCAACTTCCTGAGCTGATCGTCAGGCAGGAAGAGGCCGAGTACTTTGGTCAGACTTCCCCTAGTCTCTATGTCTTTTTTTTAAACTTCTGTCTCGTGCAGTCATGCTTTCCTGTTCTACTACTGACAGCACCGTCTAGTGTTGTTACTCTTTTTGAGCAGTGAAGTTAACAAATCATTAAATTTTTTTTTATTGGATCTTTTCATCTATACTCAGTGACCCTGCTCACATTCTAAATATTCAGCAGATACTCTTTTAGCCTACTCTTCTCCTCTCCTCTCCTTCCCTCTCCCCTCCCCTCTTCTTTCAAGATTTCCAGATGCCCGTCCAAACTGTGGAATGCATAACTTTTCCTCCCCCCTCCCCCCTTTCTGTTAACAATTAAAACTCACTGCTTTTGGTTGTCTTGTCTTTCCACCTCTTCTCAATTGTAATCTTTTTTTTTAACCTTGTCACAGTTTTTTTTCTAGACTAGAAAGACTGAATAGTTGTAAGTTTGGAAACCTTTCAAGTATAAAAATACTCAAAGAACAAAATGTAAATATTGCTAACACAGTTAATAAAAGTATTGTCTAAAGGTCACTGTTACTGTAAAGCCCACAAGCAAAATGAAATCCCCCCACCCTGTAAAACCTATAGATAAGAAGGTGTATGGACATGCCTCTGTGGTCAAATACACACACACACACACACACACACACACACACACACACACACACACTCATACAGTCGAAATGCAGCCAAGCATGCTGACTGTGCAGCTGCTTCCTGTGCAAACACAGGCGGTCATATGTGATTCTGCAGACTGTCCCTGTTTTCTCTCAGTTGAATGTGACGACAAAGTGTAAAGTTTCTTCATAAAAGTTATCACCAATGGTGAGCAACCACTGGAGGGAGCTATGATACAGAGTATTAAAGACCATAGTTACAGCAGGGGTAGTCAATTATATAACAAAAAGCCCATTACACAGCATGAAACATGGTTAGTGCTTTTCTAGGCATTGTTTCATCATTCATCGTGTCACCAGGAGGGAACTTTGATTGTGAAATTATCACTCTGCTCACAGCTGTGCACAGAAAGGCTCATCTTAACTATCTCAAAATAGCAGAGTATTTTATAATGATGCAGCCAATACCAATCTGACCCAACGAAAGCCTGACCTATAGCTTTATTCATTGATTTGTGGTGATTGTGGCGGTGAACACAAAAACTAACCAATGTTATCACCCTACGAAGTTGTTTGGCAAAAGATATATGAAAATATTTATAAGTGCATCTTTAAAGCACAGTGGGTACTGCAGTTAATGACTTAAGTTAATGACTTAAATTATAAATGCCAATTTTAATATCAAATTAAATGCCTTATGTTCTGGCTTTACTTTTTTATTTTGCTCACAGTATCTAAAAAGATCTGGTTCATATTTATTTACAAACTCTTATTTATTTATTTATTTATTTATTTGTTTGTTTATTTATTTATTCATTCATTCATTAATTTATTTATTCATTCATTAATTGTTTGTTTGTATCATGTTTAAGTATAGGTAATTCTTTATGATAAAAATGTAACAACTTTAAATACTGACTTTTCATTTTGAATTATAGATCAACACTCATTTTAAATTTAAGAAAGCAAGACATTTTTACATGAAATTAGTTTGTGTAGATTTTTCACTCTAAAACACATTAGTCATGATGCAGCTAACTGTCACTGGCATGTGCTTTTGCAGGTTTGGGCTTAAAGTTAGGTTTGGTAAATGATTAGATGTAGAAAATCTCTTGACGTCCTGACAGCAATCAATAAATCAAATGCCTATGGTAGTCGCAGGCCTCTTATAAGCCCATCCAATCCTTTCTTGGGATCATTTCATTTGGATTAAATGAGCTGTTTGGATACATCCCTGCCTACCTGCAGGCCCACAGCTCAAAAACTGCAGAAAACAGTCATTACCAGAGCTAGAGTGTGAGTTAATAGTTTGAGTCAAGCATAGAGAAAGCAACCAACAAAGCCAACCAATCAGAGGCAGACTAGGTCTGGCAAGAAGAGAAGTGGGTTCCATAATAGTGGGGTGTAACAGATGGTATTGCCAATAACAATGATATTTTAAAAAAATAACTTGATGTTGTGTTAATAATACACATATGATAATACTGTGTAAATTATCCAATGCCTCTTAAATAATTTTGATTTGTGTCTGTTCTCGCTTTGTCCTAGAGGATTGCGGTAATGCACCTTAACGCTGGTTGACAACTGCCATAAAACGGAAGAAGAAGAAGCTGCAGTAACTGTTAACAAGCTAGCTATTACCACAGTGTGTGGCTACTACTATGAATACTGTATTTAAGTAAACATACCTCTCTCCACCTCCTTACACTATATCTTGAGCATAATTTATCTGACAAAAAAGAGACAAAACAAAATAAAGTTAAAGACATTTTTTTTTTTTTTAAATTCTAGAGATATTGTGATGAAATCATTACTGTGAATTCTTTTGGCTACAATAATTGTCCAGTGAAAATCTGATATCATGACATCCCTAGTCTCCACCAACTCCTGAGGAAAATAACTTTCTAAATGCTAAATGCTCCACTATGTTCAACAGCTAGTCTCCAACTTTGTCTTTCTGCTGTTTGGTGCTGGGCTGTTCAGTGGGTTTAACTGAGCTTTTTTTCTGGAAATAGTTGCCTGCTGCTGCTGAAAACAAGGATGATGAGAGCAGAGTTTGTGGTTCATAAAAGAAACTGAGTTGTGTGATAATTCTCTATGGGTTTATCATTATGTTCTCATAATGATAAACCCATAGAGATCACATTAAACTGATAAATTGTTAAAATACTGTAAACTTCAAAAGTCTACACAGCTCAGCAGGACTGTTGACCTCAAAATAGCAGGTAACTTAATGTTCTACATCTCACAAGACTTTTCTGTTGGATCTCTGCTCTACTTGGCAAGCCCACTGCACTTTCAGTTAAAAGGTGATTTGTGGTATTTGTGTCAGTTGCAGGCCACCATATGCTGTGCCAGAAGCCTACTGTGGTGCTTCTGACTACTTTTCTAACCAGTACTGTATATTTTATCTGCTTTCTCAACACAGCCACCTTTTTCTGTTTTAGCTGAAAGAGACACTGAACATTTGGTTTTGGTGATTCATTTGTTTACCAGGAGCAGGCTGTAGGATTTGACTGTCTTTCAGAATTCTTTACCAATGACGAGAGCAATGAATGAGTGGAGCAGCTGTCTGTTCATACAGCATGAGGGTTTGTCCTGATGGAGATAATAAAGCTGAGGCCATATACCGTACTGTACCATTCGCATGCACATGTGAAAAATTTAAAAAACATAATTTAAGTTATATACTGAAATGTTTTTACATTCAAATCATAACCTTATTATATGTAGGGCTGTAGCTCAGGAGGTAGCGTAGGTCGTCTAGAAATCCAAAGGTCACTGGTTTGAATCCCTGGCTCCCCCAGCATGTCAAAGTGTCCTTGAGCAAGATACTGAACCCCAAATTGCTCCTGATGAGCAGTTGGCAGCCTCTGCCATCACTTTGTGAATGTTCAGCTTCTCAAATGGACTAGCCAAATGTGTAGTGCATATTCCTTATCATAGTATCTTTGTCTTTTTTTTTTAGATCTATATATTTACATTGAAGATAGGGTGTTGCTGTGATTACAATTTGAAAATGGAAAAATATAATTAAAGAACACCAATTTGAGACAGGCTTCTTATTAAACCAAACTTAATTTAAAAAAAAAAGGTTCTATACTTTAAACAAGAGTAGGATGTTGATGCAGGTTCTCAGTCATCCAGGTCATGGTAAATCTAGGTGCTGTATGTATTGAAGAAACTGAAACAAGTCCAGTTGCCTACGATACAGCACCTAGATTAAACAAGAGTAGCATCTGCAGCCATGCTTAGCTGCTCTGTGAGGCTGTATGTCACTATGCTATAGTCAGCATACTAAAATGCCCACAATGACAATGCTAACATGTTGATGTTTAGCAGGTATGTTTACTATGTTAGCATGCTAAATTAATTTGCACTATGAACAGAGGCTAGTGCAGAGGCCATGTTCAATTTGTATTTAGTCATAAACCAGGTCACTGAACAAACTGAAATTCCAACCTGCTGGTGGTGCTAAAGGAGATGTCAGGGGATCAGGATGAACATTGTACAAAATTGAATTGCAATCCATCTAAAATAGCCACATAATTCAGTCTGGACAAAATGGGTGGACTGGCAGACCATTTAAAAACTTAGCTTTTAGGCTAGCTTAGTTTAGGCTTTTTGGTTAAAGTAGCATGAATGGTATGACTTGGCTAGCCTCTGCACGCTTTTAGCACCAGGTACTGTTTACGATTTCATTGTCTACCACAGATCATACCCTCTGAATGTAGCCATGCTTTTTAACTGATTGTCATAGTGACGCAAGGTGACACAGTGACACCATCTTTAACGCAACACAAACACGCAATAAAGCATATCCTTTCCTTTTGAGATCCTTTCATTGGCAGCCAAACAGAGGAAGTTCTGCACTTTGTTAATTGACTGCCATTTTTTAAAATCTGCTGACACATCTGCCACTACTTGAAAAATGCAACAAGTACTCCAAATGAAATGACAATACACATTGTTTGTCCATGCCCACTAAAACAACACAATAGTTTTCTGATTTGACACCTATGTTTGCCTGTGCCCTCTCAGTACCAAGGAGTTCAGTACCAAGGTCTTCTTAAGGTCTTCTTCTTTTAATAAAATCTTGTGTAGAAATAGTAAAAAATTTCCTTCTGAATTGTTGTGAAGTACAATTATGAAGTAGGCTTAATTGGAAGTACTCAGGTAAAGTGCAAGTACCTCAAATTCACATTGCTTGTATCTCTGGATCACAACCCAAAGCTTGTGGCCTCAGATTAAGGCCTAACTTTTACCCTCAATGGCAAATAAAACCCCAGGAAAGAGGAAGACACATAAAAACAAGCTTAAACTTAAGCTTAAATTTAAACTAATTACTTTCTGGCTTCATTTTCTTACAGATGTTGGTCTTATCGTACACAACATACTCAGCTGTCCAGTCTGAGCACACCAGGCTGTGCAGACCTTCAAGCAAATTTACTGTTTTACAATGTATTTTTCCTTTGTTGACTGAGATATTTCTCTCTGTCTCTGCTTGCCTCCATCTCTCTGTCTCCCGTCTGTCTTTCTCTCCAACACACACACACACACACACACATACACAGAGTCAACACTGCTTGAGCTCACACTGCGAACAAGCATAATAAGGGGGCGTGTGAGTCAGTCTTTGTCTCTGTCAATCACATGAAACATCATAGAAACGACTGGCCCAATTTCAACAAGACTGTGGTGAATGGTACAGCTTGCAATTGAAACCCTGGAGTTTTAGTGCAGTTTCTCCTTAATTTTCGCTCGCCGCCTCTTTAAAAATGCCTTTTGCAACTTTTTATCAGGCATGTTCTCATTTAGAAGTGGCTATATTAGCGAGAGTGGTGTGAAAAAACAATGTTTTAACATAACAATGGTTTGTGTATCTGCTGTCCACCGTCTTCAGATTTCCCTTTTTGAATGATTGTTTACATACATCCGCCACTTGGTGGCATAACCCTAAAGCCTTTTGTGGCTCAAGAGGAGGCTTTCCACTGAAAAGCAGTCCGCTGGTCTAGCATTGCACTCCTATAACTAATGTGTATTTTGAATAGAGCCAATATATTGGCCAAAACTTGCTTATCACTGATACTGCATATTGGTATCAGAGTATAAGTCAGATGATGAGTAACAAGAAATTGCAGTAAAGAAAAGTAAATTGTAACTTGTAGCTGTTCTGGATCTCTTATCACACAATCACTCAGCAGATGGCGCTTCCCCGTTGTCATGGAAATGTGGATGTTCAGCATCATAATCTGACTTTTAAACTCAAATATTTATATTGGTATAAGCCTCATTAATCCAGTGTTGATTGAACTCGAATTGCAACACATTTATAAATCCAGATGCAGATTACAAATGTAATACTGTCTTCTATTATGAAAATGAATCAATATACAGGTCCGTTCAGCCCTGGTAAGAGGTATGCAGTCTATTATGCAGTGTTTACTGCTCTGTTTCAGCTCAGATAAATCTCTCAGTGTGTCAATCAAACAGCGTGGGCAGCAAAGTGACATCTTCTGCCTTGAATTATTTGATTTGGATGAAGTTTGTGTCTCTGTCATTTTTTCTTGCCCAAACAAGGTGGCTACTGCTGCTCTGTTCTCCCCTTTCTGTTTATTCCACACAAAATGGAAACAAAAAAGACATCACTGCACTGTCTGTGCACCAGAGGATTTCAATATAGTTTGGTGAAGCAAATATAAAAGCTTGCTGTTACATCACTCAGATAGTAGTATCATTGTGTACCTTTTTAGATTCTTTCTATCATTACAGTACATCTCTTAATGAGGACACAGCTTTTAATGGTCGAATGATGTTGGTGATGATGATGCTTTCAAACTGCACTGTACAGTATGTGAGTATCCATTGTTGCTCCTTCTTTCTCTGTCTCTCTCACTCTCGCTGCCGCCTCCACAGTGATGCATGTTGCATTAACGCCTAGGTGAAGAGTGGGAGGTAGAGGGCAAACTGAGAGGGCTACAAGAGGGATGGAGAGAGAACCAAAGAAAGAATGTGTGGGAGAGTGAAACATAGATAGATAGATAGATAGACAGACAGACAGACAGACAGACAGACAGATAGATAGGTATGTTCTTCCTCCTCTCCTTCTCCTTTGTCGCCTCATTTATAAAATGTCTGATGGTGATGATTTCCCAAGGGTAACCCACTCAGGTCAAACTAAAACTAGAATGAGAGAAAGGGAAGAGAGAAAGATAGAAAGATTGCAGTACAGAGAGATGAGAAAGAGAGAGGGGATGGAGGAAGAGAGAAAAGAGAGGCAGCTGGAGAGGAGAAGTTGGTCTCTTTGCAGCTCCAAAGCTCTTAAAGCCCTGAAGCTGTGTTGAGTGCAAATGGGAGGAAGAGAGAGAGAAAGGGAGTTGGAGGAAGAGAAGGATGGGGCGAGAGGTAGAGGGAGGCTGAATTCAGGAGAAGAAAAGCTAGAAAGGAGAGAGAGAGTGAAAGGGAGAGGAGGAAGAGGAGGAGGGGGAGGGTTTGCGTTGGTGTGTTGGTTGGCAGAGAGAGCGCTTGTCAAAAAAACCTTCCTCTGACAGAAGGCATGATTCACAGTGGAGAGAGAGAGAGGGAGAGGGGCGAGAGAGAGAGGGAGACAAGCAACAGAAAAAGAAAAACGGCAGAGATAAAGATAGAGGGAAACGACGGGGCTAAGATGCCGGTAAGAAAAACAAATGAGGATGCTGATTTGAGGCAGAATGACAAGACATTTCCAGGATGGGACTGAGATTGACAGACTGGATTGACTGATGCCTTTTAATGACTGTGACCGTGTGGATGAGGTTCTGGCTTTTCTATTGATTGGGAGAAAATAGAACAAGGGGCAGCAGCATTGATGAGAGAGAGAAAGAGAGAGGGGAAGCAGATGTTTAAGAACGAGGGCACACTGAAGTGATAGAGAAAGATATAGAGAGACTAGGAATGGCTCACAACTATCAATAGGCTCCTTTGATGGAGCTTAACTAATTTGTGAGGAAGGCATTACTAATACATGCAAATTAGACACTTCTGACTCCTTAATATTACATTTGAGATGGATATTAGTCTGAATACTTACAGACTACCATGGAAAGATTTCAAAATATGTATTTTTATATGTGCATGTCAATCTGTTCTTTACTTTATGTGAGAAAATACAAGTCTAAATAAGTTCTCAAAACAGTTAATGATTATTAATCTGTCTTTTGACTTTTTTACCCCTCTGAACTGGTTCATCCTGAGGTTACAGATCTCTCAGTATGTGTGGTGGATGCCCCACTTCTGTGATCAATTTTTTTGCTTTTCTCTGTTAATGTTGGCGACTTCTTTCAAGCTAACAGTTTGAGCCAATCATCATACTAAATACAGTTGTTGTCAAACCTAGAGTTAGTGGGCTAGTTGCTTTAGATGCACAAGTTTTGGTACATTCATAGGAGGAATGTCAACATCAAACCAAATTTTCAAAGCTTCATACTTTGGCATTTTGAAAAATTGAGCTTCTGATTTCATCTAATGGAGGAAACAGCTCTGAAATATATATTGTATACATATATATATGTCATCTTTCATTATTTTTGGCACAAAATTTGCATGGAGGTTTAAGGCTGCTTAAACATCACTCCAACTTCAAAATGCTTTGCGGAGTTGTTTGATGATTTTGGCTTTTCTTGTTGTTTGTTGGTACTCTTCTTACCCTGTGTTTTCATATATAACTTCCAGAAAATTGAGGGCTTCAGGAATTGGCTTGGTCCATCCTTAGGACAGAGCTTCTACATAGAGTGAATTTGAGGTTTTTAACATTTGTTTGCTCAGCTGCAACAAGTTTTTCAATCTTATATAGTGAGAACATTATATGTTTAATGACATATCTTCAACAAAATTGACCACCTGTATTCAGTATTCAGCTTAGTATTAAGCCCATATTTTGGAGAAAAACAACGCACATTGGAGGATTTTGCCCTATGTTGCCTTGGCTGTGAACAGTTTTTTAATCTTTACATTGGTATATGTCTGAACATATGTTTTATATTAAACTGACCAAATTGATTATCTAGCTAGAGCTTCAGTATTCAGCTTAAAGCTATGGTCTATGATTTGAAAGATTGATCATTATTATTAACATTATTTAGATGGTGGTTATAGCCCAATAGTACAACCTACACAATGTGAAGAGCAAAAGGAGCCAAATCAATCCATTCTCTCTAGCGCCTGCAAAACTGGAAAGAAATTGACCAATAGCAGCCATGTGGTCCGCATGGCTGCTATTGGTCAATTTTTCCATCCAATCCCCTCGCTCACTCTCCTGCTCCTGGTCACGTCTCATCCCAACCCACTTCCGCATTTGAAACTACAAGCGCGCAAGAGGTTTGTTTGGCCCTGAGCAGGTAATCTTTCGTCTTTATTGTGGATGTTGTGACACAGATAACTTTAATGCTGATGCTGGCTTATGACTGTGAAAGCTGTCGTTAGTTTTTTTCTGTGTTATTAGACGGTGTCGAAACAATTTCTGTCTCTGCAATATTGACAACACTTGTTTACTTCTTCAACGGAGACGTTAGCCGCTATGTTAGCATTGTAAGCTAAAATTACTATCATGTTTACACCAAATCAGCCTATTTATTTGCTCGTGGCAGCAAGTAATGCAAGTAAGATGAATGAATGGTTGAATGAAACCCCTTCGCTTCGCGTTGGGGTTTCATTCATTCTGTCTAGATTTATTTCTCCATAACAACCTCTTGCCCGGTCACTTCTCAACTGTTTTGCTAACCCTCCTCCCGGTCTTGTCCATTTGTTTTCAACGAAGCCTTTGCTAAATAAATATGATGGATTATCATATACGCGTTACGATGTTTGTATTTGTGTGTCTTATCTGTGATAAACAAGAGATTACGGTTTATGGGGCACGTTTGTGTCACGGTCTGGTGCTACTCAGACAACAGCTGGGACACAGCTGGGTCCGAGGCTCATGCAGGTTTAGTTTTCAGCCACAATGTGGAAGCAATCGTTATGATTAAAGCTAACGGCAGCATCTGTTAGTCTCTTGGCCCTCAATAACTTTTAGAAGTGGCTAACTTAGCTGTTGATAAATAGTAACTTATTACGTAGCTGTAACGTAGCTGTAACATGCTAATGATGTTACGCTAGCTTGGCTGTGGAGCTTAGCTGTGGACATTGTAATGACTTACAAGATTTACGTTAGTTTCAATGTGCATTGTAATAACTTTACCTGTGAATCCCACATCGTTACTCCGCATTCAAAGCTGGCGCTATATTTGGTTTCTGCCAGCCGGCTTGTTGCTCTTGTTGCTCAGTGTTGCCAGGTGGGAAATATAGGATTATCGTACCGGAGACATAAAATTATCGTACTTTGAGGGAAATTATCGTACACCCGTCATAACCAAAATAATTCTAGTCTATTGATGCGCTATAGTCAAATATGCTGATGCACTATAGTCACTCTAGTGTTTAATAGCATCTAACAGGCACTCACGGCTTTGTGGCGTCAGTACGGAATGGATTCACGGCACCACATCAGCACCGGACCTGACTGGAGCGTCTCGTGGGGCTGGCGCAGCGGACCATTCAGCCAATCATGCTCGTTGTTCTGAGGCAAACGCATGGACGTCACGTAGCTCACATTTTGAAAAGCACAATTGGCTGGAAACTTGTCATAATGGACACAGATGCCTTCAGGGTTCACAAAAAAACTCTGATTACAACCACACATTCATGGAATGGTCAAATTATCGTATATTTGGCCTTTTTTGGGATTATTGATCGTACATCGTACAGAAGGCAAAATTATCGTACAAATACGATAATTATCGTACACCTGGCAACACTGTTGTTGCTTGTTGCGGGAGGGGGTGTGTCGCGGGAGGCTCAGAGGGGAGAGCGATACGAGCTCCTAGGGGAGGGATTAAGGAGCACAGAGGAGAGGGGTGTGTGTGTGGGGGGGATGCTTTTTTCAAATCTTTTTCAGATCGTAGACCATAGCTTTAATTATTAGCCAATTCCACAGGTAAAATCATTACTTTGGTTACATACTGTAACTTTTAAAGGGACAATTTGTAAGACTTGGCCAGGTTTTTTGTTTAAAAAAAGAATTCACAACGAAACTACAGTGTCAACGTTATGTCAAAGACGTCTATGTACTGTGTTGAAGAGATGTCTACTGAAGTCAGCATGCTAACCAGCAAACCTTGGCCTATCCTGTCTCGTAATACCACTTTGTATCGCAAGAGGTGATAGTCTGATAGCCAACATAGTTTCAGCTAGGAGAAATAAAAGCTGCAAGTTTGCTTCTTAGTTAGACTAAGTAGCAAACTCGCAGTAATCAAATAAACTCACAAAGTGTCAAGAAAGGAAATATTTGTACACATATTTACCTTACTTAACAGAAAAATACAACTGTATACCCTCTGAATTAATGTTTCTCTCTTTTACCAAACTAAAAAGATCTTAATTGGCTTGTTAATACACACTTCATTCAAATCCAACATAAATTAAATAAAACTCACCAAAACAGTCTTGGTTTGTCTTTCCACAGTCACCTCTGTATTGGCTGACATAAATCCTCAATTTACCAGTAAGATGTGAAAATATTCTCACTAAATGTCGTTTTCTCCCGCTACTGACTCTCTCTCACTCCTCTACCACTTTACACCTCTGTCCCTGGTCGAGCTGAGCCGTCATCCAAGGTTGCAGTGCATGCAGACTCCAGTCAACTAAGAGGGCCACTTAGATTCACGGCTACCTGAGATACTTGCTAATGGCAGCTAGTCACTACAGCCAATAATAGCTACAGAAAAGAGTATACTGAGCAGCGGTCAGCAGTAATTCTGCGCCCTTCTGGCCGTTTCTTACAAATTGCACCTTTAAAGGGACTTGGGGCAGGATCAAGAAATAAGACTCAATAGTGACACGACGGCTGTTGCGGCCGTTAGAGTAACTGCAGCCATCAGACAAGCCGGTGCGGGAGCACGCATGAACTCTTCACAGCAGTAAAGCTGATGCCTTATCCCCTACACACACAAAGCAGTCGGGAAGCCGGCTCGCTGTGTGTAGCGACACACAAGCACGGCAATTTACCGTTACGGTTGATGCAGTCTGACAGGCACAGGCAAAAGCAAAGACGGCATATTGGGGGACAGAAATATTGTCTCTGATACGGGATTGCTGTGTGTTAGCGGCTAATGTTGCTACACAGACACAAACAAACCGTTAGCCTGTGGCTACAGCCAGCTGCTAACGTCACCTCCCGGATAACAGGTTGGGCTTTCGGTCCCATATAAACGGACATATTTCTAACTATTCGGTTTCAGACTAAAGGACCGTGGAAAATGTGCAGTCTGTAACTATTCAGTGTTACACAGCGGTGGACTAAGTTACATGTTTGCAGCTAACGCTACTTTGCACGTTAGGTCACTCCAAGTCCTCGGTGATCTCATATGATTTTCAAATCAAGCTCTAAACATGACCTGTAATGTTTTCTTATCTGGTTACTAGGAAATGAGCCATGTCAGCATCTGTTTTCAGTCCCAATTCAAGTTGAAGCTGCCTCCATTAGTTGAACGCGTATCCGATGTGTATTCGGGTGCCAGCCCGGCTTTGGTCGTAATTTCGTTTCGACTCACGACATGCCGCTGATAAAGCCTTTGTTTTCTTCTAAGTATGACTTTTTAGTGGACTTTGTGTGGCAGTGGGTCGTTTGCTGGCCGTAGCAGAATCCATTACTACCCAAACACTAGTTTGGGTCCACCGCGCTTGTCTTCTTCGCGTATCCAAGTCGAAAGACGTCGAGGATACGCATTCAGCGTCATCTTATGTCACGTCCGCAGGACTGCGCGGGAAATTTGGACACCGAATTGCAGTACATTATGCAGCACACAGCCTGTTCAAGGCAATGGAGAGATACGTGGGTGGGCTCATTCTTTTTGGTTTTGAACGCTTCATCACCCATTAGCATTAAAAAACTTAAAATGCATGTTTATTTTTTCACAAATCCTGCCCCAAGTTCCTTTAAGGTTTTTATCTTCGTTATCTTGCCTCTGAAGTGTTTGTTCCATTTTAGGTTAGGAAGACTGTTGATATGTTATAGGCTCTAGGACAGGGGTCTTAAACTGCTGGCCCGGCCGCAAAATTATTTTTATTATCATTATTTTTTAGTTGTTCCACACTAATTTAAACTACATCTTCATATGCCGCTGCAATAAAACACAATTCCATTTAAAAATTCAGGTTGACTTTTATTTTGAAATAGAGTCATCACAGGAAATATAATGTGTTCAATTAGCACCACCGGGAACTGAGACTACTGCGAAAAGCCTAGTTCAAGGTGTAAGTAATTTATGCATAAGGAAAAATATTTGCACTCTTAAAAACTAATGTGCATTCTACGGAAGAGTAGGGCCAGTGATGAGGGAAAAAAATGAGACAATATATATTATTTTGTGAATAAAGTTGAAATATCGAGAATAAAGTCAACTCTTCTGGTCCCTCAAATCCAGTTAGGGGAGTGACCTGGGAGCAACTGACAGCTATGCGAGCTGCCCGAGCATCCGGTCTCTGCCATTACTACATCCTTTCAATTTCAGCTTTCGCAGATGTGGCCACCTCTTCCATGCTTGTGTGGTTTTTCCTTCTGAACAGACGAAGTTTTTGGCACAATCTCTTCAAAGTTCTAATACTGACAACTAGACTGTGTTTATGAGCTAAAAGAGAAATAATTTCTTTGTTACTAAAGCCAATTCTGAAGTACAGATTCACCGGTTCATCTACACAAGGCATTTTGTTGAGGCACTGTTTGATGTAGTCTCAAAAGGTCAACTTTAATCTTTAAATGTCAACTTTATTCTCGACATTTCGACTTTATTCATGAAATTGTATTTCGACTTTATTCTCGACATTTCAACTTTTTTTTTCTTAAAATGCATAATGAAAATAAAAAAACTTCCTCACTTTCTCACTTTTTCTCACCCCTGGCCCTAATACTCTAGCATACGTAGCATTCAGATGTATACTTCTGTTAGCATTTTTTTAAAAAGCATTTTTGTTTTATTATGTTAACAATGGAAATAAAAAACAAAATTTTCTAAAACATTGCACTTTCTTTTACTTGAACCTTGTAGTGGCCCTCCTACATGATGACAATACCAACAGTGGCCCCAAGATAATTTGAGTTGAGACCCCTGTTCTAGGACATAACTTCTACGAAATTGACTACAGAAATGAGCAAATGGTTATATAATTTAGCTTAATGTTTAGCACGTCCTTGAGAGAAAAGCATAAAGAACATTGGAAGTTTTACACTTTGTTTTCTTGGCTATTTCACCCTTTGGCAATAGTATTGGTATATGCATTCATATATAATTTTTATGAAATTGACTGAAAAGGTTATTATAGAGGGTATTATTTTAAGGAATGGAAAGAGGGAGAAAGACAAGTCAACAAAAAGTACATTTAAGTTTTTTATCTTCTGTTGTCTTGCCTTTTTCTTTTTGGAATTTGCAAACCAGGGCTACAGTTATATATATTAGTTAAATTACATATATTACAGTTATATAAGCTATAGCTCAGTGCTTAGCCTGTCCTTGGCGGAAAAGCACAAAGTTGTGTATTTGTCTCACAGTAGTTTGAAGTGATGGCTTCACTTCCCAATAACAAAAAGTGAATACCCTTTAGAGAAACCACTGAAAAAGAAGGTTCAAAACCAACAATTTTGAAAGTCCCTCTGGATCTCAAGCAAAGGGTTGCTCCTATTAGCATTACTGGTAAGCCACTGAAGAATAGGGGTCATGTGGTTGGTTCTGTGTGAACTGAGATCATAATTTAATGTGATTCTAATATTCTAATTAATAGACTGAGCATTTGGTTTACTAGTTTTTAGACAGCTGTTGGCTACTTTTCCTGTCAATTGTTTGTTAAGTGCCCTGCAGGCACTGTTAGATTAAATCAAAGACGCACCCCAGCACTCACAAGACTCACAAGAGACAATAAATTAAAAATATTAAGTCTCATGCCCAATCTGAAGTAACTCTGATGACACCTTTAGGATTATTATCTCATCAGGTGGTGTGGTAATTTATTGTGACAAACTGAGCTTTTTGTTTCAAATTGGTGGAATGCCCCTTTAATTTGACATGCAAGAATATCAGCGATTATTAACTAATGTCTTTATGCTGAAATTTGCTAATGTCCACTTACTTTTATAGTTATGGAGAGACTTTATCAAGCTGTCTTCAGTTCAAATCTTTTGTTGTTTGCTTTGTTTTCCACAGACAGACCACAGTAATCAACAAACACAGCCAAAATGAGAGGAGAAGCTTTGGATGGATTCAATCCTCCATCCACTGTGCTCGGTTTTTCTGTCGCACTGGGTCTGACTGACTAACGCTCCACTGTATAAAGACTTAATTGGTTCTGAACAGACAGCCAGAACAATAAACAACCAAAATAAATACAAATGCAGTCATGCTCGGAAGTGAGTGGGAGGGAAGATGAGCTGAGAACAGTACCCCCATGGACATAAAAACTGGAAATATTTTGTCCTATTTTCATGTTTTTCTTCAAAATCTTGTTGGATTATTTCTTAAAGTACAATTCTGTCTCCAATTTCATTTGGACATTGTGTTGTTTACAGTGTTTTCATGTCATGGAGCATTTTACAGATGGAGTTTTTTGCTGCCATGCCATACTTTGATCACAAGACTGTCCTGACTTGTCATTAAAACAGAGGGAATATGCTACAGTATTTTACCAGAAAGGAATAACCAAAAATTTGAGTTTGACATTTCTCCATTTCTTTTAGTTTGTCATAGTCCTGTCAAAGCCAGCTGCCATGGATCTTGTGAATTCTGAAAGCATTTTTTTTCAGAATTAGTGGAATTAACAAATTCACAATTCATTCTTCAAACTTCAGTCGTGCCTCCCACCAACCCCTCCCACCATCAGCCACCCGACCAATCATGGGCAAGCCTCTTAGCCGTCCTGGGTGTTTCAGGAAGAGCTCCTGCTGCCTGGAGAAACATGGAGCTGGGGATGGGGGAGTGGGAGGGAGAGCTGGGGGAGTGGATGGGGGATATGGAGATGGTTACATACCCCAACGGTCCATCTACGATACCATGTGCATCAACCAACAGATAGACAGCCAACACCATCAACCTGGAGGGTCTATAAGGCGAGACTGTGGAGGCGAGGGGAGTTTTAGTTACTCTGCAAGTGGCTCCCTAAGAGTTGGCAGGTCTCCGGCTGACATGTTTGATCCACAACCCCGCTCTTTAACTCCAAACCCCTCATTTGTGCGCCGACTGGATGAAAGAGCTATCTATGATTCATTGAAACTTGGGGGTCAGGATGCCGATGGTGATGGCTGCCATTCTCCAGGACGTTTCACTCGATCAGTTTCTCCCTCTGTATCCTCGTTCTCAGCACCGGGAGTGTCCTCCTCCTCATCCAAGAAACATCACCATCACCACCACCATCACCATGGAGACAGCACAAAGAGCAGAGATGGCCGACATTCCTGGAAAGTCTTGACACCTCCAAAACACCTGGAGTGTCTGGAGCTCACTACAACTGAAATGATGGACAGAGGAGGTGGATATCTGAATCCAGGGCACTACCATCCCCCTGGAGGTCAGTCCTCCTCCCTTACTTCCCCCCTTATTTCCCCCTTCTCTGGATCACCTCTCTCTTCGGGTTACCATACTCCAGTCTTTTTCTCCCCTGCCAAACCTCGTCCCAGTCAGACTCAGAGTTTACGCTGTTCCCCTCCCCACGTCATCCAGCCACGGCATTACTCCCAAACCCAGAGCCTCAGGCTGTCACCACCCCATGAGCTTAGGCGATCCCCCTACCGTTCCCCCCTAGTCCAACTGTCTGCTCATGACCTCGAACAGGACCTGAGGGATCGAGGAGGAGGATGGGGCCGCAGTGAGCGAGAAAGAGAATGGGAGAGGGAGAGGGAGAGGGAGATGGAGAGAGGGTGGGCCCAGCGAGAGTGGGAAAGAGAGAGGGAGAGGGGGCGGCTAGAGAGGGAGAGGGCGAGAGAAAGGGAGAGAAGAGAAACATCAACTTTTGGGACCTTCGGGTATGGTCGACCAGTTCCTCTGCGTTCAGACAGAGACTCAGTGTTTTTAGAGCCCGACCAGGACACAACACCCCTGTTGCTCCCTCAGCCCTCACCTTCACCCTCCCCCAATGCTGCCCCAAGAATGGGCACTGGTGCTGTAGGAAGAAGTAGAGCAGGGTCAAAGGTTGGCCCTGATAGTGTAGGTGGGGGAATGGTTTCTAAGTTTGACAATGGGAGTGTGGGTTTGGTGTTAGTTGACAGCAAATCTGGGTGTGGGCCAAGGTTAGTTAGTGAAGTTGGAGCTGGAAAAATAGCAGAGGTTGATATTAGGGTTGGAATACAAGAACACCACCAACCTGAAAGTTGGAACAAATATGATAATGGCTCTAGAGCTAGCATTAAAAATGGGTTTGAAGCAAGAATGGGCTCCCAGGTGAAAACAAGACCAGGGGGGCGGGATTTGGAAGGGAAAGTGCAGTCTGGGGTGGAGATAGAAAATATGGCTCCTGGTGTGACCAAGGAGGGACGTAGGGGAGGTACAAGGATTGGCGAAAAAAGTGGAAGGATTATGGCTAAACCAGAACGTATTGATGAGGCAATACCTTCAACTGTGAGTGACAGTGAGAACAAGGTTGGGCAGGGTGATAAAGTTGGGATTGGAACTGGAACTGGTACAGGGATGAAGCCAGACTTTGATGCAGAGGTTGAGGCTAAAGCTAGTTCAAGACAGGTGGAGAACAGAAGTGGAGCAGACACTGGAAGTGTAGCTGAGGTTAAGAATGAAGTTGGTTCACCAACAGAGTCCAGAGTTGAAGCTGAGGTTGAGACAGAAGTAAAGATTGCTCCTACACCTGAGCCTGAGGCAGTGTCAGAAGCTGGGGTTGGTAATGAGACAGGGACAAGGAGTAATAGTGAAACTGGAGTTGTCTGTGAAAGCCAGAGCAGCAACAAGACAACAGATAAAGCTCAGATAAGTATTGTGGCTGGGGATAAAACTGATTCTGTCCCTGCAGATCAGGCTGAGAAAAAGACTTTGGACAAAATTGATTCTAGCCATGTAGAGAAAGGTTCCAGATCCCAGAAGTCTAAATCATCCAAGTCCAGTTCCAGGAATCGACCTGGCACAGCCACAGGGCTCCGACCAGGTGTGGCCAGCCCCCGACTAAGCAGAGGGCTTGGGGACCTTGAGACAACAGGCTCTGCTGAGGGCATCGAGTCCACTTGGCCTCGCCGAATCATTGTCAGAAAAAGGACTGTTCGGCAGGGTGGGGCAGTCCACAACCTCCCTATTCTCCCTCCACTTCCCTCTGTTCTATCTGCATTGGAGAAGAGGCGCCCACTTGCCCTTCTCCAACCACATACAGGCCACTTCTCAGAGAACCCGCTAACAAATATAATTACTGCTATAAGTATGGTAGGACGAAGCTCACTTAAAGAACCCTCCCATCCAGAACCAGGACAGGGGGGCACTTTGGTGGGCAGGGCTTCCCTGAAGGAGCAGAACTTAGAACACTGGAGAGTCTGCAGAGAGCAAGAAGAACCCAGGAGATCCAGAAGCAAAGAGAAAAAAGGAGAGCTGAGTAAGGAGAAGACTGAGTGGGAGGAGAGGAAGGAGAAGGAAGAGAAGAGAGAAAAGGAGAGGAGAGAAGAGAAAGACAAAAAGGAAGAGAGAGTGGATAAGGAGAAAGTGAGGGTTACTGTTAGTGGGTGGGGTTTGGAGGAAACCAAACAAGAAAAGTCAGTGAGAAAGGTTGAGGGGAAAGTGCAAGAAGATGACAAAAAACAGGAAGATGTGAAAAATGAAAGTCATGTAGAAATGAAGTGTGAAAAGGGAGAGGATAGAGGAATGATGAATAAGAATGGAGTACAAGAGCTGCATGGACAAGAGTTGGAGGAGGTGGTTGCTAAATTAAAGACAGAAGAAGGTGAGGTGGAGGGGGGAGAAGGAGGGACATTTGGAGATGACGGGGGGATAGAGAGTTGGGATGCTGTCCTTGAGATGGTCACCACATTATGGGATGACGGCTGGGATAAAGGGGGAGGAGGAGGTGGAGGTGATACAGATTCCTTCTCAGGCTCCTTGCAACGCTGGCCTCTTCTCCGGCCCCCAATTGGCTTTGGAGGCTCCCACCCGCCGTCCTCAGCAGCCTCAGAGCTCAGCTTGACAGAGTTAGAAAGAAGAGCCAGGGAACTGGACTCTGACCTGGAACATCTAGACCTGTCTCAGCCCCAGAGGGACACACAGGATGTATACCAAACGCTGCTTGAGCCACAGAGAGAACGAGCTGACATGTACCAAACACACCCTGGGCCACAGAGAGAGAAAGCTGCTCTCATGACAGGTAGGTATTAGTTTCTGCATTTTTGTTTTCATTCTTCCCTTATTTTTTCATTCATGTACCTGCAATGAAGTTATTTTTTTGTAATTTCATAACACCAGGGTTGTAAAATGCAACTGAATATACTGGATTTGAGAAATTCCATTAAAAATGTATGTTAAAGGGGACTTGATTGCGCTATTTAAGGTCAGTTTAATTGTCATGGAGACTACATGATCTCAGTTAGATCATGGCATGAGAAAATATTAACTTAGTTGCCATGTAGAAAATGTACAATCCGGGAATCCAAAAAGTCAATATATCTTGATTATATTTATTTCAATTTCAACCAAACAAAAGACATTGAATTTGGGCTTCAGGGGTGGCTGGAGGTTGCATAGTTTGCTTGATTGCCTTACCCACAAATGTTTACAGTTATTACACAACAAGCTATCAAATATCAGCCATCACGTCATCATAATCACAGACATCCTAGCAGTTATCTCAAGCTGCATGTATGAAAATAAAGATGATTACCATAGATTACTGATATTGATATCGAGATTAATAGTGGGGTGGCTTAACAGCATAATTCCAAAGAATCGTGCACTTTGTGATAAAAGCGTGAAATCTGGTACACTTATAGCCAAAGGCAGTCCAAAAAAAATTAGATATCGAGCCATCGCGAATTTTCACTATGGTCGCCATTGACTACCATTTCCATGTGAATTTTCTTTTGTGTGTTGATTATAATATGATATTGATCATATAGATAGCTAAATTTATTTACCTCTTTGGAGTTTGTACATGAATGATACAAATAAATTTTAAGATGGCTGTTATTTTTCAAGATGGCTGCCATGACTGGTTTTAAAAATCGTTACTGCTTCAAAGTTGCATGGATTCCTGTGATATGAATGATATTGGGGTCAAATACACACATTTTTATGATTAGGAATTCAGGTGGCAACTTTAGTATTTAGCCTATTTGGAAGCTCACAAGGCAAGATAGGCCTAACTGACAATAGTAACTGTCCAAACATGGGGTCAATCGTGGAAGACTCCCAGCAATCCCCTTCACAGTAACAGCGAGCTGTGCAGTCTAAGGTAGCTTTTTTGCACTTAGACTGCTTAACACAACCCTTCTTACATTTGCAGGAGATAAGTTCATAGCTAGACTGGCCTGCATCAGGCAGGCATGTCCAAAATGGTTCATAATGACCCTCAGATGCCTTTGACCAGCCCCATCTACAAGGAAAAGGAAGCTCTGGTGTTGACACCAGCATCTGACCCCATACATGGCCTCCTTGATAGACTGCCCTCTTAACATGCTCCTTTAGGGCAGCCTTTGTGGGAGGGATTGACTGCACATTGTGCCTCTTTGCAAATAACTTCCTCCTAGCTTGGTCTATGTCTGTGGATGTGCTGGTTCGATCATAGAGCAGGATTCTAGACTTTTCAATAGTTGCCATTACCTCCTGTAGAATGTCATGTGGGGCAGAAGACAATTCTAATATTTCTGATTAGTCTGTGAAATGACTTGAGGGCCACACTCCTTCAATGGGGAGGGGGAGAGAGCTGTCCACATTTCGAAAGCGTCAGCATGTTCACTATTCGGTCTGTGGTATCTTCCTACTAAGTAGTCTTATATTAACAGCAGTCCACCATTTGAAATGTGGTATTAGCACGTTAGCTATTTATGTGGAACTGGGTGTTAATGGGAAAATAATAATAAGGGTTTTTCTAAAATAAGTTTTATTTACATAGTTTCAAGCCTAAATATAGCAGACATGGTTCTGCGGTATCTTCCTACCAAGTAGTCTTATATTAACAGCAATCCACCATTTGAAACGTGGTATTAGCACGTTAGCATGTTAACTATTTATGTGGAACAGGGTATTAATGGGAAAATAATAATAAGGGTTTTTCTAAAATAAGTGTCATTAATCTAATTTCAAGCCTAAATAAAGCAGATATGGTTCTGCGGTATCTTCCTACCAAGTAGTCTTATATCAACAGCAATCCACCATTTGAAACTTGGTATTAGCAAGTTAGCATGTTAACTATTTATGTGGAACAGGGTGTCAATGGGGGAAAAATAAGGGTTTTTCTTAAATAAGTTTTATTTATCTAGTTGTGAGCTAATTGTAATAACATAATAAGTTTTAAAATAAGTTTTATTTATCTAGTTGTAAGCCTACCTAGAGCCGAGCATATGACAAATATGAACTCGAGGCATGTTGCAATGGTCAAGTCACATCTGATCTTTCCAGTGAATTGAAGGACTTGAAGGTGACATCAACATGTCACTATTTTTGAGACTTAGGTCTCTTGTGAAGTTTGAGGAAAAAGATTGAAATTAAACTAAATTCCATTTAACTAGCACCACTTACATTTGTGTGTGATATCTGCAAGTAAATGGTGGCCATCTTGAATTGTGAGAACAAAGGAAGATTCTTGGCTTATTACACATTGCAGATTTTATTTCTGCATGATAAAATGTATAATTATTTATGGAGATTGACCATATCATATGCAATATACGAAACTTTATTACAATTACAATGTTCATGCTGATCGTGGCAACCATCTTGAATTTTTATTGATTTATATGTATTCTTCATGTATAAACTTCCTTAAACTAGGTATGGTAAATAAATGTAACTAACAAGATCATCAACATCATATTTTATAACATGCAAATAAGAAAATTGATCTGAATACTGTTGTCAGTGGCGGCCATTTTTAAAATGGCCACCACGGCCGCCATGTTGAAAATTCACAATGGCCCGAAATCCAATTTTTTTCAGACTGCCTTTGGCCTTAACTGTACCAAATGTCATGCTTTTATCACAAAGTGCACGATTTTTCAGCTAAGCCGCCCCACTATAAGTAAAAAGATAAACATTTTTTAAGCAAGTAACATTTTATACAGCGTTATCATTCGTATTTTGTACTTGTAATGTAATTTGGAACAACAACCAGATGTTTTCTCCTTTAAAATGGGTATAACATTTTGCAGTGACACCTGCTAAGTCCAATTTTTGCCTTCATTGTTTATTACAGCCTTCATTGTTTATTATTGTCTAAACAGCTCTATTGTTATACTGTACATTCTTAACCCTGATTTTAGCAGTTGCTCTGTATTATTTGTGACTGTCGGAGAGTTTGGCAGGGATGTTGACTGTAAATTATTTCATTTATACATGTACCAAAATAACAGGTGGTGAATTAGTACCAGCAAAGTGCAACTGTTATTCTGAACTGATGTACTAATCAGTTGCCAGGCATAGACAATTGTTTTCCAGTGCTTTCTCCTCATAAATATCAGGGCAGTGCTGTAATATGACCCGAGAAAGAAACAATGACAAAGGCAACAAAGAACCACTTACAGGATCAAAGGAAGCTGAATCTTACTAAATGTATTGTTCGATTACTGTTTTGACCAAAAAGTTTTTTTGTTGAGAACAAGCCACTGGGGAGTGGCTTGTTCTCAACAAAAAACATTTTTGTGAGCTTGACTTCTTAAGTCAAGCTTTTTGTGAGCTTGACTTAAGAACATTTCAAACCTTGTGCATTGTTTCTCATCAGTGCAATCCAGATTTTGTTTTGGCTCACCTTTCCTGGTTCCTTCAGAAGCCAGTTGTTTCAAAATATAATTTTATAGTTCAGTGCTCCCATCTCCAAGGACACTCAGCTCAATCTCTTTCCACACATAATTTTATACAGAGATCATACAATGAACGTCCAATAATAACACAATATGTATATAGAATAAATCATATAATATTAAATGAGAATATTAGAATAATTACCTAGAATAATTACCTTTCAATAACACCATAGCCTTCTCAGATAGTTCATAGATCATCTCAGCCTCAGGATACTTATCGGTCATAAGGCCCAGTTCATTACTGAAATTTGCCAAAATAGGTATCAAATACTCAGCAAAGATCTATCTGTAAGAGGTCTACCAGTGTTCAAAGGCTGAATCACATGAATTATTTCTAGTGTGGTTTGTGAAAAGATACCAAACATCAGTAAATATAGCACAGCTCAGTTGACCAACTCGTGGAGTTTTGTGAAAGTAGAATGTAGAACATTGATGTTTGTCTTCCAGTCTCTAACCTTGTCACTCAATACAAAGAAACACAAAGCTCAATACAGCAGGGAGTGGGGATAGGACTGACAATAACTTTCCCCCAAGTGGAATGTAGACTCAAAGCCTATAGGTGGATGTTGAGATGAAGGTGGATATGCATTCTGGGATGCATTATGAATAGTAGCAGCAGCAACAGAATAATTGTTCCCTAAGAGGATATCAAGGCTTAAAGAGAAGTTTGGACTGAGGATTGTTTGCTTGATTGTCATGTGAGGCGTGGCAGGAGCTGTCTACATGTCCTGTCTCAGCTCTACCCATTTTGCACCTAACCTTTTTCTAATCCTGCAGAAAGGCCTCAGCTACAAAAATGAACAAATGTTTCAACTTCCACTAGACTAGACGATGGAAACATTGATTAACTGGCTGTGATCAAATACCCAAATGCTTGACCAGCCAGGGAATAAATGGTGTCATGTATTGACTATATCTCATGTTTCTGTTGTTTGATTATGTTGAATCTGTGTTCTATTTTACAGGAGTGGGAAGCAGATCTCAGGTCAGTTTGGAGCTCAGCACTATGGCCTCACCAGCTACAGACACAGACAGATCCCCTGTTGACTGGTCAACAAAACTTGCTGGGACTTCCACTGCTGGCACAAGGTAATTCCACAAAGTGGTCAACAGCACTGACATTGAGCTGTTCTTCACCAGATGTTGACATACATCTTGGGTGACAAAAGGTTCATTGCAAAGGGCAAAAACAAATCTACTTTTGAATTCAGCCAAGACATACTGAAAATCTAAGCAAAAGAGGGGGTTATAAATGCACTAGGCCACAATGCCTCTGGATCTTCAATTCAATTCCAGGCCATATTTTGACAACTATATATTGGTATGTACTGGTTTTATGGTCAGTTAGGGAATGTATGACTTTTATTGAGATATCTGGATATTTTAAGTTCATGTTGACATGGATCATCGCACATTTAACATCGCACATGTTTCTGAGAATTTCAAAGCTGATTTAAAAAAAACAAAAAAAACATATATATTTAACAAAATATAATTTTTGGATGTGATTTTGTCTTTTCATTTCTCACTTTCTTTTCTTTTTATATTTTTTAATATACACTCAGAGCAATGAAATATACAGCACCTGAATTTGACTTGCGACTGTGTACCATGAAGTATTGTGTCAAGATTTCTTGCAGTTTTATATATGCTTGGATTCTATATGTAAGTAAATGCATATTAAATGCATAAAACTTCTTTAGGCTGACCCATGACTGATACAAAAAAATGGTACTGGCCTAACACTAACCTAACTTTGAGGCACACCATGTGTAATTAAAGTTCTAAAAGTTGTTTTCACAACTTATTAATTTGCTACAATGTCCTTTAGCATTTAATTAATTATTAAATAAAATGCTTTTTTTTTAGTTTAATCCATCTGAATTGCCACTGCAATAGTTACACTGCACTGCACTGCAATTTGTTAATTAGGTAATTTGTGCATGCATATTGGTGATTCAGCAGGAGATTCGAATGCACATTCAAATATTTGTAATGATGCACAACCAAATGCATTGTCTTACTGTTTCACTGCTTTTCATTTGCCAGTATTATCTCATACTGGTAGAACAGGGTGTCTGCCCAATAGATAAGAACTTGCACATTCCGTACATGTGAGCAATACATTGTGGATGAGGACAGACACTGGATTTATATTCTTTTTAATGCCCATGCAAGGCAATAAAAACCAAGACATGCTGGCTGCTATTGCAATTCCAATATAATAATCAATTACAGTATATTTATGAACGTTCCTACTTGCTAATGGTGTACAGCAGCATTTCTGTTCATATGGTCCATACTCATGCTACAGCATTGGCTAGTTTAAGAATAAGGTCCGTGTGGACTTGACAGGCTGAAATGATGCTTTACAAAATTAGTGATTTGTGTTTTTTTACTGGCAGGACATATAATGCAGTATAAGGCTGTAGTAAGCTTAATATATTTTTATGTAAATATCTTGTTGAGCTTTGTATTTGGATTTACAGTATTTATAACACAGTTGTTGTAATAGTTCAGGGTATCATTTGTGGTCTTGACCATTGTAACACTAGATTAGAAAAATGATTCATACTAATTAATTCACTTGCCATTAATGTGTGTGTTGTTCTGAGTTAAAAAAAATGAAGACATAAACCAAACCATCCCATAATGTGCTGACATCTCAAGGACAGCATCACAACTCTCCATCCCCCCTTCATCTCCAAACTATGCCAACATTCAATTAGATCCTAAAAAAGTGAAAGTACTCCATAGGGCTCAGAGACAAAAACAAAGCAATGGCCTTGATCTTAAAAAAGAAGGTTATGAAATTTAAAGGCATCTGTGGTAACTATAGTTATAGTGGAGAGAGAGCAGTCGAAGTCACAGGTGTTTAGCAGACACATGGGGGATTTAGCAGTAATTTGACTGCCTTGTCTCTTTTTTCTAGCTCCACTAAGGAGGACAACTCTCCAGACTCCAACCTTACGTTGGAGTCAGACTCCAGTGGCATCTTCCTCTCCTTATCCAATCAGAGCCAGGAGGAGGCAGGCTCTGACAGTGACCAGCCAATCAGTGGCTCCGACCTAGGCAGCAGCAACACATCCCTGGAGAAAGACGGGGACGATGGAGGGTTAAAAGAATGGGGGAGGGAGGAGAGTGCAGAGCTACAGTGGTGCTACCCATCTCTCCTCAACACAGAGGACACAGAAGGAGATGATGAAAGACAGAAAGCAGGGTATGGAAAGATGCCAGAAGATGAGAATGTGAGGAGAGTTGGTAAGATAGGAACAGTTTCCATCATTAGGACCATGCTTGACCGTACAGACATCGGGGACTCCATGACTGTAAATGCCCCACAATGTGGAGAAATACCACCCAGGAAAAAAGTGACCCTCATGGGAAGTGACTCCCCTCTTCCTCTGTCTCCCTCAAAACAACCAATCAAACACCCTCTAGATCCTAATCAGAAGTCAATCCGAAGCTCAGGACTGGACTGTGGTGACTTAGATCCTTTTGTTCAGTCAGACAGCTTTGTTTACCTTGCCGTGTCTGCAAGACCTGCCTCCCAGGGTGAAGTCACCACAGTGACAGAAGTTCCCACCCATCATACAAAACAAGACAGTGTACCACAACATTCAGATAGCATGAAAACATGCTTGGACCAGTCAAATACAGAATGGGACACCAACCTGACTCACCCTGCCCCACATAAACCAGAGGAAGGAGACTTTTTGTGCACTGACAGCTTTGTCTACCTGGCTGCTCCAGCATGCCTCCTACTTGGCCCTGCAGGGACCACATCTTATAGTGGCAGGTATGTGCATTATTGTGTTTTTACTGTAGCTCTAGTGCATTTCATTATTTGTAATTCAGTTTAGGGTCAGATAAATAACTGTTACCAGCATTTACAGCATTTTAAAGCAATTTTGTTTATTCAGCTGAAAATCCATCCATCCATCCATCCACTTATCCCAGTCTAGGTAACAGTGGCAGAGTTAGGTAGCCCAGACATCTTTCTCCTTAGCCATCTCTACCTGTGGGATACCAGGAAGATTCCAGCCTAGATGGGATCCCTCAAGTGTGTTCTGGGTCTTCCACAGGGTCTCCCCAGCTGGGTGTGCCTGGAAAACCTTCACAGGGAGGTGTCCTGAAGACATCCTAATAATATACCCAAACCTCCTTTCAACACAACAGCGCAGCAGTTTAGTTGCTTTCAGGTGTCTAAGCTCTTCATCATCACTCTATCTCTAAAGGTTACCACCACCACCCTTTTACAGCCTGGTCATTTACTTAGTTTGGTTATTACCCAAAGGTCATGACCATAGGTGAGGGTTGAACGTCGCTGTTCATCGGCTCATTTCCCTCTTCACCATGGCAGTCCAGTACAGTTTTCACATTGCTGCTGATGCAATCCACCTGAGGTACCAATATGCAAAGATTCAACTCTTACCTCCAGATTAGTTTTTCCTGCATCCCAGGGTAGATTAGGCCAGAGGGTTCACAGTCCCTTACATGGTTGAAGCTAATGAACCTGTTGGTGGCCTCCATAGGAGGAGGCCCTCAAGTTGAAGAAGGAGTCCTTTTGAGCTTATATGGATCACAGGGCCCCTAAAGCAAAAAGTGCTAGTACAGTGAGACCCTGAAAGTTTCTGGAAGACTGATAGGGAATAGCCCAGGATTGTCTGAGCAGAAGAGGGAAAGTAAGCCCAAGACTGGGTCACTGTTGGAAAGAACATCTAGAGGGACTCCTGAATCTGAATACAATGATGGCCAGGTTAAAATGTTGTAATATCCCGTTAAGCCCTTTTTGGGAATTTCATTTTCAGGCATGCTTTGATTCATAACCATCTCTTTTCATCTAATTTCCATTACAAAGTCATTATAGTATTTTTAAATGGAAGTGTTTTTCCCTTCTCTTCCCTTCTTCAAAATACAGCACTACCAATCATGCTTGTCATTTCTAAAAACAAAGAAGATTGCTTATGTCAGAGTTCAGATTTCTGCAGCATTTTTGAAAGCAATGCTCTAGCAGCAATCAAATACATTTAAGGATGGAGATACAAGTGAATTTTTTAAAATTGTTTTAAACCATGTTTGGTTGTAAGCTGTAGATTCTAGTGATTACTTTGGTCGCTGCATTTAAATATTACTGCAGTGCAATATTTCAGATTCTGTCTGTTTTGTCATTCCAGGGAGTCAGACTCGGAGAGTTCAGGATCTGGCGCTGTTGATGTGTCAGTACTAGGTTGTGGCTCGGTGGCAGGTGACAGTGACTGGGACTCAGACCTGTCTGACACGGATCCCAGTCGCTCTTGCAGAATCTCTGCTGCTGCTAACAAGTCTGCCGGTATTGCACAGCCTAAGCGGCTGCCTACTGAACTGGGCTGGGATTTGTTTGGAGAAACAACCGAACCTGAAGTGCTGAGTGAGCTCTTCAGGGAACAGGATAGAAACAACAATGGCAAAGCAAAGAGGGCTACCGGGGTTACCAACAGCATGTCAGTGACCCAGGCTATTCCCATGGCAACTCAGCCTGTCACAACGCCAATGAAGCAGGCAACAGTAGAGCAGTCGTCAACAACAAAGAAGGTGACATGGCAGTTTAAACCAGCCCAGAGGTCTGTCTGCACTGGAAGCAGAAAAGAGAAAGAGAAGGAAATTACATCATCATCGGTAAGGTTTACAGAACTGGGAGGAGGCGAGACCTATAGACCTTCCCCTTCTTCTTCATCGTCTTCATCATCGTCACCATCGTCATCCTCTTCTGGTTGATCCGTAAAAAAATGGGCTTTGTTTGACCATTTGGGTGGAGCTTTCATCTCCTGAAACTGAGTTGGTTGCAGAAAGGTAGAAAGATCTTATTCTGTAGAAACTGATGGCTGAAACAACTACCGTTTTTTTTCCTGTAAATTTTTAATCTTGCATCAAGCTGCTGCCATTGCCTTCTTATGACTTTATAAAGGCTGCATAAAAGACTAGTTAATTGTTGTCTTAGAATAGCCTACACAATATCGTATATAGTCAGTTTAAGTTTGAGACAGTGTGAGACTCAGGATAAACAGAAATCTTCAGGTTGAAATTATGTGGAAATACGGCCACTGATTGAACACTTAGTTAAGATATGCACAGTGTCAATGGGTTATTAACAACAGTCAAATTTTGGAAAACAGTTGATTTATTAGTTACACAGTGACATTATTCTCTAAAGAATAAATATGAAGAATCCATTTTGTTTTATTCTATTGAATGTACTGTACAGGATATAAACAACTACAAGGGAATCCCTGAATAGAATTCACACATCAGATATTCAAAATAATTTGGAATGATCACCTTTGTTTAACATTTTTGCAATATTAAAATTGAACCACAATAACACATAAAAACAAATACCGTTGGAGCCAACAATTTGGGTCGTGCTGCAACATTGTATTATTAGTTTATAAAGATCCAACCATGTAAATGTGTCTCAGGCATTACATCAAATTACACTTCCTTTACCGTATAATGCCCAACTAACTATGGACACATATATGGATTCATATATGTACTTTAAAAAATTGATTTTTAAAATCTGACTAAGGTCAAACTTTACAATGTACAATGTATTTTATAATCACATCCAACTTTACAGTGTATTTAACAGTGTGTCAATAATCAACATTGAGATATTATAAAGCGAAATATTTACATGTGATGAATGTGCAAACAAATAATGGAAGGATTTAGAAATATCATTTAATTTAAATGTTTTATTTATCAAATAGATTTGAATTTGTGAATGTAATTACCGAGCAATATGCTTACATATTCATGCTATATTCTGTGTTTCATATGTGGAAAGTATTGCCTGAGTGATGTGTAAATAATAGCTGAGTTTCATTTTATATATACAGCCAAATACTAATTGTAAATGCTGTCTTACAGACATTTAGAGGTTCTACATATGATAGACATCGAGTTATCAACAGGTAGCTTGGTATAATTACCACAAACAACAAGACCCTGGCAGAGATGATTGATAGCTGTTGTCTCACACCTATGTTATTTTTAGTGCCCGTGTTTTTCAAAAGACTTCATATCCCATAATCCCCTTTGCATCCTGTGTCTCCTCATCGCTGTAGCATCTTTGGCTTTACTGAAGACCACGGTCTGTCACAATGAGAAAAGTTGACAGATTTAGCTTGTTTGTGCTGAAAGTAAAGCAATTTAGAATATTTTCCTCCAAATCCAAGTCGGTGGCACACAATGTACAATGCAGCGTGGAGGCTGGTGGTGCTGCCAATCATCCCAGCAGTGGTCTTGATGTATGGTAATTATACTAATGTCTAAAAAAATGAATGTGGTAATCATTTACTGATGTTAAAAATGATACATGTAACACCTTTAAATGAGATCACAGTGATACATTATCAGAATTGTTATTCTATTACAGATGTGACAAAGGGAAGGTGGCAGGTTAACAATTAATTGTCAGTCACACAATAATAATTATTTTTACAGTCTGAGGTAGTTATGAAACATTGTGTGGGAAGTCGTGGCCTGGCAGGCAAATTGCTGAGCAGGTTTAGTCATGCTATTTTACATTTGCACTTGAATTTAAGATTAGGCAGTGAGAGGTTGAATTATGACTAATTTCAAGTCAACTAAATGTGTATGAGTTTAGTGTGAAGGTGATTGCACTAGAATCTGGAGGGTAAATCTATTGTGGGGATGTTGTGGCAATACTTATTGATTGAGATTAATGGATTTAAAAGGGTGTTTTTAAGCGGTGAACCGTATTGCCTTGTGAAACTTTAACTGCCATTATGAATCGTGCAATGCTCTAGCATGCTTATTTTTGATTATGATGCTCTTTGTAATTCAACAGGATTTGATGGAGCACTACATGCACCTATCATGTTCAGTGATAGATTTCTTTCTGGTTCTTTTGGGCACAGATTTACAAGCACACCCACAAAGGAACTAAATGCTTCGTTAGCATGTCTGTAGTTTTGAAGCTGCAGGATTGTCAGAATGTCTTCAGAAGTGAATGAGGCCTGAACTAATGGCTGTAGAAGGTTTAAAAAGACCACAGACTCTGGCTTCTTCTGATTTTCTTAACCATGTCAAAATGCATTTAATGTACAAGATATTACTAATAGCACCCAAATCCTTGTTGGAGGTCAGCAGTTTCAAAACATGTAAACTGAGCTTTGAGAATTCTGGCATAGCTGGTTTAACCTGTTAAGGGGCTGGAATAATCCTAGCAGGCCCCAGGTTTTTTGTGTGTGTCCGTTTGTGGTAATTTGATTTCAGACAAATTAAAACACAACATACACTATACAATATAAACAAAATTTCAATAGCCTCCCATTACAATCATGGAATGTAAAACTTGAAATGATGGGCAAGCTACTTAAAACTGTAATCAATTACTCATTGGAAAAGTAGATATTGCATATCTGAAATCTAATGACAGCAATCACTTACAGGAGTTTACTTGAAACTCCCAAACAGCAAGAATGTTAAGTCTGCCAGAGGTCTGCTGGAACACGGTCTGACATTGGCTAATGTCAGCTATCACAGCTAACGCTAGCTTACATCAACCATAATAGCTAATGTCAGCATTATTATGGATCCCATTTATGTCCACTTGGCGTCTCCACTTGTCTTCTACTACCTCTGGTCACTCATCCTCTGCTCCTCAGAGTGTCACTGGGCTCGTTAGGTGGAGCGGCCCTGCTGCTGCTCCGCCACCCGGCCTGTCAGCTCTACCTAAAGGGCCCAGAGACAGTGCAGCTGCAACAGCCAGTGTCCGCATGTTCACAACGGCTCACAGTCCACTGCATCAGCTCAACCGCCGGCCGTTTCTTTTGAACAACCGCAAGAAAAACGCAAGTACAACCTATTACCACCTGACATCCACTGAACATACAGTTAGGAAAAAATAACGTGTCAGTTATGCTTACAGAGATTTTCACGACCCTTGTAGTTCACTGGACAAGAGGGAGGGAGATCGGTTGGACCTGTGTCCATGGTCGAGTGCCTTTTCTAGGCTGTCCTGCTGTGTCTACACTCCCCTGCTGACTTGGTAGTCTGATGTACAACCAGAGAGAGAGAGGCAGCTCAGTGTGCCAAGATGAATTTACCGTTTTTACTCAGAATACAAAAGAGACAAGAATTGGCTACCTAGTGTGCTATTTCCTAACTGTATGTTCAGTGGCTGACTGGTGTTAATGGGTTGTGCTTGTGTATTTCTTGTGGTTGTTTGAAAGAAACAGCCACTGGTGAAGCTGATGCAGTGGACTGTGAGCCGTAGTTGCCCCAGTAAACAAACCTCCACTATGGCTGTTGCAGCTGCAGTGTCTGTAGACTGTTGTGTGAAGCAGACAGGCCAAGTGGCAGGGCAGCAGCAGGGCAGCCCCGCAGCAGTTCGCCTATCCGCTCTACCTAACAAGCGCAGCGGCTCTGAGGATGATTGACTCCAACAGGAGCAGCAGAAGACCAGGAGGGAGGCCCAAGAGTTTGCATGTTTACCAGCAATTCTACAGCTTATAGACCACTGAAAACAGACATTACAGAGCTACACTGTGACTGTTTGAGGCTAATGTCCAGGTCTACCTTTAAGAGAAAAAACTTCCGGTGCTTGGGAGTTTCAGATGAACTCATGAAAGCGGTGTGCGGTTCAGACTCACAGCTATTTCTTTAATCTCCTGAAGACATGAGTCAAAGTCTTCATCAATGTGGGTATAGTAAGTCTATTTCTGCCGTTTTTAATCACATAGACCCTGACGTTAGCTATGTTTGCTGATATTAGCTAACATTAGCTGTGACAGCTGACATTAGCTAACATCACAACTTTTTCAAGCAGACTGCCAGACCAGAATAAAGTAAATTAAAGATTAACTTCAATCCAGCCCAGTTCTATGTGAAAGAACAACAGCAAAGAGACACAGACATCATTAGTATGCAGATATGCAAATCACACTCTCCTTGCCCCTCCCCTCCTATCCATGCTAAAATTGAAAATCAATGACATTGTAATATTCCTGACATCATGAAAAATCCTGTCCCCAAAACTAGCAAAATAGAATAAAACAATTTGATATTTGTTTCAGTGCCAATACAGCTTTCAAATACAAATGTTTCAATGCCAGTGTTTCCTTTGTTAGTTCAGGTTTTGTTTGCAATGATACATTTTATTTTCAATGCCATCAATTACTGTCACTGTTCTGGCCCCATATGTCTTTTGTATTTACCACATGTAGAAATACAAATAGAGACATTGGGCTCTATATTATGCCTGTCATCGCTAGTTTCAGACCAATGCAGTTGTCTTTTTCTTGCCCACATTGTGTAAATAGCAAATGTACTTGCAGCCATCTGTGCACCCCTGGGTGTGCTGGTCTGAAAATGAGCTCAGGCGCATAGCTATCTTGAGGCAGCAGAAAGCGACTGCGCCACAGACCAACAAAAAGTTGGTCTAATGTCAATGGCAGAGTGTTTTTCGTTCTATTTAAAGAGCACATTATTCAGATAGTAAGATGCGCCTACACAGGCGGATTCACAATGCCTGTACATGCTTACGTTTCCATTAATGCAGTAATGTCACTGTTATTAATACCATGGCATATTTAAGCAGCAAAACTAAAAGCTGTAGTTCTTAACTTGACAGGAAACAAAATTAAACTTTTATCTTCTGAAAAATTTTTAAATATTTTTAGACAGCTCTGATGGACTACTGCTTCACGCCATACTGTTTTACTGTATGAATCCTGACACAGAACATTAATTAAAATGAACTATTAACCAATCTTTTCGGAGAGTTGTCAATGGGACAGATGATTTTGAAATGGCGGAGTCAAAGGGTCCAGCAGCAGCGGAACACATACCTGTCCCTGAAGACGAGTGCCACTGTTTAATATGCTGGAGGTCCCGCCGCACCTGGCTCTTGAAGGGAATGGGAGATGAAAACACACCCATGACTCATTCGGAGTCTAAATACAACCCTTTGCACCGTGTGCCTCATTTTGCAGCAGATTATCCACCATATCTAGCTAAATGAAGTTGGACCCTGAATGTTCTTGCACCATATTGCTTTAGAGCAAGTGAGTCAGTCACAGTGAGATATTCCAAATAATTTGGACACTCATTTCACATATGAGCAATATGAAGACATGAAATGGGGGTATGTGTTTTAAGAGACACCATTTTGGCTAATGTAACCTTAGATCTCTTTCTCCCTTTTATTCAATATAAAAGATTGCATTTGAATGTGGCCTTATATTGATTTTAGCAGAGCCAGTTTTCCCTTGCAGCTCTACAGTTGGACTCCAGGCAGTGTCTTGTTGATTCTTTGGCAGCACTGGCATCTCAATTTGATTATGCATCAAGAGCTGTACTGCTTTTTGAAGCTGACTTTTTGTTGTTCTTGAAATGGGACTTGGGACATTTATGTGGACAAATTGTCTGGTGGCCCTCACTTTTCACAGACCCTGTGCTCTGGCTGAGGTCTCATTCTGAAAAGGCTGTTTACATGACACTGTTCATTAACCTCTGTAACCTGTGTGGGCTTGTTCCTAATATATTAGAAAATTGGCATTATGATGTCTAGCAATAGAAAACCTGCTTTCTATTGGAATAACTGCATATTTTCTAACCCTGTTGCTTTACTTGTCTGCTGGAGGGAATTTTTGTGTCACGAAACTTAAAAGATCACAAATTGGATCAAAGGAGAGGATAAGTCAGATCGTTCCATGTACAATTTTTATCAATCAAATGATCTTTGGTTTTCATGAAATCATTAAACTGTGGCAAGACATCTAGATTCACTGTGATATATTAAGGAAAAATTACTTCATACATCCTTCACTGACTTCTGTAAAATCCAGTAATATCAGGCCTTTGCTTTTCATGTAAATGCTGATCACTGTTAAAGCTTAGTGGTGATTAAGAACTAAGACCTGAGATGAATTTGCTAAGCAGAAAAAGGTTTATATGAAATCTTATTATGTGCTGTATTCCCAAGCCTTGTTGAAATGCATTAATATACAAATAAAGACTAAACTTGATGGTGTATGGTGACTCACTTTGGCCTGTTTGGTTTCTGTCAAAGCTGTCTTTAGCCTGTTCTATACTGCGCATGTTACTAAGGGAAGTAGAAGTCAGAGCTTAGATTACACTACTCTACTGTATAGGCTATCATATACCTTAACCCAGCTTCAACAATATACATGAATTAAAGAGAGCATTAAGAAAATAGTCCTGGACAAAGCTTAAAGTTGCAGTCATCAACATTTTTAGATTAACAATGGATCTAAGGGTTTTCTATTACTCTGCAATCCTTCTCAGCTGTATTATAGCTGTAGTGTTTTAGTGTCTTTTCGTTTATTGTTTTGGTTTTATAGCCTTGTCCTAATGGTTTCTTTTTAGCTGAAAAGCTCTGATAAACCTTAAAACTTTGCTCTAACAGCGCCTACTAGCAAACAGACAAAGTTAGTGACCAGCTGGTGAACAACGTGGAACAATTTGCAGCTCAAATAGATGGATAGCAGATTTTTTCAGGAGTTATTGGAGACCAAAACAGAGGTAAAGGGAGACTTGCCTTCATTTGGTCCTGACCCAAATGTAGACAACTAAGCAGACAGGAAAAATTTAGTGATTAAATGGTAAAGGGTATAGGGTCAGGACGAGACATACACTTACAGGTAAAGGCAGAAAGTCCAGACCAAAGAAGAATCCAGGCATAGGACAGGGCAGGCCTGGACACTAGGGATTGGCTGAAGGTCAGGAAAGGCAGCTATAGGTGAAGTAGGTTTGATAGCAGGGACGGGCAACGGGCTCGCACTCTGCTTGGCCAAATGTGGCATATCACATTCACATTATATGCTCATTAATCATCAGTCACGTCAGAAGGTGATGAGGACAGTGGTGGCATTATTACAAACCAACAAGGCTGCCAAATTGCTGATGCAGTTTGAGTCACACTACTGGATATTTTTCAGGAGACCCTGGGATATTTCCATCCGTTTTTGTGGTGTCAAAACTGGATTTAGGACCATCTCCTAACCATTTCCTAACCCTAACCAAGTGATGTTTGTTTCTAACTCTAACCAGAGCATAAGCGCACAGTTTTGACAAAAGAGAAATAGAGAATTGAACCTGAACAAATGTAAAGTGGCACCATAAAGAAACAGTCAGTTTTAACTTAACTGTGGTTTTGCAGAAATGTACTTAGCTTACATAAATTCTGATGATTGGGTTACATTTGACCTACTGTACTTAGAGGAGCATGCAAAGTTTTTTTTAATGAGGGATTGTAAGCATCATTTCGGACGCTCACTTCCAATTCTACCTCAAAATAAGTGATTTTGATAATCTGACTGAAGTGTTGCCTTGTTTCCAGCCTGCCTGGCTGTCTGACTGCTCATGTTTCTGGCAATGCTGAACTGTATTATGGCATCAGTCATCAGAGTGTCTTGCCTTGATGAGTATCCCCCTGAATCAATGGAATTTCACTCATATGAAAGTCAAATCGATTATTTGTATATGTAATTTGTATTTGATTTTTTAATCAAAGTCAATAATTTGTATAATTATTACTGAGAAAAATGTCAATGCAATGCATTAGTGACACACAACTTAGTTGCCCAACCATGTTTAACTTGTATTAGTACAGCCTCTCCATGATGTCTTTATTTATGATTGCAGTACTCTCTCTCTCTCTCTCTCTCTCTCTCTCTCACACACACACACACACACACACACACACACACCCACAGTCTGTGGTGCCATCTGTGTATTAAATAGTACATGGTGTATTAGGAGTTGTGTCAGTAATGTAGGTCTGTCCATCTATTTAAGGCTGATTAATTAGAGCACTTGAATAAGGCCAGAGAGAGAGAGAGAGAGAGAGAGAGAGACTACCATTATGAATAGTTAATCTATGTGCCAGTTTTATTTATTGGGCCAGTCGGTTTGTCACACAGTCTGTAAAAATATACAACCAGATTTATTGTCATTCTTGAACCAATTTGAACAAACTTCTCAGGATCAGTGACGTATTTGACTGTTGGTCATTGTAACTCTCCTTACATTTAGGCACACATACACACACACACACACACACACACACATTCATAAGTCTATAACACAAAACGACTATAATAGTACGTCTACAGGGACTCATGTAATTGTTGATCTAGAGAGGAGAAGAGGCTGGGCGGGGTTTCCCCTCACCAGAGCCGCTGACACACACACACCTGCAGCAGATTGGCAATCAGTGCCTACTGATAAGCCCTGGTTTCCACTGTACCTGCTGCCAGATGATTTCCTCAGTACTGCGTGGCCCCTGCTAGTGCAGATGTCTTTAAGAGTTTTCACGTGTTTTTCTCTGTGTATTTTTAAGAGATCTAACTTAGTTTTTGTTCTTTTGCCTTCAGTGTTCTACTTCGTTTCATCTACCAGCGACTCCGTTTCCACTTACCCAGCCTTCAGCACCTCTGCAGCCAACAGCCTTGCTATGAGTTTCCCCTGAGCTCCACACTCCATGCTATCCACCAGCGCCACCATGAGCTACCTCTCCTCCTCCTCCTCTCCAGCGGATTCTCCAGCCAGAGCCTGTCGCTACTCATACCTGCATTCTCACTGTGAAGCCTCAATACATTTCCTTGCTACACTACTCCCTGCTTTGTTGTCCGCCTCTGGGTCCAACTACACCTACAAGTGTAACAGAATCATCTGGAGGAAGCCAAGGAGCTTTTTGCTTTTTGGGTCGTTTTTTGATACAGTGTTCTCATGTATTTGATTTACAACCTTCCTGCATCCCTCCAATGGTCACGTGAGTCTCCTCCCATTCATGTTTTTGTGGATACCGGTGCTGACGACAGCCTCATTGACTCTGCCCTGGTTGAACAAGCACTAATCCCTGTTGAAGCCCTTGACGCCTCTAAGACAGTAAATGCCTCTTAAGCATCCAGACCTATCCCTAGTGCGAACCAGTGTACCATGACCTGGCTAAATTGTTCAGTAAGAAACTAGCTCTGTCTCTGCCACCTCACCGCCCATATGACTGTGCAATTGATCTTCTCCCTGCTGCTCCGCTCCCCTCCAGTCTCCTGTACAACCTGTCACGCCCTGAGAGAATCCATGGAGGAGTACGTCAACAATTCCCTGGCTGCTGGCCTGATCAGGCCCTCCTTCCCCCTTCAGCACTGGCTTCTTTTTCGTGGGCAAGAAGGATGGGACCCTTTGCCTCTGTATTGATTACCGAGGCCTCAACGACATCATGGTGAAAAATAAGTATCGTGCCATCGTGCCTAATCCCCGGATTGTCGGAGCTGGGAGGTCGAGACGACTGTATGGGAGGCTCAATGTGTTCACCCTGACCCTGGCACAGGTCCACCTAACAGCCTGTTCATGCCAGAGGAGGTCCGGTCTTAGGTGCTTCAGTGGGGCCATTCGTCAAAATTAACCTGTCAAACCAGAGTCCAGTGGATGCTTCAGTTTCTTTGCCAGCATTTCTGGTGGCATAGCCTGTCCAAGGATATGAGTGAGTTTGTGGCTGCCTGTTCAGTGTGTGTCCAGAGTAAGGCATCTCGTCGTCCTCCCGTTGGCCTTCTCCAACCCCCGCCTGTTCCCAGTCGTCCCTGGTCTCATATTGCAGTGGATTTTGTTATGGGTCTTCCGCCTTCAGATGACCTTCCTCTTCAGGTGGAGTCACGCAAGCTGGCTCCGCGCTTTGTTGGTCCTTTCGAGGTGGACAGGATCATCAGCCCTACTGTCATCCGTGTCAAGCTACCTGCATCCCTTCCGGTACATCCCACGTTTCATGTCTCACACCTTAAACCAGCAGATTGGCAATCTGTGTTCTACCTCATTTCATCTACCAGCGCCTCCGTTTCCAGTTACGCAGCCTTCAGCACCTCTGCAGCCAACAGCCTTGTCCCGAATTTCCACACTCCACACTATCCTCCAGCGCCACTGTGAACTACCTCTCCTCCTCCTCCTCCTCCTCTCCAGCAGATTCTCCAGCCAGAGCCTATCACTACTCATACCTGCAAACTCCCTGTGAAGCCTCAATAAATTTCCTTGCTACACTACTCCCTGCCTTGTTGTCCGCTTCTGGGTCCAACTACACCTACAAATTGTAACACACGCAGCTTGCCCCGGTGCGCACCCTGACCACTAGTTTAATCCCACATCTGGCAGTGATGGCTAAATGAAAGAGGAGCATTATTTGAAGCTACTTTACAGCTGTAAATGAAAACATTGCAAATTGTGTGTGTATATGGCTGTTCACTACTGTGGCAACACCAAAAACTTGTTTAAACACACACAAAAAAAACATGAGAAAGAGAACAAAGAAGGGAGGAGGAGGGAGTCTTTTCAGAGGCAGGGAACATCCAGACATATACAGTGAAAAAATTATCCTAGTCAAATTTATTAAATATAGCATATTATATTCAGACATCCAAATAGTATAATCACTCCATTGAAACTTGCTATCTAAAGGAATTACGTTGATGAAACTGAAAGAGAGAAAAAAAACATACCTCAAATCTGAAACATGAAAATGGCTGAATATACCGGTGAAAGGTATAGGATTCCTATATTTAGGCTACATGTAGTCTATCATAGACTATAGAACTAATTATTTTGGCATTTTACCTAGGTGATTCCCCAAGAGCCCAACGGTTTGTTATTTGCCTTAAAAAAAACTGTCCTGTTTTTTTTTGTAAAAAAATCGGTATTGATACCAGTGATATTAGCCTTCTGTTACTTGGTATCAGATTTAAACAAAATTTTGTGGTATTGCCCACCGCTAACACCCACTAACAATGACGTGATAGTGAAATCCATAATATTGAGTGGAGCCATAGAGAAATCAAAATGGTGCATAGCATTTCCCTTAGACTACATAGTCTGCTGGAGCAGCAGCATCTCGGCAGCAGATAGGAAGAGACTTGATAAACTTATCAAGAAGGCCAGCTCCATCCTGGGATGCCCTCTTGACCCAGTTCAGGTGGTGGGAGAGAGCAGGATGATGGCCAAGCCGTCATCGCTGCTGGTGAAGGAGTCCCACCCCCTGCAGGTCACTATCACCGCACTGGTCAGCTCCTTCAGCGACAGGCTGATACACCCCAAGTGTGTGAAAGAGAGGTATCACAGGCCCTTCCTTCCTGCTGCTGTTAGACTGTACAACCAGCACTGCTCCCTGTAGACCTCACATGTGCACTGTGCAATAAAAAAAAAACTCTACACATATCCATATACATTTTGGTTTGCACTAATTGGACAATTTTTAATACCCATATTTATTATTTATTATTTGTAAATAAAAATACCAAACTGTTTATACTTATACTTACACTGTTCATATTGTAAATACTATGTATATACGAGTTAAATTCTATTTCTTATCTTCTTATTATATTGTTTATTTTTTACTTTTTATTATTGTTTAGTGTTATACTGTCCTTTGGCTGCTGTGACAAAGAAATTTCCCCATTTGCGGGACAAATAAAGGAATTCTGATTCTGATTCTGATTCCCAAGCCGCCCTGCTCCTCCATATTCCAACAGTATAAAAGAAATGATCAAGAAGAAAACTAGTTCTGCACAGTATATTGTGTAATTTCATATTGTTTGTCATTGGAACTAGCAAAGAATGCCACTGTACAAAATGTCTAGTGAGATCAAGAGGTTCTTATGTATGAGGTTGACAGCAGATTGATGCTATTGTGGCCTCAGAATAACTGTAGCACAATTGGAAAAAAATATGTTTTGGTGCAATGTATTATCAATAGCAGTAGTGTGAGCCATTGCTTGTAATGACAAATCTGATCACCACTTTTTTCCTTTGACACCAGTAGGATGCTTTGTGATCTAACAGGGTCGTGATGTTAAGCTTCCTGTGACATAAGACAGTATAGTGCTTCCATGTGCAGAAGGTGCAGAATCACTACAAGTGAATATATGATAACTTTACAGCAAGATAAAACTAATTACTATATCATTCTGGTCCTTGCACAACCTCTGTTCAATGGAGGAAAGAATAAAATAATCTTATTATTAAAATAATAAGAACCAAGCGGAGCCAGTAGAGAACCGCACATTTTGGCTAATCTTGAGAGAACACAACCATTTCCATGTATTGACAGATCATGGTTCTTACTGAAAATCCAGCGATTTACTTGGGGAACACAAAAATTTTTTTTAAATAAAAAGTAAAAACAGATAACTTGACCTTTATTCCCCAGTATGGGTAAAGCACAATAATAATAATAATAAAACTAGAGCTAGATTCTACACTTCCTAACTTGATAGCCTCTGTTCATGAGGTCTTCCTTGTCTTGAAAATGTCCATGTCTTTTGAACTGACATCCCAATTTTGTAACTTCAGCTTTCTGTTGCAGTCTCTGAACTCATGATGAAAATGTAAGGGCTTTATTTGGGTCATACTTGACAAAGCTCTTTCCGAAGCCACAGAGAATAATAATAAAAGCTTGGATTTATATAGCGCCTTTTACAAGACTCAAGGACGCTTAACACAGTAAAATCAATGCTACACAAACAGACAAACAAATAAAGAGAGACTGAGGACAACATGTACGTGTTTTCATAATGAGTAAACTGGCCTTTATGAATAAAGTTGGTTTAGTCACCTTTAAAGTTGATGAAAGTTTGAAGTTGATTTGTATAGCCCAATATTACATTCCGAGACCACAAAAACCACTTGGTTAGGGTTAGGAAAAGTCATGTTTTATGAGTTATATTACTCAGTTACCACTAAAAGAAACATATTACTGCGTTACTTTTGTAACACTGCTGGCAAAAGGATCTGTTCATTTTCTGTTCGTTCATCAAAAACAGAATACCACATGTCTTTATACCAGAGGCTTCTTGATCTGGTCTGAGCAGGTAGGTATCTGCACACTAGCTACAGTCATGATCATAAGTTTACATACACTTGTAGATAATCAGAATCAGAATCAGAATCAGCTTTATTGGCCAAGTATGTGAAACACAAACAAGGAATTTGACTTGGTTTTTCTTCGCACACAATGTACATAGACATAGACATGAACATAAACAAACATAACAACATTCAACTAGAAGGAACAAGAACAACAAAGAACAGTAAGTTAAAAGGTGTTCAGATGTCCGGACTATTATAAATATATAAATATATATTTAAGTATATTTATATTATTATTATTATTATATTTATATATATATATTATTATAACATGTATATCATGGCAGTTTTGAGTTCCAATTATTTCTACAACTCTCATTTTTCTGTGATGGAATGAGTGGAACACATACTACTTTGTCACAAAAAACGTTCATGAAGTTTGGTTCAATAATGAATTCTGAAAATGTGACCAAATCTGCTGGGTCAAAAATATACATAAAACAACTTGAATGACCAATTTTGGTGACATAGAAAGTACTGTGAATCAAATTTGGTATGTAGCATGGCCTCTTAAATACTGAAAGATTATGATTGATAATGGCTGATGAGTTTTCTGGGCCCATTTTAATTGGGCTTGTTTGATACGCCCATTAGACTCAAACACTACAATCGGAAGGAGCTCAGCATTGATCTGAAAGAGCACATTATTGATTTGAACAAGTCAGGCATATCAAAGCAGTTGCAGGACCCAAGATCAACTGTGCAAACATTTGCTTGTAAGTATAAAGTGCATGGCACAGTTGCTTGTGTCACTGCCAGAATCAGGAAGAAAACACAGACTATCACCTGCTGCTCAGAGAAAATTGGTCAGGATGGTCAGCAGTCAACCAAAAATGGCCAAAAAAACAAGTCTGCAATGAATTAGAAGCTGCTGGAAGACAGGTGTCAGTGTCCACAGTCATGCGTGTTATGCATTGCTGAGAGGCTGCTGTGCAAAAGAAGGAAAACCTTAAATCATTTGCCAGAAGATTGGGTCTTAGGAGCAGTTGGGTGTTCCAACAGGACAGTGATCTCAAACACATCAAAAACAGTAAAGGAATGGCTAAATCAGGCTAGAATTGAGGTCCCGGAATGTCTGTAGCAGGAAGCTCACACATTTAGTTGAACTTCACTGGTTCTGTCAAGAGGAGTGGTTAAAAATTCAACAAGAGGACTACCAGAAGCTTGTGGATGGCTATCAAAAGCATCTAAATGAGGTGAAAAAGGCCAAGGGACATTTAACCAAATATTAGAATTGCTGTATGTATATTTTTGACCCAGCAGATTTGGTCACATTTTCAGAGAACCTGTAACAAATACATTATTGAACCAAACTCCATGAATGTTTTTTGTGACAAAGCAGAATGTGTCCCACTCATTCCATCACAGAAAGAGTTGTCGAAATCACTGGAACTGAATTATCATATCAATTATCACTGAGCAATAAGGTTCTTGTTTTTTTTCAAACGCAGTCATATTGGGGATTTATCAAAATATCAAATGGATGAGAATAAAAGCTGCATTTGCCAGAGGAAAGTGCTACAGCACACTGTTCTCTATCTTCTCACTGACAAGATGTTGATGGTGTCCTGTATCTGCACTGACCATAACCACAAAGTCCACATTTAAACTTGCCTACTGCAGGGTAAATCCAGCAAATGATTAAGCCAACTGCCGCCTTATATTTTCATTCTTACAGTGATTATCATGCATATAAATGTTATCGGGAGAGCAGAACATGTAGCTCTCTTTCCAACAGTGTCACTCTTTCTGCCTCTCTCTGTCTGTTTGAAATCTATCCTTCACATTGTTGTTATGTATTTGACTGTGGGTGTGTGTGTGTTGTGTGGGTGCTAGCTGTTTGTATGTACTGCATGTGTGAAGAGAGGAGGACGAAAGGAGCTGCTGAATCGCAGCAGAATCAAACAGACATTCACTCACACACATTCAAGGTTGTATCGCAGGCTGTAGAGAGCCATACATACTGTCATCTTAGAATCTTGGCTTCTTATCAGTGTCAACACACAAATACCAGTATTAATATTAATGGTCATCATTGTCGTGGTCATCATCATCATCATCAGTATTTACCAGCATCCACTAACCACTTAATTTCCTGAAATTTGCCATGCTGAGATAGGATTAATAAATGATCAAATCAAATATAAATGTATAACATTTGCAGATTGCGTACAAGATGTACACATTTCATTTGTTAAAAACACATCATGGCCGGAGGAGACTGGCCTGCAGTTGCCAGGAAAGAATAAGATAAGATGTTCCTTTATTGATCCCCCTTGGGAGAAATTCACAGGTAACACAGCAGTACAGAGGGAATAAGTAGCAGCACAAGAGTAAGTCTCAAAAAATAGAGACAATAATAAGGAGAGAATAAAATAACAATTTGAAAAATAATATAATAAAAACTATTAGAATAAAGATAAACATACTATATACAGTAACTGTCCTTGCATGTACATGACATGTGCAGTATATAATAAATGTGCTGGTGCAATATGTGCAATGTGCAGGGTTCCTGAGATATTAAATAACAACAATGTGCAATGTGCCGGGTTGCAGAGATAATAAATAACAACAGAACAAAAAACAATCCTTAAGTGACAGTGAAGTGTATGGTTGAGTCCTAATCAGTAGAGAAAGGAGGTGTTGGGAGCTGTGGTGGTGGTGGTGTGTAGCCCCCCAAATGCTTTGAGGCACATGGTTGGATGGGTCTGTGGCTGAACGTACTCCTGAGTTGCCTCAACTTGGCATAGAGAGGGTGAGAGGGATTGTCCATTATAGCTTGCAGCTTTCCTCTCATCCTCCTCTCTGTCACCGCCTCCACACTGTCCAGTATCATCACCACCACAGAGCTGGCTTTCCTCAGCTTGATGGCACCACCGCTCCCGATGCCACCTCCCCAGCACACTGCTGCAAAGAATATGACACTGGCTACCACAGAGTGGTAGAACATTTGTAGCAGCCTAGTGCACACATTGAAAGACCTGAGCCTCCTCAGAAAGAACAGCCTGCTCTGTCCCTTCCTGTAGAGGGCCTCAGTGTTGTCTGACCAGTCCAGTTTATTGTTCAGATGCACCCCGAGGAACCTGTAGGTGTCCACCATCTCCACCCCCTCCCCGTTTATGGAAACAGGTGTTGGGGGGCTCTTCCTGCGCCGGAAGTCCACCACCAGCTCCTTGGTTTTCCCGATGTTGAGCTGAAGGTGGTTCCTGCCACACCATCCTACAAAGTTCTTGACTAGTTCCCTGTATTCCTCCTCCTTATTGTCTGTGATACATCCAACAATGGAGGAGTTGTCAGAGAACTTCTGCAGGTGGCATGTTAGTTAGGGTTAGGGGTTAGGGTTGTAGCAGAAGTCAGGGCTTTGATGTCCCTGTTGATCCATGGTTTGCTGTTGGGGAAGCAGCGAACCTTCCTGGTGGGGACAACACTCTCCTCGCAGAACTTTATGTAATCGGTGACACACTGAGTGAGAGCCTCAATGTCGTCACCGTAGTCCTAGGAAACATCTGTTGTTGTTGTGGTGCTGAAGTGGTTAAAATCTCTGTTTACTATGACGAGAGCATTGGGATGTCGTGTCTGCATGTCTGCGACGGTGGAGTGAATGACGTCACAAGCACGTGCCGCCACTGCCGAAAACTCCCAGGTAGCACCATTTGGAGTTAACAAAGACAGCAAGTCTACCACCCAACTTTTTACCGCTTTGTTTGTCCCTGTCCGCCCGAACTAGCAGGAAGCCAGCTAGTCTGGTATCCTCCCGATTAATCATGTCTCCGTCAAGCACAACACACTGCACTCCCGGTACTCGTGCTATCCGCTAATTAGGGCCGAAAGTCGTCCATCTTGTTAGTCAGTGATCCCCATGATAACCGAGGGAAGACGGGGCTTGTATCTCCACCTCCCTTCCATCGTCTTATTCCTCATCATCGCTCCTGCTCTGGTCCCTCGACTCCTTATCCTCAGCTCCCTCGGGATCTCCATCAGGCATGCAACTGGTCGACCCTGGTGCTGGAGGAGCTCTTCCTCATGAGTAGACCGTGGCCCATTGTTGTTTTTGTTTGGTGGTCGCAGTGTCCATAGTCCTGCACATTGTTGGTTGCTGCAGAACTGTTTGGTAAGAGCCCTATGAATTAACACTAGATTTAACTGTCTATCTTCGCTAATACTTATATACAAGAAGCATAGTGCTGGAGTTAGAAAAAATAGATCAAAAGTTAAAAATAGGAAAGAGGGATCAGGAGCTGCTGTGTCGGGCTGCCACTCGCTGCGGCGCCGGAAGTACGCTGATGCTAGCTAGCTGGACTGATGCCTGCTAGCTGATCACTGTAATAGTACCAGATAAGGGAATCAGATAAAGGAAGTAGGCACTCAATGGTTCAAGAGGCCGAAGCTTGTTGAAAAATGAATTTGCAATATGTGCTCTCAAACTGATATTTCCAACACATTCTCATACCTTAACGAATGAGATGTGAACTGGGGACCACGATCCGAGACGATGTCAGCGGGGAGGCCATGGAGCTGGAAGACATTGAGGATGAGTAGGTTGGGTTAGGGTTGGAGGCGGATGGGAGCTTGACCAAGGGCATGTAATGAACCATCTTGGAGAAGCGGTCCACAATTTTTTAGAATACTTTATTTTTGGTTTTCAATTCAATTAAATATACATGAAAACACAAACACAGAACTCCAAACCCCTCCTCCCAACCCACCCACCAACAAACTGAGAGAAAGAGAGAGAAAAAAAAAACGGTCGAGAGGCAAGATAGACAAACAATAAGCACTGACGGCAAAGAGCTTGCAAATCTACAACCCGTCCACCATAGAAGCCAACAATGTGTCCACATATGCCAAATAAGGCTGCCACATCTCTGTAAAAGTATTATAGTCTTTCCTGAGTGTATATGTAATCTTTTCAAGTGGAACACAGCTATTCATTTCTGAAACCCATCTTCCTATAGAAAGTTGGGAGTCAGACTTCCATGTGATGGCGATGCACTTCCTGGCAACACACAAGGCCAAATTTCTTTTGAGCTTTTCTTAATCGTGCATCAATATTTGTAGTATCTCCTAATAAGCAGGTTTGAGGATCTAATGGGAGATGCACTCCTAGAAGTTTTGTCATGATGTCAGAAAAATCATGCCAGAATGTATTAAGTTTTGTGCATAACCAAGTGCAGTGCAGGAATGAGCCCTCTTCTATACCACATCTAAAACACAAGCTGGATATCTCAGGTTTATATTTATGCAATTTCTGTGGCGTAAGATAGGATTGATGGAGAAAGTTATAATAGGTCAGCCTGTATCTGGAGTTGATAGTGGCAGTTAGACTTTTTTGACATAATTCAGACCAGAGATCTGTACCCATTGTCACACCCAAGTCGGACTCCCATCTCTCCCTTGATTTATGTAAACCTGGTTTTGGAGCACCATCCATCAAGAGAGAGTACACTTTTGAGATAAGACGAGGAGCGTTACCCTCATGAAGCAGTCATTCCAGATCATTGAGCATGGGTAAAGTCATTTCAGATCCCAAAACAGATTTAAGAAATGATCTTAACTGTAAATAACAAAAAAAGTTTCTGCTGGACAGATCATACTTCCTCCTTAGGTCCTCAAAGGACATCAAGGATCCCTCCTCATAGCAGTCCTCCAAATGACGAATCCCTTTCTGGTACCACATTTCCAGGATCTTATTATCCACTGACATAGGTATGAGTTCATTCTGTTTCAAAGGTGTTTTGGGTGAAAATATATTTTTTAGTCCAATATTTTTCCGGACTTCATGCCACGTTTTGATGATATGAATCAAGTATGGGTTGTCAGTTCTTCTGGAGATAGTTGTAGGTGTCCATTTGTAGATAGTCTGCAGGGATATTTTCTTTAAGAGCATACATTCCAATTGAAACCCAGGGTGGGACATTTTCCCCTTCAAAAAGAAAAGAAATAAGTTGCATTTGGGCAGCCAAATAATACTTTTCCCATGTAAGTTTTTCTATTGAGACCCTTGGAGTCTTACCGTTCCATATAAATTGTCTGATATGTTTATTAAGGTTTTAAAAAAAGCTGAGTGGCACTGGAATCGGTAAGGACTGAAAGAGGTATTGCGGCCTTGGTAGTATATTAATTTTAATGCAATTTATTTGGCCAATCATAGTAATAGGTTAATTTATCCATTTCTGTAAATCCTCTATTATTCGACTAACTAGTGGTAAGTAATTGAGTTTGTACACATTTTTAAGGTTATTATCCACCGTAATTCCAAGGTATTTTATCCCACCTGTAGACCATTTAAACGGGCCTCTTTGCTGATGTTCAACATAGTCAAAGTTTGAGAATGGGAGAATTTCACTTTTGTCGTATTTTACTTTATATCCAGAAACAGATCCAAATGTATGCAAAACAGTTTTTAATTTAGCAAGGGAATCAAATGGATTTGTTAAGTACAAAATTATATCATCTGCCATAAGATTAATTTTATGTATCGTCTGGCCCACTTTCACACCCTTTATCTCTGAGTCTTGTCTGATTGTCTCGGCCAGAGGTTCAAACGGCTTTAACAAAGAGCCCAGGGGGCTCGATCTATTCAGTGGGAAAGCAGTGGACATTTGTCCATTAGTAATTATTTTGGCTTGTGGTTTCTTATAAAGCGTTCTGACCCAATTAATAAAATAAGAGCCAAATCCGAATTTAGATAGAACCTTGAATAAATAGGGCCACTCAAGCCTATCAAAGGCCTTTTCAGCATCCAGGGTAACAGCTATACTAGGTCCAGTATTGGAGGTTGCCATATGAATAACATTAGGTAACCTACACATGTCACTGGCGGAGGATCTCTTCTGGATAAAACCAACCTGGTCTAGGTTTATCAATTTTGGTAAGAATTTACTCAGCCTGTTTGCTAAAGCTTTAGAAATCAATTTATAATCCGCATTCAAGAGTGAAATTGGTCGAAAAGAGGAGCATTTTAAGGGGTCTTTGTTTTTTTTACGGATCACTGTAATTATAGCCATTGAAAATGAATCAGGGAGGCTTTGTGTTTTAGATGCTAGGTTAATTACATCCATAAGAAGAGGTATAAGCAAATCCTTAAAATCTCTGTAGAATTCGGGGGGGGGGGAACCCATCCTCCCCTGGCGATTTATTAGATTGCAGTGTAGATAGAACGTTTTCGATTTCTTTTGAGGTAAATGGTGAATCTAGATCCCTTTGGTCATCCTGATTCAGTTTAGGTAACTCAATATTATTTAAGAATGTATCTATCATGGACAGATCTTCTGGTGATTCTGACTTATATAAATTACTACAGAACTTTTTAAAAGTTTCATTTATTTCTGTGTAATACAGCCACGTTCATCTTCAATATGGTTAATTGTTTTTGAACTCTCCTCTTTCTTTGATTGCCAGGATAGAACTTTATGCGCTCTGTCCCCCAGTTCATAGTACCTTTGTCTTGTTCTTAAAATATTTTTCTCAGCCCTATAGGTGCATAATGTATTATACTTGAGTTTTTTATTGACCAATAAGCTGTATATCTTCCTATCCCTATGTTGTTGAAAGTCTTTTTCCAGCCCAAGAATTTCTTTCTCTAATTCTTCCATTTCTGCTACGTATGATTTTTAAACCCCTTTTGTATATGAGATTATTTGTCCTCTTAAATAAGCTTTTAATGTGTCCCATAGTATGAAACTATTAGGGGAGGAAGGACAGTTTGTTTCACAAAATAGTTTGATTTGATCCCTGACAAAAGTCACGTTTTTTAAGGTGGGTCGGATTCAAACGCCACCTGTACATGTTGGGCATTTTCTCAGGCATTACTATAGATAGAGTGAGTGGAGAATGATCAGAAAGTATCCTCAGCAAATAACCAGACTCTAATGCTCTGTAAGTCACATGTGTTGACAGTAAGAAAAGATCTATTCTAGTATATGAATAATGACGGTTTGAATAATAAGAATAGTCTATGGTTTGTGGATGTATTTGCCTCCAAACATCTGTTAGATTAAAATCTTTCATGAATGATAGAGTAGTTGAGGCTGATTTAGACTTTGAAGTGGAAGTTGCTGATTTGTCCAAAATTGGGTCTAAACAAAAATTAAAATCTCCTCCCATGAGAATATGTTCATGACCTCCTGATACTTTAAGAAAAATGTCTTGAATAAAGGAAATGTCGTCATAGCTAGGGGCATAAAGGTTTAGTAAAGTCCACTGTTCAGAATAGATTAGACAATTTATTAAAACGTAGTGGCCTAATGGATCACTAATTGTTTCCTGAACAGTGATGGGAATGTTTTTATTTATAAAAATAGCAACTCCCTCGCCTTAGAGCTGAAAGATGAAGAGAAGACTTGGCCTATCCATCCTCTTTTTAATTTGTTGTGCTCTTGCACGGTAAGATGGGTCTCCTGGATAAAGACCGTTTCAATCTTTTTTAAATATGTTAACACCCTTTTCCTTTTAACGGGCCCATTTAAACCATTGACATTAAAACTGACAAATTTCACCACCTTATTCATGTGGAAAGTTTAAAGATTTGACAGTAACCTGCCTCTCAACCATAAGCTTAAAGAAAATGCCTCTCTTTCAATGGAACCAAACAGAAAAAAACAAATAAAATCAAAACCTCCCCGTTCCCTTAAGCACCGACCCCCTGAACACTCGGCACCATCCAAAATCACCAACCGGGACCTCCGTTGAATGCTCCTTAAAACTATCATGCCTAACTAAGACCTTATTAGGCCTGGAGCTCTTTTGTATTTGAACTTATTATCACTCGGTATATAGACAACCTCAAATGTAAACATTGTAACACCCGCTTTAACCAGAGGTAAATGAAAGTTCAAGGGCAACCTCACAACAATAGGATAAGCTCCATAATGTCCAAAAATAAATAGTTTAAAAAAAAAAAAAAAAAGGATAGCGGGGATATCGTTGCACTTACATAAGAGTCACTAAATAGTTTGTGAAAAGGGTATGCAGGAAACGCTCTCCCCTCAGCATTAGAGGAGCTGTAGTGCTGCACCTGTAGTCACCGGTGAGGAGCAGGACTATTCGCCTCCCGGGAAGTCTCAGAGGAAAGATGCCACTGCTTCGGGTGATTTGAAGAACTTTTTCTCTCCATTCGGTAGGACGACTCTCAAAATCGCTGGATGGAGGAGGCTGAATTGGAGCTTCTTTGCAAGCAGCTCCTTCTTAACGTGGTTGTATTCCTTTCTGCGCTTCACCAGGTTTGCACTCAGATCTGGGAAAAACATCACAGCATTTCCATTGAAAGTGATTGGCTCACCTTTTTCTCTTGATGTCTTGGCGGCTATTCGGAGAATTTTATCCCGGTCCTGGTACTGAAGTAGACAGATGAGAATGGGTCTGGGTCGCTTATCTCCTGGTGGGCGGTATGTCGGGGACCTATGCGCTCTTTCAATAATCAGTGGCTCGGGAAAGTGCTGTTGTCCCAGCACAGAGTGGATACAATCTGTAAAAAAACGCACCGGATCCGCTCCCTCTCCGCCCTCCTGTAGGTTAACAATGCGTACATTGTTGCGCCGGCTTTGATTCTCTAGTTGGTCTACTTTGACCACGAGAAAATCCTTCTCCTTCAACAGACGGAGGACATGGGAGTCCAATTCAGTTAGCTTGTCTTCAGCTGAGCTAATTCGCTCCTCCGCCTCCGTAATACGTGAACACATCCCGTCTATCACCGTTTTCAACCCCGAAATAGACTGATTAATTTCGACAGTTTTGGCGTCGAGCTTCTGGGAGAGTGCTTCATTACCACATTTTATTTCTTGTAGTATGGCGTGGCTTCCTTCTACTCCACATTGCTCTTCCGAGGCCATGTTGTATTCAGCGCTCGTTTCGCGTGCTACAGCTTCCAGAGAAGAAAAGTGGTCGATTATTGAGCTTTGCGTCTTATTTCGAGATCTCAAGTCCATATTTCACCAGTTGGATAAAGTTTGAGGTACAGCGGGTGTTATTTATCACTTAAATCCGAGTTTTCCTTAACCTCTTGAACCTGAGCGCCCCCGGTACCGGGGGCAGCTGCGCATGTTGCAACACACACCATATAAGGGCATGCTAACCATGTAGCAACATATTCATGCAGCACACCCACTTAACGGGAAGAAGCTCGGTTAAAAGCTCATGATAACCATTTTCACCTAATTGAAACACAATTCCGACACCAAGCAACTAAATGAGCATGTAGAAAAAACATGCTAACGGCATATGTCCGCAAAACTGGCGCTAGCGATTACGCTACTTCATGCTAACGATACAAACAGCGTGTCACATGAAAGCTGGGACTCCACAAATTCCAACGATATAAGTCTCATCACTCTACGCCCCAAACTCACTGAAACAGCAGCCGAAGAAGAGCAAAAATAAACATCACTTTATACAGACATAATCATGAATTATGTCTTACATTTGCTGTTTAGTGATTATAAATTGTGTTCAAGTGCATTACACCTAATCCAATGTGTCTGTGTCACTTTAAAATTATTCCTGACAGTTCAGGAAAGGTTTCGGTTCCAGGAGGACAGGTATAGTGTGGAGTAGGGAGGACCCTTGTCTTGGCGCACAGTGTATTTGCCTCTGCACCGACATCTGCCCCACCCCCTCAGCCACAGCCTCAGTTGGTGGATAGTTTTTGTTGTCATGGATTTGGAGAATGCACCTCGATTCTATTGGCTCTGACGGTTCGATAGAGGTGTCAATCATCCAAATTGACCAATGGATTCCCAAAATGTCTAACGTCTAACCTGTTGTGGGTGATTGACAGCTCCGCCGGCATTACACACCAAAACACAGAGCGCACAGTTTCTACACTTCACTTTCTATATTGGATTTGACTATTTCTGCTCCAGTTGGAGTCAAACTTCAGTTCCTTTGTATGGTTTTCTTTGAATGGGAAAATGTATATAGGTCTGGTTGATTTTTCAGCAAAGCAAAAAAAACAAAAACAAAAACAAAAAAACAGTACAGTACAAAACAGTTTTTAGAACAGTATTTAGATGGGTGTGACCAAATGACTAATTTCCGCCTGAAAAATGTCTCTACTAAAACCTCTCTAACTTTGCTCTGCTTTACTTTATTAGCATCAGTCTTGGCACAGGTAATGTTCAGATTTTTTGCTATTATTTGCTGGAGGTTTTGGGCTGCAACTGCATGATTCAAAGGGGGTATTCACTCTAAAAGTGTACAGTTTTGTTTGGCGGAAATGAAATCTTTCATTTATGCTGTGTTCCATCTTCATTTACTCTGACCCAGTAACATCTACACTAATGCTTACACCTTTTCAGAAATCTCACAAGTGTTACCTTTATTATGATACCAAGATTATTCATATAGACCATGTAGTTGCAGAGTTATACTCTATTCATTAAGGGCATGTCATTTTCGAGCAGAGGCCTGAGCCAGAGGCCTAGGGCTTAAGGGGTTTAAGAGCTCCGGAGCATACCTCTCACTAGCTCAGCTGCATCACCGGAAGTCGAGAAGCGGTCCACAATTGTGAGAATGGCGGTGTGTCCATCAGAGAGAGGAAGACCAGTGACAAAATCCACAGCTATGTGGGACCAGGGACGACTGGGGACAGGCAGGGGCCTGAGGAGACCAGCGGGGGGACAATGGGATGACTTGCTCCGGGCGCACACCACACAGGCTGCCACAAACTCACCCATGTCCTTAGCTTGGCCAGGCCACCAGAAGTGCTGTCAAAGAAACTGCAGTGTCTGCTGAGCTCCGAGGTGGCAGGAATAGGCGATTCAGTGGACTTGTACCAGGGTCGGGGGGAATACGTTGGGCCTCATTTCTGGAGATAATGTTCAACATAAATAAACACAAAAGAAAAATACACGCCTTATAAACCACCCCCCCTCCATCCCTCTGCTCAGTACATTGTATGTGACAGTAAAGGTTGCAATAGGAAATAAAAACAAAGGTAAAAGATAAATAAAGAAAGAAATAATAGTGGACAGACAATTGTACAAGGAGTGTTATTCCTCAGGTAACAGACGAGGGACAGCCAAACCCTGTTAAATTGCGATTCTCTGCTCCTCAGAGTGCACCTTATTTTTTCAAGATGGAGGGTGTTGGTCATTTCTTGGAGCCACAGCTTAAACGTAGGAAACTCCTTCTTCTTCCAGAACATCAAAATTAATTTTTTGGCTGTAATTAGGCCATAGGAAAGAAGTTGCCTTTGTGTCCTTCTTAGTGCAGATATGGAGTCGGAAGCTCCTAGCACAATTGAGACAAGATCAGGTTCAATGTTGGTCTTAAGAATATCAGAGTGCTTTAAAAATCTTTGTCCAGAACCTCTCTATCCTGGGACAGAGAGCAAAGCTATGGAGGAGGTTTGCCTCTGTTGTATTACATCTGTCGCACTGTGAGGATACATCTGATAACATCTTGTGTAGCTTTGTTTTGGAATAGTGGAGTCTGTGGATAACACGAAATTGATAGTACCTCGAGTTTGAGCAAGCATTAACCTCTTTAAGGCTCTCTTCCCAGGTCTCATCTGGGATCTGTGTCCCCAGTTCATTTTCACATGCGGTTTTGATTGCAGACAAAGAGGGGGGATTAATAGATTGTAGTGATTCATTAAAGTGCGACACCTTCTTATCAGAGTCTGTGTTCTGAAGGAGGCACCTGTCCAGAGCTGAGGGTGAGGCACTGGGTATGCACATAGTTTCTAATTTGCAGAAACCTGAAAAAATTACTCCTCGGGAGTTTGTATATCTCCCTAGGAGGATATCGCAACTGAGCAAAAGCGGCAAAAGTTCCACTCAAGTAAAGGTCACCAATTGCATAGATACCCAGCTCTCTCCACTGTAAGAATCCATTATCGAGCTGGGATGGTGGGAAGGAAGAATTCTCAGCTAAGGGGAGCAGGAAAGAGAGTGAACCATAGACACGTTTATCTAGAGCCACCAGGGACAGGACCACCGCGCCCAAACTATATGGACGACACTGCTCCAGCTGCAGCCAGCAGGGGGGTCCAGCTGATTTATCCAGGCACATTGTGATTATTTTGAGATTGAAAGACCAATAGTAAAGACAGAAGTTAGGGAGAGCGAGCCCACAAGCACGTTTCGGTGTGCAGAGATCCGCCTGTATACAAACTATTAGATTGTGCGGGGGAGGTCGTGAAAGGCACATTTTATGAGTTATAGCTACTACTAGAAATTATTGATTAAAACAAAGGTTTTAAAATAGAAAAATATATTGTCCAGAAAAAAATTAGGTCGTAAAAACATGGTCCTTGTTAAATGGCTTAGATGGCCTGTGAAATTTAACTCATTCCTCCCTGAAAAATATATGTGTCGATGTGTGAGTACACTTTTGAATAGTGATGCATACCTATCAGAGCTATGGAGAAGAACGTTTTTTATGTTACATTGCCTAGTAATGCTTCAATACATGTATATCCAAATAACAAGATATGGCAATACAGGACTAAATTAGCTAAACCGATTGTGCTGAACGAAACTCAGAGAGCAAAAAGCTATTGGTGTCAGGAACGGCAGAGCACGGCCAGGTGCATCGGAAAGTTCGGGACTTTCCGAGGAAAAATACCCGTGTCAGCAGAAATGAGGAAAAGTAAGGATTGGTTGAGACCAAAAGGCCATGCCCAGTTTATAGCCTTAAGACAAAGACATCAAATGTATTAGATCAGATCAGTTGTTCATGGACATTGTCTGTGTATGATCTCAGCTCTTACTGCCGGCAATAAAAGCTCAACTGCACTCAACTTTGAGGACTCCTGGTGATTTTTTGACTCCTGCTTTTTGAAAAACCTTCTGAACATCCAAGACTCAAGAAAAGTCGTTACTCGACAATGTTGTGTTGAATAGTGCGAGAAATACATTATCAAGACAACACGACGGAAGTGGTCTGATGGTGTATGATGGAGGCCATTTAAAAGACCTCCTTCCAGACATGGGCGTAACCAAACTGTGTCTAAAAAACGTAAAACAAGCGCAAAGCTGTCAAAAATAAGTCTGGCACCAAGAGTTGCAGAACTCCGATCAGACGCTCCAGGGTTTTGTCTAAAGACATATATTAGGCTAGAATTCTAGGAAGACAACCATGGCACTCATTCGTAACCAGTCGGAAGAATGTGTTAAGACAGAGTTGGATCTCTTTAGCGTTCCTTACACTCAGACCTCCATTGAGAAATCTACATTTGTTGACTCCCTCCGGTTTTGGCAATAACAGACACAGGTCCTCCGGAATTTTACATATCGGCTAGTGGGGAGGACCACCTAGACCTATATGAATCATATCTTTTTACACGTGTGAGGATTACAAAAGCAAACAGTACAAACCTAGCTAACAATGCCAATGTGGGTTTTATAAACTATTCAGCTGATGTGAAATTAACCCCCCTACACACGCTGATTTGTTTTTAACAAGAAACACTATTGCTGTTTTCTCTGAAATGTATACAGTCAAAAGATGAATTCTCTGTTATGACTGCTGGAAATCATGTTAATAAGATTATGTCAGCCAGCGTAAAAAGGGTGTCTGATGCTCCTACTGTATGGTTGGCACATAGCAGAGCTCTGCAGCATACTAATGCTAAATAAGCTATAGACAAGGTGGCTTGGAAAACTTTCTCCATCCCCGCCAAAGGCTAGGGTATGCAACCAAGAAAATCTCTACATTGGTCAGATCCCTAAATTTGTTATTGGCAGTTTTGTTGATAATGTAGTGATATGAGGCATCACTGTATCACCATATCAAACTTAGTTTTGCTGCACCACCGCCCCTCTGGCTCATTAGCCAATCGTTACGCAGACAGAGGGGATAAAAGTAGGTCGTGCTCCTCCTCCTGACCTCTCGCTTCCTGCCTCTTCGGCCCGTCCACTTCCGGGTCGTGGTACTCGCCACTAGCATCTGAGCACAGGTAGGCGCACGTTGCCGTGCTGTTTGTGTACATTAGTCCGTGTTTCATGTAAATCAAACCGTGACTCTTTATTAGATCTGACGTTTCCACTGCGGTCGAGGCGATCATTTGACGTGTTGCCGCTGCCGACCGGAGCATTGGTGAGTTATGACGTACTTTTGTTTATTGCTGTAGTCAGGTGCTAAGCTCCCCTTCTGCTCCTCTCCCTCTAATAGTCTGCTGGTCGTGTGCTGCACGCATGGTGGCTGTCTTCCCCCGCTGTGTGATTTTCTTCACCCCTCTCCCTCTTTGGATGGGACGCTAATATCCCTAATACCGGAGTTATGGATGCTAAAGCTAATTAAGCTAAGTAAGCGCTGCTGCTCAATCACGGCACTTGGGCCACTGCTACGTCACTACCGCTGCTTCGCCGCTGTTCTGCCACTGTGTTGTTGCTGCTGCTGCTTGCTGCTGCTGCTTGCTGCCGCTACTCCGACGGCTTGGTGTGGGTCGCTGTTTGGCCACTGTACTGTGTTGTTGCTGCTGCTGCTTGCTGCCGCTACTCCGACGGCTTGGTGTGGGTCGCTGTTTGGCCACTGTACTGTGTTGCTGCCGCTGCGCCAACGGCTTGGTTTGGACCCGGTCGGCCGCCTTTGGTCCACCTGCTTCCTGCTACTGACTGTGTGTGTGTGCGTGTGTGTGTGTGTGTGTGTGTGTGTGTGTGTGTGTGCGTGCGTGCGTGTTTTAAAGGCAATCCGCCGAGGTTTGGTGTTGTTTATTTGTTTATCTTCTGTTTAATGGCTGAATTTCTTTTGGTAATTTCCTAGTATTTTGGGTGTTTTTGTTGGGGTAATTTGTTTATTTTGAGAGTTGATTGCAATTAAAGTTTTTCTTCATTATTATTTGTTAAACTTAAATAGTTATGGTTAATTCTTGAGTTGATCTCTGGCCAGAGACTCTTGATTTCTTGTCTTGGTTGGTTGATTTATGATTAATTCAATATTTTTTTTCAGTTTATTATCTAGTTTGTGGGCACAAATTATAAACTGTTTTCTTTTCTTTAACTGTGGGCCCTCCTAATTGTGTTTTCCTCTTCCTCTAGTGCTGAAGGCCGACGGTGTTGGTGGTGGTGGTTCCCCTGGGTGGTGGTGATCCCTTGTGTGTTGTGTGATCCCCGTTCAAGATTTTCTTTGTGCACGTCACCTTTTTGCTGTGAGTGGGGTGTTCTCCTTTTTCTTTTTGGATGTCATCTCCCCTATCACAACCCCTCCTCCAGCCGGTAAGCCTCAGCCTGAACCCCCCACTTTTCTCCAGTTGGGCTCCTTTCTCCTTTTTTTTCCATTGAGTGCCAAATCTTGTGGACTTTTAAATAATAAAAGTTTGTATATGTGAACATTGAACTCCGTCTCCTGCCCTCCCTGAGTGAACGAACCTGAGTGTCCTCTTTCGTAGATAATAATTGACCTATAGTACGGGTCCTTGGGCCCTAACCCAAGGTGGCGTTGTTGGTATTTGGTACATAACATGGTAATAACCCTCGTGTTGCCACAATAACGAGGGATATACAGGGAGTTATACGCGAAATCTGTTTAATTTCGAGAACTACAATACAGAATTTATAAGTCTATACGCCGATGGCCAGTCTTATCCCACAACGCCCTTTCAACCACTCTTTCAGAGGACAGTACACAAGAGAATATTATCAGCTGATACAAACCACAGGGCGTCATCTAAAAGACAGATCGTTGGCCATATCACGTCAAGATTTAGGCGCTGGCTACACCTTATGTGTCGCTAAGTACAACAGTCAATGTGAGGCTCGAAGCCTGATTCAGAACTCCTCTACCCCATACAGTTAATTAGGGCCCGAGCAGGAAACCTGTGAGGTCCCTATTGTTTTTGTATTGATTAGGAAACCTGCAAGGTCCCTATTGTTTATGTATTGATTATTCTTTTTAGGGTTCTAACCCCGAAGGGGTAGAACCCTTCTAAGATTGTACCGGTTTATTAGGGTTCTAACCCTGAAGAGGTAGAACCCTTCTAAGATTGTGCCGGTTTATTAGGGCCCGAGTACGAATCTCGTGCGAGGACCTATTGTATCTGTAAGGATTATTAGGGCCCAAGCACGAATCTCGTGCGAGGACCTATTGTATCTGTAAGGATTCTTTATTATTATACTTCTTTGTCCTTCCAAACAAGTGCATATTTGGCGGCCTGAACATACGCCAAAACTCACCAAACTCGGAACATACGTCACATGTGCGCGCCCACATCAGAATTCAAAATGATTGGGGGTGGGTGTGGCCAGGGGACTCCATAGCGCCACCTAACATCGGGTCAGGCCGCGAAAACAATCTCGGATCGTCTTGAAATTTACAAGAGTCATGGGTCTCAAGGATTTAGGCTGGAATTATTTTTGTCGGAATTTTTGCTGCAACAGGAAGTCGGCCATCTTGAATGGCGCGCTGCGATTTTCATTTTTCCAATACTGTTTTCGAGACTTTAGGATGATCGCAGACTCACCAAATTTGTCCCGTAGCTCCCTACCCATGAGTACGTTAATTTGATACCACAACTGCCCTCATGCCAGCATGACAGCTCAGTAGCGCCCCCTAACGCCCCCCTTATGGCTGTTCCCATTCTGTAGGAACCCATTTCTATGCCTCGTACATTGTTTAACTTGGCCTACAGATTTTACGCCACAGACTTCCCTGTCACTAAGTATCATCCTCATGCCTTGATGATGAAAAGTTGTGAAAAGCTTTTGCCTACATTATTCCTGGTGGGTGTGGCAGTGCGGTCAATTTCGATGACCCCCTTATGGCTTTTCCCATTCTATACGGACCCAAGTTCTACGGCTTGTAGTTTAACTATCTTTTCCTACAGATTTAACACTACAGAGTTCACATTCACTCAGTAGCATCCTCATACCTTCAACAGCCTGCGTTGTACCTGGTGGGCGTGGCCGTGCGGTCTATTTTGATCCTTCGCCATCAAGCAGGAAGTCCTTATACCTTCAACATAGAAATTCTCATCTGCACCAAATTGGTCACACATGTAGAGGGGTTTTTCCTGAATAGGTCTATGCATTAATACTGTCATATCTATAGCGCCACCCACTGGACACAGGAAGTCACTGAATATGTCACTGTTGTGTTTTCAGTGACACGAATCCCATTTAGGTAGGAACCTTTCCACAGACAACGGGCTAGCACACATCTGACTGCGTGTCCTGTGACGGCGCCACGGCCCGACGTACGTGGGGCGAGGGCCCGTTCATCGCTGCTTGCAGCTTTAATTAGGGCCCGAGCACAAAACTCGTGTGAGGACCTATTGTATCTGTAATGATTATTAGGGCCCAAGCACGAATCTCGTGCGAGGACCTATTGTATCTGTGAGTAAGGATTATTTATTATTATTCTTCACCCTCGACAACAAGCGCATATTTGGTGGCCTGAACATACCCCAAAACTCACCAAACTCGGAACATATGTCACATGTGGTGAAAAATTTCATAATTTGACATGATTGGGGGTGGGTGTGGTCAGGGGACTCCATAGCGCCACCTAATGTCGACATGTCCCCGCGAAAACATTCTCGGATTGTCATGAAATTTACATGAGTCATGGGTCTCAAGGATTTAGGCTGGAATTATTTTTGTCGGAAATTTTGGTGCAACATGAAGTCGGCCATCTTGAATGGCATGCGCGTTTTTCATTTTTCCGATGCATTTTTCGGGACTTTAAGATGTTCGCAGACTCACCTAATTTGGCCCGTAGCTCCTTACCCATGAGTACGTTAATTCGATACCACAACTGCCCTCATGTGCAGAACGACAGCTCAGTAGCGCCCCCTAACGCCCCCCTTATGGCTTTTCCCATACATTTTTTTTTCATTTATATGCCTCATACTTTATTTAACTTGTCCTACAGATTTAACGCCACAGACTTCACACTCACTACCTATCATCCTGAGACCTTGATGATGACACCTTGTTAAAAGCTTTCGCCTCCAATATACCTGGTGGGCGTGGCGGTGCGGTTAATTTTGATGATCCCCCTTATGGCTTTTCCCATTCTGTACGGACCCAATATGTCTATGCCTTGTACTTTAACTAACTCGTCCTACAGATTTAACACCACAGACTTCCCAGTCACTAAGTGTCATCCTCATGCCTTGATGATGAAAAGTTGTAAACAGCTTTCGCCTACGTTATTCCTGGTCGGCGTGGCGGCGTGCGCTCAATTTCGATGACCCCCTTATGGCTTTTCCCATTCTGTGTGAACCCAATTTCTATGCCTCGTACTGTCTTTAACTTGTCCTACAGATTTAACAGCACAGACTTCACATTCACTAAGTCTCATCCTCATACCTTCATGATGAAGTGTTGTCAAAAGCTTTTGCCTACGTTATTCCTGGTGGGCGTGGCCTCATATCAATCAATCAGACATCATTTATGTAGCACATTTCATACAAATATAGTGTAGCACAAAGAGCTTCACACAATAAAAGCGAGCAAAACAAACAGAAGTGAAACCAAAAGACACACACACACACTTTCTCTCACACATAACACATACATACATTTCTGACAGAAGCTTACCGAGGCGCTACCTTTTGCTCAGCTATGTGCTGTGACGACAAACATCATCCAATTTACATGACATTCACAGGTTGTTTTCTCCAAATCATACACTACAACATGACATATAATTGATGGGTGAGCTCTAGCTCATTTTCGGATCGTCTTAAAATTTAGAGGAGCCATGGGTCTCAAGGATTTAGGCTGGAATTATTTTTGTCTGAATTTTTGTCGCAACAGGAAGTCGGCCATCTCGAATGGCGCGTGGTGATTCTCATTTTTCCGACGCTGTTTTCGGGACTTTAGGATGATCGCAGACTCACCAAATTTGTCCCGTAGCTCCCTACCCATGAGTACGTTAATTCGGTACCACAACTGCCCTCATGCGCGGCATGACAGCTCAGTAGCGCCCCCTAACGCCTCCCTTATGGGTTTTCCCATTCATTTTTTTTTCATGTCTATGCCTCGTACTTTATTTAACTCGTCCTACAGATTTGACGCCACAGACTTCACACTCACTAAATATCATCGTCAGACCTTGATGATGAAAAGTTGTAAAGATCTTTTGCCTCCGATATACCTGGTGGGCGTGGCAGTGCGGTGACCCCTTATGGCTGTTCCCATTCTGTAGGAACCCATTTCTATGCTTCATACATTGTTTAACTTGGCCTACAGATTTTACGCCACAGACTTCCCTGTCACTAAGTCTCATCCTCATGCCTTGATGATGAAAAGTTGTGAAAAGCTTTTGCCTACGTTATTCCTGGTGGGTGTGGCAGTGTGGTCAATTTCGATGACCCATTCTGGCTTTTCCCATTCTGTACGGACCTGCTTTCTATGCCTCGTACTTTAACTAACTCCTCTTACAGATTTAACACCACAGACTTCACATTCACTCAGTAGCATCCTCATACCTTCAACAGCCTGTGTTGTACCTGGTGGGCGTGGTGGGGGGTGTTCAATTTCGATCCCTCGCCATTAACCAGGAAGTCCTTATAACTTCAACATACAAGTTCCCATCTGCGTCAAATTGCTCACACATGTAGAGGGGATCGCCCTAAATACATCTCTGCATCAATACTGCGTGATATCCATAGCGCCACCCACTGGACACAGGAAGTCACTGAAGATGTCACTGTTGTGTTTTGTGTGACACATATCCCATTAACGCAGGAAATTTCCAAAGGCAAGGGGCGAGCACACATCTGGGCGCGGCCTCCGACGGTGCCACAGCCCGACGTACGTGGGGGGGCGAGGGCCCGTTCATCGATGCTTGCAGCTTTAATTTTTCTTTTTCTTTTCCCTCCCATTCAACTGCATATTTGGCAGCCTGAACATACCCCAAAACTCACCAAACTTGGAACATACGTCACATATGTGTGCTGCTATTTGAATTCAACAAGACTGGGGGTGGCCAGGGGACTCCATAGCGCCACCTAACGTCGATTTGTCCCCGCAATATTTTTCTCGGATCGTCCTAAAATTCACAGGACTCATGGGTCTCAAAGATTTAGCCAGGAATTATTTTTGTCGGAATTTTAGCTGCAACAGGAAGTCGGCCATCTTGAATTGCGTGCAGCGATTTTCATTTTTCCAACGCATTTTTTGGGACTTTAGGACGTTCGCAGACTCACCAAATTTGGCCCGTAGCTCCTTACCCATGAGTACGTTACTTCTATACCACAACTGCCCTCATGCGCAGCACGACAGCTCAGTAGCGCCCCCTAACACCCCCCTTATGGTTTTTCCCACTCGTCCTACAGATTTGACGCCACAGACTTCACACTCACTATATATCATCTTCAGACCTTGATGATGACACCTTGTCAAAAGCTTTTGCCACCGCCACACCTGGTGGGCGTGGCGGTGCGGTTAACTCGTCCTACAGATTTAACACCACAGACTTCACATTCACTTAGTAGCATCCTTATACCTTCAACTGCCTGCGTTGTGCTTGGTAGGCGTGGCAGTGCCGTCAATTTCGATCCTTCGCCATCACGCAGGAAGTCCTTATAACTTCAGCATACAATGGCCCATCTACACCAAATTGGTCACACATGTAGAGGGGTTGTCCCTGAATAGGTCTATGCATCAATACTGTGTTAAGTGAAAAGATGGCTCCATAGCGCCCCCCTCGAATATTTCAAACTTGAAGCCCCGCCTCCTACATGCACATACATGAACGAAATTCGGTACGCTTATGTATCATGACCAGATGCACAAGAAATCCTCTAGGACCCATACCCTCAGTCCAACGGGAAGTCTGCCATTTTGGTTCAAAGTTGAGATTTCGCTGCCATTTTCACCCATTTCTATGCCTCGTACTGTCTTTAACTTGTCCTACAGATGTAACACCACAGACTTCCCAGTCACTAAATCACATCCTCATACCTTCATGATGAAATGTTGTCAAAAGCTTTCACCTACGTTATTCCTGGTGGGCGTGACGGTCCAATCTTTCAATGCTTGGTCATTGTCAGAGACATGTCAATGTATGGTGTGTGTTGGACACAAACTGTCCACTAGGTGGCTATGTTGTGCTGTGGGTCACATGCACCTATTTAGGTAAGAATCTTTCCATGGCAGCACACACTGGACACAGGAAGTCAGCCTCATATCAATCAATCAGACATCATTTATATAGCACATTTCATACAAATATAGTGTAGCACAAAGAGCTTCACACAATAAAAGCAAGCAAAACAAAACAGAAGTGAAACCAAAAGACACACACACACACTTTCTCTCACACATAACACATACATACATTTCTAATCCGTGTATCATTCGTTCATTCGTTTTTCAAAATAAAACCAAAAATAAGAAAACGAAAAAACAATTCATTTTCTCAGTATTCGTTTCCTAAACTAAAATGAAAAAACGGATAACGACTCGTTTTTTTCAGTTTTCGATTTTATGCTCAAATGACTAATGGAAAAAACGGATAACGAGCGTTTCCCGTTTCATGTTGCAAGCATTTGACTGCGGTCAAGCCAGCCGTGGTTCGCGTTCGCTTGGTCAAATCAGCCGCACGTTGTTTTCTAGTGCGCGAATATACGGACATTTACGGTAATCGTAAAGACACCGCTCTAAAGAGCTGCTGGTAGTGACAGTGGGGCGGACTGAAGTCACACAGTCAGACCCGTGAAAATTACGATACTTTTTCAGTAATTATTCCTGGTAATATACTGAAGGTATCACGGAGGTTTGCGTACGGATTTCAAAGTAAAGGACGAAAGTCAAAACGTAAGGATATTTCACCCAACTTTTACGTGGAATAAAAAGCTTATTTTCCATCAGCATACTGCTGAACTTAGTACTCCCCAGACTACCTTCATGCATAATATCAAGTACTTTTACTGTGTACTTTTTGAGTAATCCTCTGTCAAAGTCCTTAACAGAGGACGAGAATAAGGACAATTTGCCCAACTTTGACAGGGAATAAAAAGGTTATTTTACATAAGTAGTCTATGATCCTTATACTGCTGAACTTAGTACTCCCCAGACTACTTGCATGCATAATATCAAGTACTTTTACTGTGTACTTTTTGAGTAATCCTCTGTCAAAGTCCTTAACCCTCTAGGCGCCAAAGTCGCATTATTGCGACAGGCAACATTGCTCATTAAAACAGCCCATATCTTTAAATCTACTGCCTTGTGCTGTTACTGCTTGCTACCACTAGATAGCCAATAGATTCAGCTTCAATCCTGACGTCATTTGGGGGTGTGTTTCTATGCAAAATACCTGAGAAAAAAAAGTTTGAAACCCGACACCGGCTGTCGGAGCGGCAGCGGCTAAGCGGGCAGAGTGGGAGAGGAGAGAGCCGCGGAGCGGTGGCGGAAGTGTGCTGGACAGATCGAGAGACAGATAGCGATTTTTGTAATAAAAAACAAAATGCCCAAAAGACTTTACAGTGTGGATGAGGTGCTTGCACAGATCTTTGCTGTTCGCGATTCAGAAGGGGATGATTTGCCCTCTGATGACGATCGCTCGTCAGAGACGAGTGACTGACGATGCTGCAGCTGCGCACACTGTCACACAAGCAACACACGCTGATCACGGCGAGTTTTCTTTTCTTTTTACAAGTTAGATTAGGACATTTACTCCTATCAGATTCCTGTTCATTTACTCTGAGGATGAGAGGATGAAAAAAAAAAAATCTACTGTGTAAATATGTTCAGAATTCCGTTTTACTGAATTTTACCTGGTGACATACAAATTAGATTAGTAAATTTACTCCAATCAAACTCCTGTTCCTTTATTTTGAGGATGAGATGACAATATAAATATTTTTTTTCTTTGTAAATATGTTCAAAAATCAGTTTTACTGAAAGTTACTTTCAGTCACCTGGTGACGTCACAATATGCAAATTAGATGATTAAATTTACTCCCATCACAAACTTTAGGTCATTATGAATATTTTTCTCATTTACACTATGAATTTATCTCTCACCACTTCCAAGCTACAGCCTTTTGAAATCTTACAATCCAAACGGAATATTTTCCTAAATAAACTCTGGCGCCTAGAGGGTTAACAGAGGACATGATGAGCACAAGGGTAAGACAGTGCTGCTAGCAAGACTAGTTGAGAGCAAGCTGGGTCCTGTGGAGTACCAAAGATTTCAAACAAATGTTTCTGGCTTTTGATGTTGAACTTACTTAGGGTTGCTTTGGTGTTACAAAACACACACACACAAACACAAGCATCTCTTAAATTAGAATGATCTATTTCACATCTATAATACTACTTACATGTTAACCTTTTTATTCCACATCAAAGTTGGGTGAAATGTGCTCATCATGTCCTCTGTTAAGGACTTTGACAGAGGATTACTCAAAAAGTACACAGTAAAAGTACTTGATATTATGCATGAAGGTAGTCTGGGGAGTACTAAGTTCAGCAGTATGCTGATGGAAAATAAGCTTTTTATTCCACGTAAAAGTTGGGTGAAATATCCTTACGTTTTGACTTTCGTCCTTTACTTTGAAATCCGTACGCAAACCTCCGTGATACCTTCAGTATATTACCAGGAATAATTACTGAAAAAGTATCGTAATTTTCACGGGTCTGACTGTGTGACTTCAGTCCGCCCCACTGTCACTACCAGCAGCTCTTTAGAGCGGTGTCTTTACGATTACCGTAAATGTCCGTATATTTGCGCACTAGAAAACAACGTGCGGCTGATTTGACCAAGCGAACGCGAACCACGGCTGGCTTGACCGCAGTCAAATGCTTGCAACATGAAACGGGAAACGCTCGTTATCCGTTTTTTCCATTATTCATTTGAGCATAAAATCGAAAACTGAAAAAAACGAGTCGTTATCCGTTTTTTCATTGTAGTTTAGGAAACGAATACTGAGAAAATGAATTGTTTTTTCGTTTTCTTATTTTTGGTTTTATTTTGAAAAACGAATGAACGAATGATACACGGATTATTTCTGACAGAAGCTTACTGAGGCGCTATCTTTCGCTCAGCTATGTACTGTGACTACAAACATCATCCAATTTCCATGACATTCACAGGTTGTTTTCTCCAAATCATACATTACAACATGACATATAATTGATGAATCCGTGTATCATTCGTTCATTCGTTTTTCAAAATAAAACCAAAAATAAGAAAACGAAAAAACAATTCCTTTTCTCAGTATTCGTTTCCTAAACTAAAATGAAAAAACGGATAACGACTCGTTTTTTTCAGTTTTCGATTTTATGCTCAAATGAATAATGGAAAAAACGGATAACGAGCGTTTCCCGTTTCATGTTGCAAGCATTTGGTACCTACACCGGAAATTACCGTCACCCGGAAGTGGCCTGGAGCAAAGCTAACGTTAGCAGAGCCAGTCAATTCTCTGACGTTACCAGAGCGTGGTAGAAATCTCGGCATGCGTTTTACCATCCTCAAAAAGCTGTCCAATTATATCTGCATGATCCTCAAGTCCTGCCATTATTTTTGTTTTGCGCGCCCTCGCAGTACAGAGACAGAGACGGTCACTTCCGCTTCCGGCTCATTGAACTTTTTTCAGATCAAAATGGGATAAAACATGAAACGGGAAACGCTCGTTATCCGTTTTTTCCATTATTCATTTGAGCATAAAATCGAAAACTGAAAAAAACGAGTCGTTATCCGTTTTTTCATTTTAGTTTAGGAAACGAATACTGAGAAAAGGAATTGTTTTTTCGTTTTCTTATTTTTGGTTTTATTTTGAAAAACGAATGAACGAATGATACACGGATTTTGATGGGTGAGCTCTAGGGCTACATAGTGGACACAGGCAAACTTGCCCTCTGTGTCTGCCCTCCGACGGCGCCACGGCCCGACGTACGTGGGGGGCGAGGGCCCGTTCATCGCTGCTTGCAACTTTAATTAGGGCCCGAGCAGTGAAACTGCGAGGACCCTATTGTAATTGTAATGATTATTATTAGGGCCCGAGCAGTGAAACTGCGAGGACCCTATTGTTTTTGTAGTGATTATTAGGGCCCGAGCAGTGAAACTGCGAGGACCCTATTGTTTTTCGAATGATTATTAGGGCCCGAGCAGGGAACCTGCGAGGTCCCTATTGTAATTGTAGTGGTGATTCTTCTTCTTATTATTATTATTAGGGCCCGAGCAGGGAACCTATTTTTAGGGCCCGAGCAGGGAACCTGCGAGGTCCCTATTGTTTTTGTAGTGACTATTATTATTATTATTATTAGGGCCCGAGCAGTGAAACTGCGAGGACCCTATTGTTTTTCTAATGATTATTAGGGCCCGAGCAGTGAAACTGCGAGGACCCTATTGTTTTTCTAATGATTATTAGGGCCCGAGCAGTGAAACTGCGAGGACCCTATTGTAATTGTAATGATTAGGGCCCGAGCAGGGAACCTGCGAGGTCCCTATTGTTTTTCGAATGATTATTAGGGCCCGAGCAGGGAACCTGCGAGGTCCCTATTGTAATTGCAATGATTATTATTATTTTTATTTTTAGTTTTTTTTCTTTGTCCAAAATGATCGCATTTTTCACTGCCTGAATGTGAATGAAAAGTCAATTTTATTTGGCAAACACATTAGGCTTGGCGAAAAATTTTATAATCTGTTGTCGTTGTGATTTTTCACCACTTGGTGGCGCTACAATCAAGGAAAGTGCGTTTTGGCTAATAACTCCCACATACTTTGTCGCACATTCAAAAACCTTATATCCCTGCGTTAGGTGAATCTTGCTGAATCTCCTGATATAGGCCACGCCCATTTCCGCCTACCGTTTTTTTTCGCTAGCTCGCGAAATGTCGAAAACCTACTTTTTCGAACTCCTCCCAGGCAATTTCACCAATTTGCACAAAACTTTGCACACAGCATCTGTGAACCCTTCTGACAAAAAGTTATTAAAAGAATTTTGATATTCCAAAGAATACTCAAGTTATTAAATAACAACTTCCTGTAGATTACAGTTAAAACAGGAAGTGTTGCATATCTCCACATTGGTGTGTCCAAATGACATGAAACTCAGGATACTAATTCCACATGAGCCCCTTAGGCTCTGTGCAAAATTTCGGCTGATGGCCCCTAGGTGGCGCTCTTTAAATTGAAGTATTTTATATCTCGACATTGGTTGGTCGGATTAACACAAAACTTGGTACACTCATTGCCAATGGCCTCCTGAGGACAAATGACAAAGGTCTTACCGATCTGACACTAGGTGGCGCTCTGGTGGCAGTTTCATTTTATAATTGGCACTGTGCCCACACCATAACACTTATGGATATGAAACTGATTGGGGTGGTATAGACTGGCATCTGTAACTCACACACCAAAAATCACCAGCAGGTGGCGCTATTATCAAGAAAAAACGTTTTTTGCTAATTACTCCCACATAATATGGTGGACATTGTTAAACATTATATCTATATCTTCCCTGAATACAGCCGAACCGTGTGATGTAGGCCACGCCCACGTTCGCACTGAATTTCCATTCGCAAATTCGCCAAATGTTGCAAACCTACTTTTTCGAACTCCTCCCAGGCAATTTATCCAATTTGCACCAAACTTTGCACGCAGCATCTCTGGACCCTCCTGACAAAAAGTTATTAAAAGAAATGTGCTAGTCCACAGAACGGTTAAAATATACAACAACAATTTCCTGCGCATTGTGGTCAAACAGACATTCTTGTGTATCTTGATGAAATACAGTCGGATGAACACAAAACTTTTGGCAATTGTGTTCCATGGCACGATGAGCATTTCGACTAAATTTCGTGAAAATCGACCAATAGGTGGCGCTTTTATTGCTAAATGACGAAACAGCAGCTTCACTGCCTTCAGTTTTGTTTCCTCTACAGAAGTTGTTGCATGAACAAGCCTCGACAGCAGCATGCCCGGACAGCAGCATGTCACGACAGCAGCATGCCCCGACAGCAGCACGCCCCGACGGCAGCACGCCCCGACCCGCGTGGACTGCGAGGGCCCGTTCATCGCTGCTTGCAGCTTTAATTATTATTATTATTATTATTATTATTATTATTATTTTATTCCTTCGTCCAAAATGATCGCATTTTTCACTGCCTGAATGTGAATGAAAACTCGATTTTATTTGGCAAAGTCATTAGGCTTGGCGAAAAATTTTATAATCTGTTGTTGTTGTGAATGTGCACCACTAGGTGGCGCTATTATCAAGGAAAGTGCGTTTTGGCTAATAACTCCCACATACTTTGTCGCACCTTCGAAAACCTTATATCCACGCGTTCAGTGAATTGTGCTGAATCTCTTGATATAGGCCACGCCCATTTATGCTTTGCGTTTTTTTCACTAGCTCGCAAAATGTCGCAAACCTACTTTTTCGAACTCCTCCCAGGCAATTTCACCGATTTGCACCAAACTTTGCACACAGCATCTGTGGACCCTCCTGACAAAAAGTTATCGAAAGAATTTTGATATTCAAAAAAATACTCAAGTTATTAAAAAACAACTTCCTGCAGATTTCGTTCCAACCAGGAAGTGTTGCATATCTCCACATTGGTTTGTCCAAATGACGTGAAACTCAGGATACTACTTGCTCATGAGGCCCAAAGGCTCTGTGCGAAATTGTGGCCGATGACAACTAGGTGGCGCTATTTAAATTGAAGTATTTTATATCTCGACATCGGTTGGTCGGATGAACACAAAACTTGTTACACTCATTGCCACTGCCCTCCTGATGACAGCTGACAAAGGGGTTAGTGATCTGACACTAGGTGGCGCTCTGGTGGCAGTTTCATTTTATATTTGGCACTGTGCCCACACCATAACACTTATGGATATGAAATTCATAGGGGTGGTATAGACTGGCCCCTGTAACTCACACACCAAAAATGACCAGCAGGTGGCGCTATCATCAACACAAACCATTTTTGCCTAATAACTCCCACATACTTTGTCGCACATTCAAAAACCTTATATAGCGTTTTTTTTCGCTAGCTCGCGAAATGTCACAAACCTACTTTTTCGAACTCCTCCCAGGCAATTTCACCGATTTTCACCAAACTTTGCACACAGCATCAGTGGACCCTCCTGACAAAAAGTTATTAAAAGAACTTTGCTATTCCAAACAATACTCAAGTTATTAAATAACAACTTCCTGTAGATTTGGGTCAAAACAGGAAGTGTTGCATATCTCCACATTGGTCTGTCCGAATGACGTCAAACTCAGGATACTACTTGCTCATGAGCCCCAAAGGCTCTGTGCAAAATCTAAATTTAAATAGCGCCACTAGGTGGCGCTATTTAAATTGAAGTATTTTATATCTCGACATCGGTTGGTCGGATTAACACAAAACTTGGTAGACTCATTGCCAATGCCCTCCTGAGGACAGCTGACGAAGGGGTTACCGATCTGACAGTAGGTGGCGCTCTGGTGGCAGTTTCTTTTTATATTTGGCACTGTGCCCACACCATAACACTTATGGACATGAAATTCATAGGGGTGGTATAGACTGGCCCCTGTAACTCACACACCAAAAATCACCAACAGGTGGCGCTATTATCAAGAAAAAACGTTTTTTGCTAATTACTCCCACATAATATGGTGCACATCGTTAAACATTATATCTATATGTTCCCTGAATACAGCCGAAGTGTGTGATGTAGGCCACGTCCACGTTCGCGCTGACTTTCCATTCGCAAATTCGCCAAATGTTGCAAACCTACTTTTTCCAACTCCTCCCAGGCAATTTTTCCAATTTGCACCCAACTTTGCACACAGCATCTGTGGACTCTCATGACAAAAAGTTATTAAAAGAATTGTGATAGTCTAGAGAACGGCCAAAATACAAAACAACAATTTCCTGCACTTTATGGTCAAACATACAGTCTTGCATATCTTTACCAAATGTACTCCCATTACCACAAAACTTTTGCTGATTGTCTATCATGGCCTGATGATGGTTTCAGCAACATTCTGTGCAAATCGGCCAATAGGTGGCGCTTTTATTGCTAAATGATGAAAGAACAGCTTCATTTTCGCTTTTGATTTTACATTTAGCATGTGGAGCACTGGACATGGTAGACCTCCAAGCCTACATAGCTCTGTTGATTCTAGACAGAGCAAACTTGATAGAACCTGGTTGAAGCCAAAAGTGGACACAAATCCAGAGCAGGACGAAAAGGTTCTTTATTTGAACACAAGTGAATTCACAGCTGATGATGGTTTGAGGTTGATGCTGCTGGAGAGCTGTGTGGTGTCTAGCTGCTCGGAGGACTGCAAGACAGGTTGAGTGTTGCAGAGGTGCTGACGAATCGGTGCGCTGGAGCAGAGTCAGACATTGGTCGGTGCTCAGATGGAGACTGTACACAAAGCAAGGCACAGTTTGTCGTTGTACTGGAAAACACAGGTGAACTACAGTAAGCCTAGAACACACTATTACTACTACACAGCCCTATACCATGTGTTGTCACAAAATCTTCTGGCAGCAGCTACAGTGAGGACCAGGGCTCTTAAGCGAGCAGTGATTGTCATGCAGCTGCAAGTGCGTGAGTGTGATGCTACCCGAGACCGTAAAGTCTGCCCAGCCTTCCAGTGCACCTCTGCAAGCAAACACAACAGACAAGCACAAGAAACACAACACAGACACTGCAACCATAGGTCGTCAAAAGATGATTATTATTATTATAATTGTGTTTGAATGATGTTTCTTTGTGGTCATGTAAGGGGTAATTTCATGTTGATTTTCTGTTCTCGACTTTAGTGACACTTGTTATACATTTTATTGAGTAAAATATGGCCCTTCATGTAAGTGCCAAAACAATCAGCAGGACACCGCAGGGAATTGAACCCCATCCCAGTAAACCAGGAGTACCATTACCAGTGCCTTTTGCTTTTTGAGGCTACATGAAAGGTAAAGCAAAACCTGCATTAGCAACAGCATATGACTAGCAACAATTGATATTATGCAATCACTGCAGTATAGTCAGTGCTATATATCAGCTTTAACGTTTTCAATAAAATTTATGACCTATAAAACTCCAAATGTGTATCATTGACATTACTGATTAGAATTATTACTATTTGTCATTACATGTTTTAGTTTAAAATGCTGTTGTAATGCAGGAAACAAAACCCCTTTTATATCTAACATTTGTTTTTGTGTTTTTTTTAACAATTTTTTTATATTGAACACACAATATAGAACTACAGTGAACTCATAAGGAAAAATGCATATATAAATAACTAAACATTATGAAGAAGTTTTTTTTTGTGTTTTTATATAAATGTTTTTTTTTTTTTTTTTTTCTTGAACACACAATATGGAACTACACAAAACTCCTAAGGAAACATGCATATATATATATATATATATATATATATATATATATATATATATATATATATATATATATATATATATATATATATATATATATATGTATATGTATGTATGTATGTATGTATGTATATATATATATATATATATATATATATATATATATATATATATATATATATATATATATATATATATATATAAAAATACTACTGCTATTTCTGCTCTAGTCCCTGACCGTTCTTCTAGGTCCTAGATGTAAAAGAACAGATAATCCCTTCATGGTCACTGAAATAAGTTGGCACCACTAATGTTTCAACAATATAATGTGTTGTTTTCACATACACATGATCAATTATTGTGCCGTTTTCTGTTGTTGGTTGTTTCACAAATTGAACAAACCCTTTGTTTGTCATGAATTTGGCGACTGACGATGATTTCAACATGTCGTCATTGAAATCTCCCATGACAGCAATTGTATCACTTTGTGGATTCAGCCAATCAAGTAGTTTGTTTAAATTTTGTTTAAACAAAGTCATGGGATAAGATGGTGGTCTGTAAATGACTGCCATCAATATGCTATATGTAGTGCAGTAGTGAACCAAACATTCTACATTTACATTTGGTACCTGGAGAACATTACATGCCAAATTGTCTGCACTGTAAAGGCCAACTCCACCATGTTGTTGGCCTTGAATTTCTGTCAATATTGGGTTGCTGCTACTGTAGGACAAATTCCTTGACTGATTATGAAAGACATAACCGTCCATTTTTACAGTTTCAAATGAGGAAACTGCAGGTAGCCATGTTTCTGTAACAGCAATGCAGTTAAGCTGCAAATGCTGTGTACACAATGCCAAATCAGATACATGTTGTGCCAAATTCTGCACGTTCATCAAAAACACAGTAAAGGTCTGCGCATTGAATTTGTGCCTTGTAATGTTGGTGACCATGAAGGGAGGCATCTGTTCAATTGCTTCTTTAATTGTTTCCTTACAATAAATGGCTTTCTCCTTAAAGTCGCGAATCACTAACCCTGACAAATTTCTAACCCGACTTAAAGCTACATACGCCTGTCCAGCTGCAAAAATCTTTTCAAGCGACACTACCGCTTTATCTACTGTAATGCCTTGTACTTTGTGGACAGTACAAGCCCAGGCAAGCTTCAGTGGAAATTGCCTTCGCATTCCACCTTTCGTAATTGCTCTATCCTCTGCTGGTTCAATGCCCGTGGAACCCATTTCTACTGCACAGGCAAATGCACAGCGCTTCCTCTTCTGTATGCCTACCCTATCGTCATCAAATTTCACATACACCATCTGAGGAAAATGCCTTTCCTCATTCTCTGGATAAACTATGTGTGTCACAGTGCCACATACCCCATTAACTAATCCGTCCGCTACATCCAAGTTCTTAAACAACATTACACGAGCATCTTTTCCTAAAAGCAGTGTCTCATCCAGACATGTATCGTATGCTCTGGAATGATGTCCACTTATCAACTCCAGCTTGCCTGTTTTCTTACTATTAACATAATCCAGAGCCTCTATCCTAACATAATCCGGACAACTTTCAAACAATTGCTTTACATTATGCTCATTTACTTGTCTATTTGTCGGAAATATGTGCAAATCTGAGCTGACTTCACCGGTTTCACAACGTTTTAACATTTCTATGTCGCTCTCCAACATCGGGGTACCTTTTGAACGAATTCTAACTCTGTTCAACAAGTCTGCAAATACCTTATCTTTTTGACGAACAACAGTTTTCAGTTCTGCGACCTTAAACAACCGAGACCACAAATTAACACCTTCGCCGTCTAAATACAGAGCTCTCCCTTTCACTGGAGGCAACTGATAAAAATCTCCAACTGCAATTACACTAACATTTCCAAACGGGGAATAGTCACCAGATTGTTTAATTTGTCTTAATCTTCCATGGATATAAGCCAATAGTTTGTGATCAACCATGGAGATTTCATCTATTATCAAAAGTTGCAAACTACTGTATTTAGCACGTAAAGAATTCAGCTTCTCCTCACCCAATGGAGTGTAAGGTAAGCGTACATCTTTACCAATGCTAAGTGCACTGTGAATAGTAGTCGCATTTATATTATGCGCCGCTATCCCCGTTGGAGCTGTTAGTAGAACGCAAATGTCATCCGGATTGTGACACACTCTCGACAACAACCTCATTGCCTCGTATTGTACGGCGTTAATCAAATGGCTCTTACCTGTCCCCGCACCCCCTGTAATAAACACATGTATTGGACTTGGCTTTGCTCCATTTACTGTCTCTAAGCACCACTGCCTAATCTGATAAAAAATGCACATCTGTGTCTCATTCAGAGACCTGACTAAAGCCAAACCATCACGTCTGCAGAGGACATTGTTCCTCTTTTCTAAATGTGCAACATCTTTATTGTTTACTGCTAAATCTGGAATGCCATCTACAGGTTCGTCCACTATCTGCTCGGTCTCTCTACGTTCCTCTATACACTCTAAACGCTCCAACTCCTGCTCTGGGCACAGCTCGCACCAGGCATCTTCCACAACACCGTCACTACTGATTGAAATTTGAATATCATCCAACTCGTCTGCATCTCTTTCAAATTTGCATCTATTCTGATCAACAATCACTTTAACCGAATGTAGCAGTTTATCACCTAATTTCACATGACCATGACCATAAAACTGCTCAAACGTCTCAAACCCTGCCGGTTTGAGATGGCTGTCCTTATAATACGGCAGGAACAACTGCAAAATGCTCTGATAGAACAATTCCGGATTCTTAGTCTCTGAAAAGCGCACGTAACGAACAACGGCAGGCTGCGTACGTGTTCTCTTCACAACAAATCCACAATTATTGTTTAATTGAACCCTATTGACACACGTTTCATTTTTACTCAGAACACGATACTCTGATGCAAATGTTGCCAAACACATGTCATTAAATGTATCGTCCTTTGGCCTGTTCTTGTACCTGTCAACAGTATTCCTCATCCACATATCTTCATTGTTAAGATCATGTGATGATGCCTTTTGTTTTAACACACTTAAAGGCAAACTCATTCTAACTGTGTTCTCCCCTACCGGCACAAACACAACTTTCCTAGAGCACTCCTTGAGATGCATGTTTGTCAATCTATACACTGCCTCTTGAGCACAAACATCCCTGTTGTGTAAATACACACTTCCTAAATTTTTCAATGCATCTTTAGCATTACTATTACCCTCTTTAGCTGCTTCCCTCTGAGCATTTCCTAACAACAACCCCATCTCCTTTTCTGCCTTGGAGATGTAAGAAATAATGTACACGACACAAGCATAGGCATCAACGACATATTGGATGTCAATATTAGCATTCCAGCATTTCAAAAGTGGTTTGCTGTACTGATTTATCCAAACCTCGTTCGCCTGCCTCTTCAAAACAACATGCGTTTTCCTGCCAACACGATTGTACGCAGCCTCAAAAACATTTTGATTTAATCCTAAATGTCTAAACAATTGTTCCACACTATCAAAACTGGCATTCTCATCTGAAAGAGCTGTTTTAATTTTTGTCATAATGGCGACTGCAATCTCTTTTTTCATGATCTCAGGTTTTTTCTGCCCCTCATTTTTGCATGCACAGCTGTCCAATTTCTGTGCTTCATCTACTTTACATTTACAAGATTTTGTGCCGTCCTCTTCACCAACTTGACGTGAAATAAAAGTTTTTGCAGACGGCGGCTTAGGAAAATTGAAACGACAAACAGTTTTATTCTTTTTACAAGATTTTGAATGTCGTTTTGAATGTTGTTGCACAGATGTAACAATGTCCAATAATGTTTCATCCTGTGCAGGTAATTCACATGTCACATAGTCATCAATAAATTTAACTACCTCTTCATCTGTGTTTTTATCGATTATTGGGGCATTCTCTATCCAAAAGAGGCAGTGAACATGTGGTGATCCACGCTGCTGAAATTCCACCCTATAAAAATAATCCTTTATTTTGCCAATAGGATTAGATGGAGACATGAGCACCTCTCTCAAAAAACAATGCCAGCGAAAATCAAACATTGTGGCCGCAGTGACCGGATTGCCACGCAAAAGTTGACACCTATCTGCCCATGCTAACTGTTCAGCTGTCTCTGTTCTACCTGCCTGCTTCAAAATACTATTGAGGAGATTTTTCCACCGCATGTCAGCTGAAGAAAACGAACAAAACCAGGTGGGGACACCCAGCTGACGAACACAAGCCAACAAATCGCGCTGGGCTGCCTGCCAAAAAGATGGGGTACCTCGAATAGGTTTAAGAAAACGAAACCCATCATCAAATTGCAACAACTTTTTCAAAGATTCTTCGTCATTCAATAAATTTCTGCTAACTTTCTGAGATCTAGCACCTCCTTTACCCTTACGCAATGCTATTGATACATTTGACACAACCTGTTCTACCTCAGATAAGTACTGAGCAAAAAAGATGTACTCAACATTTTGTGCAAATCTACCATCAGCATGTAAAATCCTGTTATTAAAATAACGCGACAAAGTCAAACGATGCTGTCTACTATCACAATATGTACCAAGTCCACCAGGAAACAGCACCGGGAAGCATTTTGCTTCATTTGTATGATCAGACAACAACCTGACAGGAGAGTTCCCTTCTGCTGGAGCCAAATTCAATATATCATCAAAATATTGATCCAGTGTTTCCTGACCAATATCTACAGGCATAAGACAAGTGTCCTGGAACATGCAATGTTGTTGTCTATCATGCAGAAGCTCATCTTCCCCAACATCTGCAGGTGCTTCACCACCACCATTACAATCAGTGTCCAATTCCCTACAAAACTGGTTTATCCACGCTTCATTAAACTCTACATCTTTATAATGGACATTTGTCCGTTTCAAATATTGCAAAGCCTGCCTTACGTGCACACTATCAACAAACTGATACTCATAATGTCCTTTATAAGTTAGCTTCCGCTTCAACTTTACTGGCAACAAAGATCCTTCCATCTCTGTACGTGGCAGCAAATTGCTCGTCTGCACAATATTTGCAGGAACACACGTTACAGGTCCGTGTACTCCATTTTGCCCACCTTTAGGCAACGCCAACATCTTCATAAATGGAATATGCAACGCGATCAAATGTTGCTCTAAACTGTTCAAACACGCCAATTCTGGTGGAATGGGACAAACCGCCAAATTGTTCAAAGCACATTCAGGTGGCACCACACCTTTACTAATCTTAGAATGACACGTGCTACAAATCCACAGCTCTCCTCTAGCTGTGTCCAACCATTTACACGGCAATACGCAGTCTTCATTACATTTATGTAAATACTCTTCACTAATACATTTATCTGCAATTACACTTATTTCTTTACTTTTAGTATAATCATCTCTTTTACACTTCAAAACCTGATTTTTAAACAACCCTCTGTGGCATACACAGCACACAAAATCTGGCCCATCTTTAACTTTATCCCAAAACTGTTCTCTAACATAATCAAACTGCTCTGCCTTTTCTTTATTTTGTTCCCTCTTCAATTTGTTTCCAGCTATAACCCGCTTCTTATGCTTAAGACTTCCATGATACTTGCTTGTACTCATGGCTTTTACATGCTGCCTGTGCACTTCACTTTCCCTATATTTCCTCTTACTCATCTCCTTAACTTTACGCTTATGTAATAAATTTTCCCTATACTTCCTCTTACTCATCTCCTTAACTTTACGCTTATGTAATAAATTTTCCCTATACTTCCTGTGACTCATCTCCTTAACTTTATGTTTATGTTGTTCATTTTCACTATATTTCCTTTGACTCATCTCCTTAACTTTATGTTTATGTTCTTCATTTTCACTATATTTCCTTTGACTCATCTCCTTAACTTTATGCTTATGTTCTTCATTTTCACTATATTTCCTTTGACTCATCTCCTTAACTTTATGCTTATGTTCTTCATTTTCACTATATTTCCTTTGACTCATCTCCTTAACTTTATGCTTATGTTCTTCATTTTCACTATATTTCCTTTGACTCATCTCCTTAACTTTATGCTTATATACTAAATTGTCCCTATATTGCCTTTTATTGATTTCAATGACTTTCATCCTATGCAACAAATTTGACTTGTATTTCCCTTTATTAATTTCCTTGACCTTCTCCCTATGCAAATAATTTTCCTGGTATTTTTTTATTATTTTTAACTTCTTTTTATTTTTCAAATACTTTGAAGAATTAACATTAGTTGCCTTAAATGTAAATGAAGTCTGCTCTTGCGTAGACACACTACTGTCCTGCTGTTCTATAACATTATCTTCAATATCAATAACTTCAACTACACAATCTGAAGCTACAACTGGACTTGAACTCACAGCACGAACACTGTTCTCTCTACTTTGCCGTCTAAAATTGTACCCTCCACAAGAAGACGTGCTCACTTTGCAATACTTATAACAACTCTGCATCTGAGGCTGCATAACACAAACAACTGTCTCATAATGGTTACCGTGACAGTTCTCTAAATACACTGCCTGATTGGACAACTGCCTATTCTTGCAACTGTATTCAAGCCAGCGTTCACCACAAAACGTGAAAATATTTACTCCTAAACAATCTGCTGCTGCTTGAATCTCCACTTCAGTGGCCCAACTACCAACATAGCGCATTCTTGATCTACTCAGATAATCTGCCATTGAGGAATACTCGGGACGCAACATATATGCTAGAGGATTAGCCTGTAATTGCTTAAACACAGCTAATCTAATTTTTCTATGATTATTCTCTGTGCCACACACAGCTTGACTAACCGCTCTAAAGAAACAATTACCATCACCAACTATTTGCTCGTTCTTACAAGGAGCCCCTAATGCACCAACCTCTGTCGATACCAGATCACGTTTCTCTGACTCTACATTCAACTGTTTGCACAAAGCTTGTGCAACGTCACTACGCAGCGGATTAAACTCAAGACTTTTACTTGTCACATCGCTGACAAATACAACGTCCGAATTAACCACATGAACATCCCTGCTCTTCAACTTTTTTGATCCACGATTACCCACTGAAAACTTGCGTTTCACACCTCTCTGAGCGTTGCTGTCAAGTGTTACCTGTTCAGCCGACACTTTAAGTGCTGGCTGAAGAGGTAAGCTACAACCAAAGTCAACCACTCTGCTTTCCTCATTTACACTTTGACTTTTGTGAGTGACACAAACACCAGCAATCTCAAACGGCTTTGGAGCAATCATTGCGGTGGCAAATTTGCACATGTGGTCAAACACACGGTCAAGGCAACTAAAATACACAACAACGCTTAACCCGTTCTCATCTACCATGCCATCTGCATCGCGTGCGTGGGAGTCAACTACAGCATACTGCCCATCTCGACCAATGATAGCACACGTGGTGCCACTCACAGTCAGAAAGCATGTGTCATATTTACTACACATCTTTCTCAAACCATTCCTGAGAGTGGTGTACACGCCTGCATCAATAAACTGTCCGTCAACCACATCAACATCACCAGAAACGTAGTCACCATACTCAAACTGAAATTTCTGTCCATCAATAATTGACTCTTTGGGCAAATCTGGAACACACAGCAGTTCAGACCTCCCACTGATGGAATTACTTTCCCGCAACGATGTGTAGAGCTCATCCCCTAACTCTACAACCTTATCTAGATCGCCAGACTGCCACGAAAACACAGAATCGATGCTGTGTTTGGCTAAAGCTACCAAACTTACAGCCATACACTGGAGCCCTCCGTGTTGGAACCGATCGTCCCCTTGATGAAAAGTTCCCCTGATGGAACTTACGTCAATCTCTGGCCCTACTGAAATGCTCTCCTGGACCTCCGCTGCAACACCAACATCAACAATCTCGCCTGCAAACGATGTAGCACTCTCCCTGTCACCATCAACTGAACACAACACGACAGAAATGCCATGGACGGCATACCACTTCGCACCTAGAGACTCCTTCAAATGACTGATGTGAAGCATCAAGTCATTAAGACACGTGTTGAAGACAACCACAGACGTGCCAATACTACACGCCATCCCAGATGCATCACGCGTGCCACAATCAACCACCACAAAATACTCGTTATGAAGAACAATGGCACTAACCGCACCCCCAAGGTTCAACAGACACGTCCCGTGGTTAAACAAATGCTCTTGCAGCTTCTCGTACATCACAGTATCCTCATCCAGCCAATTAAAATCACTACGTGCTGGAGGAGGAATCGCTACCTGCCACTGCCTGCCAAACACATTGTGCTGTTCAATCAACTTGCACAACTCCTGTTTAGCACCGCTCTTCTGCCTAGCTTCAATGTAACTGGCCAGTTTGCCATCTTCTACGCCTATGCTATCAATATCTGTCCCTTTCCACGTACACACTGGAGAAATAACATGTTTCATAACAGCTGCAACACCACATGCCATGGGTGTATTTATGTCATAAGTGACTGGTGCACTTCTGACATAAATACCAGGCACAACAGACTGCAGGGACTCTGCACACCTGCAAGAAACGGGGTTAGCGTCACACTTACCTTTGTTGGACCTTGGTGTCGGCGAGACACCAAGATCGACGACAGGCTGAAGGTCCCCCCCCGGCGCAGCGACGACGGTGGCAGCGGCGGCGACGGCGGTGGCGACCTAGAAGAAAAAAAACAACATTAAATGATCTGGATAAATGAACTATACTACTATTATTATAAAAAGGTACTACACACACATTTTGCACAAACTGTACTAACCTCCCCACTGGCGTCCACTTTCACATGAGCAGTTGCAGGCGGTGGCACGGGTTTCACCACGGGCAAAGCTCTCGCCGGGACCTAGAGAAGATTTTTTACAATGATTATCCAATTATTGCCGTAATACTGCAGACACGCACCAAAAAAAAGTCACAATAACTGAAATATTGAATAAAATCAAGACAAACCTTCTGGCTTGCAGAAGTCCGACGATGTTCCACTTTTGGACGCTAATGGAAGAAAAACAAAATACACTTTATTAAGCCATATTTGAGCAAAAGTCATTGTAAAACATATTGTGCAGTTTTGCATGTTGTTGTGACTGTATCAGCAAAATGGAGATACTAAACAGACTTCAACAAACCAAGATATACAACTTGCATGCAGTTTACCTTTGAGCTTCGTGGAACAGCAGTTGATTCAGGGGTAGGAAGATGGGACGGAACAGCAGCATCCATCGCAGCCAACACTGAACTGCTGAACCAAACAGGGTTTGGCTGGATGAAACAGTGCTGCAGTGCACTTGCGTCAACCTGTGAGATACATATAGAGAACAACTACTCTGTCAAAACGCCATCATCTACTCAACAATCATGTCAAAAACCGTCCAGGTTAATTGATCGTAGCATACCTGCTGCTGAACCACCCTCTCTGCACCAGAGGACTGCTCAAGTTCCTCAGGTGCTCTCCTCTGTAATGACAAAATAAGATATTTTGTATTAAACACCCCGTCAACCATTACAGAGGTCAGCTGATCAAAATTACATCAACCACAGTGTTACAATGTGTAATCAATTACCTTCCCGCCCTTGCCAACAGCTGTCCACCCAAAGGGGTCTGATGGACGAGGTACGGTGACCTGTCCCGTGACGACCACCTTTGGGACGACGTGCCTACGAGGCGGCGACACTCTGGGAGCAACCTGTAGCTTCGGTGTTGGAGGCTGCAGTTGTTCGAACGCAGCCGTCCACAGCAGCCCAGCTAGAATGGGCATGCCGTCACTGTCGCTGAGGTGAACCTGTGAAAATAAGGAAAATGAAACAGATTAAATGATATGGATCTGCAATAACCTTGTCATTCAACTACAGAGAAAGTGTAGATGACACTATGTGCTCTACTTACACCATCTCTGCTCCACAGCTCACGACGGTTCATGGGGAAATGATCAGCTGTAGGGAAGTACCTGACACCTAAAACAGAAAAATAACAAACATTATTGTAATATCTCTCTATGTAATATCTACATTTTAAAGGAATGATTATGGAAATTATAATATTCATCCAAACAGTCTGCCTAACAACATATCGTGCATCATACATGGAACTGTGGTCGAACTAGTCTTTTTAAAGCTTACCCATACGTGCTGCCACACGACGGAACTCTTGACGCATGAAGTCTTGCTGAAGGACTTCAGCGGCCAAACGAGGTGGGAAGTCTGCGACACACACCTGTAGAGCAAAGTGGTTGTTAATAACAAATACATTTTGTCTGAAAATGCCATAACTAATAATATAAATATACATTATTCTGCAACAGTTCATACAACTACATTAACTATGGTAATATATCAATACATACAATAGAAAAAAACCTACGTTAGACCATCGATCGCAGGCAGCGTGCAGGAGCTTAGCGAAGTCTGCCCCTGCCTCGTCGATGGTCCTGCTGGATGTGAGGTTGTTGCTAGGTGCCAAGACCAGGACTGCGTCAGGAGACCGAGGAACAGCAGCATGCAGCAACTCGGTCCTCAGCTCCCTCGCACAGCCCCCGGGCGTGGACATGATGCCAAAGGAGAGGGACCCCTCTGGCATCGGGACAAAGCCATCTGCGATAGCACGCAGATGGGAATCTCCTACAAGAAGAACGAACTGGGAAAAAAATTGGACTGTTATTGAATGAAATGCACTAATTATTACAAGCGCTGTTGTTATTATCATTATTTTACCTTCTCGTCAGGGAGTTGGCGCGGAATGACCAACTTGTGCTGTCGTCCCGTCAGAGACGACTTTGGCCATTGTCGCACAGGGTTGCGGTAACCAGTACCGCGCTCTATTAATACACAGAGAAAAAAAATACATCAAGATCACACTGTTAATGAAACCTTACAAATCATGTAAACACAACACACCCTGCCACTAGGCAAATCTATACACCATACAAGCAAAAAATGTACATACGTGCAACAGAGACATTGGCGGACCGCTGCGGTTCCACGTCAACCGTTCGCCGTTCTGCCATGCGTCGTTTGGCTGCCTCCGAACGACGATAAGACTTGCCCCGTGGCATCTAATAACATGTAGACAATTGATTAATATTGACATTACAACCCATCTTTAGCCTGCAATAATTGGATAAAATACATCTCAAACACACATTTAACAAGCAAGCAGTGATGGAAGAAGAAGAATTAAAATTGTTACTTAAGTTAAAGTATTCATACAACACAGAAAAATACTACACTAAAATGGTGATGGTTTACTTTAACCCTTGTATTATATTGTTTCTCCCCACTTGCTTTGATGTTCCCGGTCAAATTTCACCGGTCTGGTTCAACTGCTCTTACATTAACACAAAAAACATCATTCAGACATAATCATCACCAAATTGTATTTAACACCTTTTAATGCTGTAAATAATGTATCCAACTAGCGGTGAACATGAATAACTACAGTGAATATCCAAAGAACAGATACTGAAAATTAGAATAATAATGAAAACAGACACCAAATTCACAGCACATCAGAAAATCAATATGAACAGTCATCTCTCTCTCACTGTGTGTTTGTGTGTGTGTGAGTGAGTGAGTGTGCATGGGGATGTTTTCCATCTATTGGATGAAAATAATCTAATACTAACCCTTTCATTTCCAGTAATTTTGGAGTGGCAACCACAGCTGTTACTAAGTTGATTAGACCACTCAAAATTCAATGAAACTGATGATAAACAATTTTATATACAAATGCCTAGTGTGGGGGACATCATAAGGCTCTGAGGCAATCAGAGGAAAAATCACATTTGTATGATATTATGAAGTTATAGATCAGTCAGATTTAACCTGAACAGCACAGGAGGGTTAAAAATACAATTTATAGCCATGTTACAATAACATTCTCCCCAATACATAGCTATATTAATGAAAACAATAATTACTGAAAAGCTCTTTACAGTTAGTGTATTGTTGTTCTACAGTTTGATTATATTGCTAAATTAGGAGTACAGTAGAGGGTGCAATCAGTAACTTGCTTGTTTCTTTTTCTCTGTCTGTCTGCAATGAAGCGCTACAACGCCCGCGAAGTTCAAAAATGTACTCCAGCCAATCATGGCGCAAAACGCCTCGAAGTTGAAAATTTACTCCCGACAACCACCGCGCGAAAAGACCAGCGAAATATGAAATGTACGGAGTTGTTTACCAGTGCGCCGATGTGACAGTTGAAATGACTTTTGATATTAAATTAAATGAATATTGTCTAAAGACTGGCGTTGCTAGTAGCTTGTCGCTGATTTAGCAAACAAACCAAAGGCATATGCTGCCAAACATGTGCTTAATAACCTCTGCTAACAGCCAACCACCTCTCCTATGACAACCGCGAAGTTCAAAAATGTGCTCCAGCCAATCACGGCGCTAAACGCCCCGCAGTTGAAAATGTACTCCCGACACCCACCGCGCGACAAGACCACCGAAATTTGAAAAATACTCGCACCGATCACAGCGCAATAACGGAGTTATTTACCGGTGCGGTGATATGACAGTTGAAATGACTTGTGATATTAAAATAAATGAACATTGTCTAAAGACTAGCACTGCTAGTAGCTTGTAGCTGTGTTAGCAAACAAACCGAAGGCACTCATATGCTACCAAAGACGTGGTTATAGTCCCCAAAGGCACTCATATGCTAACAAACATGTGGTTATAACTGTGCTAACAGCCAACCACCTCTACTATGACAACAGGGCAGCTGGTTACAGTAGCTACAGCAGGAGAAGGCTCGGTAACGTTCAGCTCGTTTAGAACAAAGCACCCAAAGGTTTCTGCTGCCGAGCAATGCTAACAAAGTTTGCTAACTAGCTCTGTCGTTACAGCAAACCAGCCAAAAGTGTTAATAACAGCACTGATAATACTCATTTCCAAACCATATACACGCAATTAACCTTACTAAAGTTAGCAGTATTTTAGAGAAATTCAGAACTACACATTCAACATTACAGGTCGATGAGGCAGCTAGCCTGGATGTTAGCTCGTATCCCGGCACAGAAGCCCTCTGTGTGCCGCGACGGCAAACAGCGAACTTAATCAAAATTAACTCACCGTGTTGAGCAAGTTGAGGTTCCTTGAAAGAATGCTGCTGTCTTGATCCGAAAGGTTTTGGAAATGTATTTTTGTAAATCTCTGTGTATGTGGTGAAAAATCAGTGAGCCAAGGTAGATGAGTCTATACAGGACGGAATCCAGATACAGACAAAGAGATTCAAACGTTGCAGCTGTGACGTCACGTTCTTCTCACGACGTGATTGGTTGATGCGTTCAAGTCCATTTCAAAAGCTAAGTCAAATCAATCTCCGCTGCTATTTCGCAGCGTTTTCCATAAACAACAGATATGATACATTGTTAGACTATGGCCGCCAGGTAGGCATATTACCGCGAGAAAGACACAGATTACCATAAATGCCACCTAATTCTTCAGTCTGATATATTAAACATTTGGCCATGTGCCAACACCAGAACACTTATGTCAACAAAATTCATCGGTAATATAAACTGGCGACTGTAACTCACACACCAAAAATGACGAGAAGGTGGCAGATGACAGATTTTACATAACGTAGCAGCGACACACAGCCTCACTCCATGCAGGCAAAATAACCCCCTGTTCTTATTGGTGGAAAAAGACAATGTGTTGACAGTGATAAATCGCACTTTTTCCTACTGACATTGTATTTTTTGTGCAATTTTAAGTTAAATATATTAATACAACATGTCAAAATGAAAATATTACAGGAAAAGTAATGTATCACCATAAGCACCTTTCTTATCTTGCACTACTTAACATTTCTACCTCCACCATCTTCTGCAATTACTGTGTGCAATATTTTTTTTCCTACATTTTTATATTTTTTCTTTGTCTTATTTAAATCTTTTTTCAGTATTTTTTAAGTCTACTTGTTTGTTGTCCCCTGTACATGTTGGAGGTCTGTGTACCTGCTATTGTATTACAATTACATTTCCCCAATGTGGGATGAATCAAAGTCTAAAGTCTAAAATCACACAATTGAAATTGTACTGAAAACAATAGCACCAAACAAGTCAAAGTAAACAGCTTTTAAGGAGAAATATAAACTTAACTTTATACTTCAAATAATGCTTACTTGCCTCCATCAATGATGTTAAGTTTTTCATTACAAAACCAACCACCTCTCACATGCTAGTCAAACATCACAAAAATTGACTTCCATCTTTTACAAACACAAACATAACTAATGACTAACACTAACACACCTGGAAGACTTTACCCCACAATACTGTAAAATTATGATTGTTTGTGTGAAAACTTATGACAATTTCAAACGCCCTCAACACCATACAAAATGTATACAGAAGTAAACAAACACACATCCAAATTTCAAACAATAACTTTATTTAACACCACAAACACGAACAGGAACATGAACATGAACTAATAATATATACAAAATTTACATAACAGGAGAGCCAGGAGGAGCTGCAGGACCGGCACCTTCTGCTCCTACAACAACATAAAACACACAATCAAATAACTTATTACACTTCAATTACACTCACATATAAAGGCAAATTTAACACTTACCGTCCTCACATGCTGCCAGCATCTCTGCGTCACTGATTTCTGAAAATACCCACAATCACCATTCTGTTACATGAAGTCATTAAGTTATTCCCACACTTCATTTCCATACACTTATATTGCTAGCTTACACAGTAACTCTACTTACCAGCACTAACGCTGTAATGCGCTTCCTACACAATGACCATACTTACCAGTTGTAACAGGCTGCAGCTTTTCCTTGCACTCCTCCAGCTGTGCCTGCAGCTGGAGGAGTGCTGCTTCCTTCTGCTGGCACTCCCTTCTTAGCAGCGCCACCTGCTGGGAAGCAGCGCTGGCCCTGCGCTTATGCCTCATGGCAATACTGATACTTTCTTTTCCCAATGAAAGTATTTGGCGATAGCGGTCATCGTCTGTAATCGCCGGGTCAAGACAACCATACTGCAACATACACAACGTACACAAATTTACCTAACAACACACACAAATAAAACAACTCGCACACTAACACACATTACACATGTATTAAAGAAAAAGAAAAATATGTTGACTGAAATGGTTCGTCAAGCTGTAGCCAAATCATATTCCCAATTTGTAAGTTCTCATACATGTTACACACCATTTTACTAGATAAGTGCTAAAAAAATTAAAAACATTTACAACCTCACCCTACACCATGTTGTGTAGTGCAAAAATGACAGTTGAATATTTGACCAACACTGTTTTGTCGTAAGATGATCTAAAAAACTATTGTATTCACAGTTAAAATGTTTTTTGTCTTTTCAACGTCATTTTCTATCTATGAAATCAGTTTGTGCCTTTTCTTGCCAAGCTTCTCTCAAGTTCTACTCTTTTACATAATCAACAATCTACACAAATTTTCAGAAAGCTATTTTTCTACTTCTTCTTCGCATCACTATTAATTATTATTATTAATAATATTGTTTAACGTGAACCTCTCATCGTTTCACATAAAAATACATCAAAATTATCACTTCTTATTGATAATTATAAAGTTTCAGGACGTTCCTCTAACCATGATAACGCACAGTGCCACAGGTAAGGGAGAGATGCTGAATGAAGCCATTTACACACATACACTGCACACAAAGTCCAGACGACAGTTGTTAATTCACACATGTAGCACACAACATGAGAATCTCCGTGTCACACGAGTTCTCACGTGCTGACTGAACTCAATTGATAACGTAGCAGCGAGACGAATCCTTGCTAGCTAAGCATCTACACTATAGCGCCGCTCCGTGCTGACATCCCGCTCTGTGTGGGTCACTGCACTGTCATTGGTCAGGCGCAAACACGCTGTTAACGATACAATTGGCTGTACAGTTCGAAACTCTGTCAATAAATATCAGCCAACAGTTCTACTCTAATCTACATTGATCTCACAAGTCGCCTCTGTGAAGTTTGAATCGTAGCGACCGAAAACTTTAATCCATGCATTACATTACACCACTCTCACTCAAAGCAACATAAATAGGCACACTTACAGCAAAAAGACTGAATTTGTCCCTGAGCTGCCTGATCTCAGGGTCCTCACTCTTGGGGAGCTTCGTCGGCGACTGTAGAGAGGCCATTTTCTGTAGAAAAATACAACCCATCCACAATTATTACATATCACTCAATCACAGCACTAACAACACCAATGTTAATATTACTTGTAAACTGCACTTTTTAATTTGTGTTCACCCAACGCAAACGTTGCCACTTCATAGCTGACGTTAATCAGATAACTAGCTAACCAGCAATAACTTGCAACATGAGTAGACACTTTCAACACAATTTCCAAAAGATAAAACAACCTAACTTAACAACTATCAGTGTTACTAATAGGTATGTGTCGTTGTTAACCTTTAATATTGTCATATTAGCTGTTGTCTTACAGGTGAATGAGAGGTGAGGTACTTACCTTTTATTCCGCAGAGAAAAAGACCGGCAAAGCAGAGGTACCGCGAAATTTATAGCCTGCTAGAACATGGGAGTAGACGTTTTTCAAACAACCTATCAGAAATCTCTGGAATCCATGGAGACAACGTTGACTGACAATCACGTCGCACTTGACGTAACAACCATACGCAACCACACGCAGCCGAGTCGTTGTCTTCCAAAACTTGTATCGAAAGTGCCTACTTCTGACTATATACCACTTCTTGCATTTGCTGCTAAGCAAAGTAAAACCACACTTATGAAAAATAATTTACATAATGACAATATGTTCTACTCACGTTTGATGTGCGTTTGCTGAAGGAAAACGATAAATATTCTCAGGACAGTGCTCGCAAACGAAATTGATTGCGAGAACATGAAAATGACGACACCCTGTGATTATTGATGGAGAAATGCAACACATTAATCAATCTACAAATGACATGGCAGCGCACGGTATTTGGTTGCCCAGCAACAGCGGAAAGTTGTCAAAGTGACGTCAGCGAAAGAGTGAAAACAATAACGACGAGATAACGATAAGTAGCTAAGTAATTTCTGAGATCTGGGAAATTTACCCTGTTAAGAGTGTACAGTTACCACATTCACACTGTCATTTACATGCGGGAAAGCTGAGCTAATTCTCCGCATCCGCATCCGACTCTGATGCGCCTCCGGAGGTGGTAGCCTGTCAGAGGCGCAGTCGATCTGACAGTCCGATAACTAAACATGTCGTTCACTCAACAAAATACAGACAAATTTCCCAAAAAGCAACTTTACAGGACAAAACACCAGTGACGTAGTAATTCATACCGTCTTTGGCAACTTATGCGAGTAAAAAATACCGCAGTTATACGTCGAGAAGTGTCTTTCAGCCTGTCGGTTTGACACACTCTTAGTGACATGTCTGCCAGAAAAACAACGTCAATCCCCGCCATAACACTCTAACTCACAAAGTCTTTGTCGCGGTACCGCGACGATTATCCCTGCCTTCACTTCAGTGAAGTTTCCCCCAGAAAACAGCCTCCCTTCCCGCGACAGAATGAGTCAGACAGCGTCATGTTCACTGATGGCGATTATGTTATTATGTAATTTAAAACGCAAATCGTCACTTTGTCACTTTCCATGACGATTGGTGGGCGAGGAAGTCAATGTCAACACATTAAAAGACATCTCTATGATTTAAAACAGTCAGCGAGTATACTTTCAAATTACCAGGAGGACACCGGGGAACCACCTTGAGAAAAACACACACGTCATCATTATGACGTGCACCGTGACGCACATTTTGCAGGAGGAGTGTCGGCTTGCTGTGTGAATTACAGTCTGGTTAGTCCTTTACGCTGGAGGTGCTGGCTATGTGTGTACAAACAACATCGGACAATTGGCGAAACACATGAGTCTCCATATAAAAACGGTCAGTGTGTAGTGCAGTGTCCTTAGTGTGTTGTGTAGTCCAGTGATTTCTCTTCAAAGTGTCAAAACAATACAACAAAAGCCAGACACACAAAAGCAAAGACAGACAAACACACACACACACACACACACACACACACACATACACACACACACACTTTCTCTCACACATAACACACGTAGAAATGTAAGTACCTCCTCCTACACATTGCAGATGAAAAGTGTCACTGTTGTGTTTGGATAACATGTATCATATTTAAGTAAACACCTTTCCATGGCACCACCCACTGCAAATAAGAAATCAGCCTCATATCCATCAATCACACTTTATTTATATAGAACATTTCAAACAAATAACATGTAGCTGCAAAACTATATGTTCAAATGCTAGCACAACCACCACTGTTAAGACCAAGGCGACGCAGATAACAACTTACTGATAAACAGGGCAAAAACTTATTTACAGCTTCTTCTGATAACAAACATAATCATTTGGAGTTGTCTTTAAAAAGGAAATTATGTACATTCTTTAATCTGACACTACATAAAACACAAAACACTGAATATCTTTACAGTTCTATGATACCACAATAAACTTGTTCTTCGTGACCAATACAATTTAGAATCACAATCAATAAAAAGGTAAGGACACTCCCAGCCAGGATTAACAGTGATGACATTGGACTCCTCCCAGTTCTCAATTTAAACTCATTATATCTTCTTACAAGCAAACTGCACATGTCAAAGCCTTTTCACAGCAACTCTAAATGCAAAACTAATGCGAAGGAAATACAAGTCCTGACAATATGAAACACGCTCATCTGCAAAATCTTTTCAACCTTTATTAACTTGCATGACTCCAAAAACAGCTGTTCAATGTAGACAAATTACAGTACAGTAAAATAGTCACACACTAGACTTATTGTACGTAGTTGTGGTAAACTACTAAACATCTGAAATATAACCCAATGCTTGGAAGGAGAAAGGCACAGCGCTTGTTGTTATAATCACTTGCAATGACATGTCACTCTCCTCTCATCTTTGCAACACTCTCTTTCTGCTAGAAGGGACAGCAAGTTGGTGTTTCATAGACAATGTGGTCGTGGTGGTGCTGTGGAAAGAAAGCAGTAAAGCTATTCACTAACTGTGGAGGAATCTGACAATACTACTTTCAACACATTTCAAGCTCTGCTCAAACATTTTGCCAAACATCTATTCACAGTTGTAATGATATTTGTCTTAAATTTTCTAAAGAAAGGATGTGCGCGCCCCGACAGCAGCACGCCGCAACACCAGCACGCCCCGACAGCAGCACGTCCCGACGGCAGCACGCCCCGACCCGCGTGGACTGCGAGGGCCCGTTCATCGCTGCTTGCAGCTTTAATTATTAGGGCCTGAGCAGGGAAACCTGCGAGGTCCCTATTGTTTTTCTCGTGATTCTTATTATTAGGGCCCGAGCACGGAATTCCGTGCGAGGACCTATTGAAACCGTAAGGATTATTATTATTCTCCTTCTTCCTCACAAAGGATCGCATATTTGGCGGCCGCAACATACCCCAAAACTCACCAAACTTGGAATATAGATCAGACCTGGCGAAAAATTTTATAATCTGTTGTCGTTGTGAATTTTCACCACTAGGTGGCGCTATAATCAAGGACAGTGCGTTTTGGCTAATAACTCCCATATACTTTGTCGCACATTCAAAAACCTTACATCCACGCATTCAGTGAATTCTGCTGAGTCTTCTGATATAGGCCACGCCCATTTCCGCCCCAGGTTTTTTTTCCGCAAATTCGCAAAATGTCGAAAACCTACTTTTTCGAACTCCTCCCAGGAAATTTCACCGATTTGCATGAAACTTTGCACACAACATCTGTGGACCCTTCTGACAAAAAGTTATTAAAAGAATTTTGGAATTTCAAGTAATACTCAAGTTATTACATAACAACTTCCTGCAGATTTCGTTCCAAACAGGAAGTGTTGCATATCTCCACATTGGTGTGTCCAAATGACATGAAACTCAGGATACTACTTCCCCATGAGCCCATAAGGCTCTGTGCAAAATTTTGGTGGATGACCACTAGGTGGCGCTCTTTAAATTGAAGTATTTTATATCTCCACATCGGTGGGTCGAATTAACACAAAACTTGGTACACTCATTGCCAATGCCCTCCTGAGGATAGCTGACAAAGGGGTTACCGATCTGACACTAGATGGCGCTCTGGTGGCAGTTTCTTTTTATATTTGGCACTGTGCCCACACCATAACACTTATGGACATGAAATTCATAGGCGTGGTATAGACTGGCCCCTGTAACTCACACACCAAAAATGTTCCATGGCACGATGAGCATTTCTTCGACGTTTTTCAAACATCTCCTAGCTCTGGCCTACGTTCACCTAGAAACACCATTCAAACTTTAAAATGTAGGCACGGGTCTTGTCTATTTAAGTCGTATTTGAACTTTTTTCCCACAATGTTTCGTTTTTGAACTGTGACCCTTTAATGATGCTGAGTGAATTTTAAAGAATTTTGAAAATTTTAGTTTTTTCAATGATTGTGTATTGCGGAATGTTCGTGCAGAACCAACTGCCAGAGTGTGGGAGACTCAAAAAAAAACTCTCAGAAATTCTCTTTCTCTGACGATCCCAGCCACAAATTACACAGTAGAAATGTGATTTTTTCACAGAGTTGTAGCCACACTTGTCTTCTTTCTCCCAATGTGTCTTCTTTATCAGTAGGATTTACGGTTTTTGATTTATCTGCCCCTAACCAACAAGAGTAGCTCTCAACTGTTCCATTTACTCCAATGTTAATCGGGAGGAGGATTTTCCAGGATTTTCCAAACTGCACCTGTTTTGAACTCGCTCCTATTACCACATTTTAGAAGCTAGGACCACAAAAAAATATGGCTGTGTTCTTTAAGGCCTTTCTGGCTTGACGGTGAAGAAATTTTGCCGATATCATGTTTGGTTTTGAAGAGATAGCAGTAGTTTGAAGTCCTACTTCTGAGCCAGAAATCACTCTCAGATCAGCTCTGTCACAGACAGCAGCTGTGGTCACAGGCCATTGCTAGGGAGTTCCGACAACCATCACCGTAGCAACTGAGATCAACTGGGCCAACAGAGACACACAATTAATATTCCCCGTCTTGGAATATAGATCAGACCTGGCGAAAAATTTTATAATCTGTTGTCATTGTGAACTTTCACCAGTTAAGACATGCGCGCACAATAACGGGGCAATGGGTTCGGGTAAGGAGCACGCCCCGACAGCAGCACGCCCCGACCCGCGTGGACTGCGAGGGCCCGTTCATCGCTGCTTGCAGCTTTAATTATTATTATTATTAGTTGTTGTCTGCCTCTTGAGCTCAAATTCCAGTGAGCTGGAATGGGCCAGAAACTTGAAACTTGGCCCAATGATTGGAAATGATGTCCATCAATTTTTATTAAAATATGAGCCCAGTCGGCCAGATGGTGGTGCTGTAATTAAGGCTTGAAAATGCGTTTTTCAGAAGGCCACGCCCCTCACACCATAAGTCTGATTGACTTGAAATTTGACGAACGTCCAGCTCAATGTGCTCTACAAAAAAGCCTCTTGGACCATAAAGGTCCGCCTGACTAGATTTTTTGCTAATTTGCATAATGTGAAAAACAGTAAAATGAATAAAACTTTTGAATATCTATCAACCTATCAATGATAGAATGATAGAATCTATCATCTATCACCTATCAACACCAAATTTGGTATACAGCCTCGGGGGATGAAAGTACAAGTTTCTATTATAAATGAGCCAGATTGGTCAAAAAACATGGCCGCCACGGACCAATGAATTTTCGCAATGGGCGGAGCTTAGAAATGATTGGCCATAACTCCTACACCCTTTGCCCTATCATCACAAAACTTGGTGGGCAGGTTCACAACAGGACTGGACATCTGCCTACCAAAGTATTTTGAGCTCAACATATAGGGGGCGCTATAAATGCCACACATGCGTATCTCAAAGACCATTGGACAGAATTTCACCAAATTTGGTATGCATGCTCTAGGGGTGACTATTAACTAATATCTTGACTGCCATGTTGATAGGTGAAAGTGGGCATGGCCTGTTCGTCATTAACCGTCATTGTTTGCGTTTTAATCATTTACGGCGAGCCGGAAGGACCTAGAGACACAAAACTTGGTACGTCGAGTATAAATGATGTCCAAATGCTGCTCAAAACATTTGATCCCAATCGGCCTAATGGGGGCGCTATAACATAGTGTAAACTTCGAAAGGCTCTCCCCGCCAAGCCATAAGTGCTATTGACTTGAAATTTTTCGTACACGTCCTCCTGATAGTCTCTTGCACCATGAAAGCAGCTATTACAGATTTTTGGCTAATTTGCATAACTTTAAAAACAGTAAAATGAATAGAACTTTTGAAATATTTATGCTATCAACACCAAATTTGCTATATGGCATCGGGGGACCGAGACAGTCATTTCTCTTATTGATGAGCATGATTGGTCAAAAGACAAGGCCGCCGTCAACAGAAAATATATTTTACTGCCTCTCCCATACACATCCATTATTATCTCGAGATTTCTCCCAAAATTATCATGATCGTGGAACTGTGATTACTTAAACATTATAATACCTATTGAAACTTTGAAATACACATCAATAGGTAAAATTTGAATTTATATTTCAATGTTCAAATGGAGTCTCTGTGAAAATATAACACAAATGCCATTAGCATGTAGCTGAAAACCCAATTTGGAGAAATTTGGGGCCTATCATGGGTATGTGTTGCACAGATCTTTGAGGAACAGGGCGGCCGATGTCATCAACTGCGGGGGATGAGGGTCAGGGTGGCTGGTTTGGGACGAAAGAGGTTAGATTGAAAACAATGAACTATGAAAGCACAAATCACAGGTATGTTAACAGGCATCACAGGAACAGAAAAAGCTGCAGAGAAGGAAGTAAAATGAGACCAAGCTGATTCATACATCTTTAGAGTGGATATTGCCAGTCAATTTCTCATGTAATGAGATGCTGATTTCATGTAATCGTGGAGGATGCCCTCTAATTGAGTACAGTCTGAGCAAAGGCTGGGCAGTTCAGGCCTTGACATGCTGCTTTGGGACAGAGAATTCTGAATTCCTGTAATTTAAATCGGGACAAGGAGTCAGCAATTTTATTATCAAGGCCAGGAAGGTGAGCAGCACAGAGAGTGAAATTACACATAACGGATGTCCGTGTTAAGCAACGGATGAACCTATTAATAAACGGGATGGAGGAGCGCCCTTTATTGATGATATTGACAGTTACTTCGTTGTTGTTACGACCCCAGAGGTCGTATAAATGTTTCTATTGTTTCTCTGCTTAAATAACCCTCTGTTACCTGGGTGTGTGTGTGTGATTGGTTGCAGGTGTGTTTGAGTGATTGTAGGTTGTCCAGGGAGCTGATTGGTTCCTGCCTCGAAGCCAGGAGTGTAAATGCCGGCTCTTCCAGTTCCTGTGGGCTCTCCTCTCTCAGCCAGACTGCCAGCATGTCTGTTTGTGTGTGAGATGTGTTTTTAAATAAAAATGCTTCTCTGCTTGTGGTTCTTGGGGGATAAGAAGAGGGGAGTCTCATGTTGCATTTTCATGTTGCGCCAGGGTTTCCCCCAGGCCCTGGTCGTAACAGTTGTCACAAAAGACTACAATTTTTTTCTGACACCATAACTTGCCCCAAAGTAGACGTGCTACTACAACAGGGTAGAGCTCCGATAATGCGGTAGATTGAGCATTTTGGGGCAAGGAAAGCAATTCTTTTGGCCAGACATCTGCAAACCATTGATTGTTGTAAAACCCCCCAAAACCAACAGAAGGAGCTGCATCAGTAAAAAATTTAAGAGATACTGACGTTTCTGGTTCCTCGTTGTAGAAAAATGATATGTCGTTCCAGTTATCACAGAGGAAAGACCAAAAATGAAGATCTGATCTGCAGCCTTCGTCCAGGGTTACATGACCGTGGAGATTATTTACCATCATGTGTGCGTTTGTATCCTGATTGGCCACAAAGGATTGAACTAGACCCACCAGAGACTACCGCTGCATTTTTAACATCACTCCCTTGCATTTAACCTGCGTTTTGCTGTGTGCTGTGTGATAGCACTTTGGATCTCCAGGTATTGACCTAAGGGTGGGTTCCACTCACCCGGCCGTGAGTTAAAAACAACGCTGTCAGTATCACAATAAAGTACATGTTGTTGTAATTTATCCAACACATCATAGAGCATGAGTCGGGTGTGGGCCATGGTCATGGATCCTATGAAGATATTTACATCTTTCATTCTGGAGGCCCTGTCATCAGTATAACACCACTGCACCATCGCCACATCATCTGAGATGAAACAAAACTGCTGCACGTCATTTTGATTGCTGAACATCAGCTGTATAAATCTGGCTGGTTCTGTTATCAACTTACATGATGGTAAGTTATTCCTCATGCTGAATCTACCCCACAACGAGTTTAGAAGAAGCTTATTGCAACCTCACCGCCTTGTTGACGCAGATTTTATCTGTGTCTAGCTTGATACCTTCCTTTTTTAAATAGTCATCGATGTATTTCTTCTCCCCAGGTGTTTTGACATGACCGGGGTAACCAGAAAGCCTCTTGTTTGCATTTTAGAAATGTTTTAAAATAACTACCAAGGGAATCAAAATCCCTATGGATAATTTCGGGGTGACCTATTGGATACTGAGTTCACGGCTGGGTACAAACTGGTGAAGTCGTAATATTTTACCGTCTCACCATCTACCACCTTGTGGTACAACTTCATGGCATTTATACATCTGCCAAACAGAGACTGCGGGGGGTCCAGGCATTCTGGTTTTTGAAGCTTCAGTCTTTGCACAGAACCCATGGTAGAGCTCACAGTAGGGGACTTTGGTGACAGGATTTAAAGCAGCCTGAACATGGCATTTGACACATCCGTGAAAAAACTAACTGCAAATTCATAGCACTTGTTTGTATTGGCGTTGTAACCGTCCACAAAGTATGACCCAAATTGCTGTTCACCATGATTGAGCTCATGTTTTATCTCAATGTTTTGCGTATGGCTCAGGTATTCAAGCCACTGCAAAGACACATTTGAATGTCTTATTCTGCTCGATGTATGCACCATCATACATGAGTGCGAGTATGTCTTAGGGCAGAAACAGTGTTTTGAATACCCCCATACAACTGGATGCCAATGTCATGAAAGCAAAGGGGTCAAGCTGTGTGCACTTGAAGAAGTATCCTGATAAATCACACATGCTCTGTGCAACACTTCCACATCATTGACGCAGTAGCGACAAATCTCTGCCTGAAAATCAAAGGTTTCTTTGCGGACTGTGTCATACCACTCCATGAATGTTGTTTTTTTCTCATACCGTCACACCCATAGTAAGACAGGTCTGGGGTAGGGGCCCTTGTATTGAACTTGTGGGGAAAATAGCCTTTCACCATATCCTCAAACCCCAAGGCTGCTGGTGTTTTAGACAAGCGCATAGGAAGAAAGCTGAAAGAATCTATCCAATGCTGTTAGCATACACAAAATTTGCCTCATGCTTGCCATTGTGATACCATCTCTCAAAATCAAACGATATGTATTTTCTCTGCGGATCCCCCTTCTCAATAGGTTGGAAATAACACTCATGCGGTACATCGGCACCCAATTTCTCGCCACACAACAGGTTGACACTTATGAGGATTTTTCCCTTTTTTGTAGAGCCTACCACATGTCTCACAGTATTTAAGTCTGTCACAGAGTATCACGTCATGTTGTTTCTCATTTAAATTTGTGTTGATCGTAACAAAATTGAGATTTGCAAATGTGTTTGCAGGTGCTGCATTACACGGTTTTGATTGGATGGCTATGACACTCACATGTAAAACATCTGCATCTGTGTTCACAATTATGGTATAGGGGTGAATCAAATGTTTTATAACAATAATTACACATGTCTGAAACACCCCAGAACCCTGTCTGGGTTTCTATCAAATAATATTGGTTATCGTCTAGGTATAACCAACGCCCCCAACCAGACAGTCTTCTGGTTGGGGACGTCATGTGTTTGGTAACACAGCAGGAGTTTGCGGTCAAATGAGTGGTGGAAGATTATAATTTTTGCTTCTATTTGTTTCCCGAATTTGGTGACATCAAGAAATGATAGACTGTGCATATGATCGAACCCTGCTTTGCTCGTCAGATTTTTTGCATACACCAATTTTTCATACATGGACTGAAACACGAATTACTGTTTCCACTATTGTTAGGGTTGTACAGAAATGGATCTTTCTTTGACAAAATCTCATCATAAGGTATTTGACCCAATCTAAGAAGGGCCCCCGACGCTTCTATTCTGGACTTCCATAACAATAAATTCCAATTCCTCATCCACCAAAGTTCTTCCATAAACAAATCTGCATTGTATTGGCTGTCTGTGTTTAAAACATCCGGCACATCGTTGGCCAGGGAGGGACCTCTCAATACCACATTTAAAACACTACTGGGATGTGTACCCTCTAATGCACAATCAATTACATCAGGCAGCCTGCTACTGATGCGGAGTCAGTCTGAATGGCATATCCTACATCTCCATTGTCAGTGACAGCAGTCCCCACCCTATCATTACCAACAACAACAGCGTCATCAGCAGCAGCAACAGCAGAAGCAGAATGCATCACAGTAAAAGACATATTCGATACATGTTTTTTTCATTGCAAGGAGTCTTTTATACTGCATTTTATGCCACCTATCCACTGTGTCGTCATCACCATCTGTGTCAGATCAATAAGGCAAATTATGCTTTTGTGCATATCGAGCATATCTATCATACACTTTTTCAATAGTAGCAGGGACGGTGCTCTCATCATCACTATTCCAATCAAATTATTAATAATAATGTAATTTCTCTGACAATAATTGTTGTCATAGAAATTACTGTCACTATCGTCATCGCTATCACTACAGCATACCAGCCAGTGCCATCTTGAATATTTACTTTTGAAGCACTCGTGTCAAGTCGTGAAGTAAAGGGTACACTACTCCTTGACACTTCTAATTTCTTCTAGGATTTCCGTCCGACACACTGAACACGTCTATGCAGAGCAGCAGAGCTACTTTGTGGCTGGACTACTTTTAGCAAGTTTTTGTTTTAAAACAGCGATTGTTTTACTTAAAAAATGTTTCCAAATCTTTGTTTTGCTGTCTTATTTCCTCAAATTTACTATTTACTATGCCAGCCAATTGGTCAAATCTATCATTCACCAGGTTACAGACATCTAGTCTGCATGCCTCAAGATTTGGTTGTTCTACAGGTCCAAAATGACTTATGTCTGAACAGAGATCATAAAGTTGACTTAAGTCAGATAGCTCTGGTCACTCGTGGAAACCAAGCTGCTCTGATAAGGTGTCCTGTCTAATACAAGTGGATAATGTGTGTAGTATATCACCGTTAATATACAGGTTATCTAATTAGGGCTGTAATCAACCAAAGAAATCCTTGGTCGACCAAAGCCGTCTTGGTAGACAGCGTTTTGCATCACATGCATCTGCGCAATATCATAGCCCATGATTTCCGAAAATATACTATGTCAACTAGTGATATCAGCACAAGAACTGTTGAGGAATATTTAGACAGTTGTTTTTGTCATGTTATAATAATTGACAGACGCTATGATTTCGCTCTGTGCGAGGACACGTGCAGAGCGAAATCATGAACACAGGAGCTCAGCTTCGTGGCTGAGACACGAACTAGGGGATGCTGCCGTTGCGGGCGGGTGCGCCTGCAGTTATAAAACGATTATTAGACTAAAACATTGAAATATGCCAATTCTGGGATCCTTCCATAGTGTTATCAGACACTTAGAATAACAATCTGAGCCTGTCTGGCAAAAATAAGCACTTTTAGTGGACGTACTTAGATCGTATGCAGTTGCCCAAAAGGATTAACGTTAATTTGCAGCCATGCAGCCCATTTCATTGCTGCTGGCTGGGGCGATCTACTGGACCAATGTTAAATATAAATGTTTATTTCAGTTGCAACAAGTAAAATACATGGTTACACAACTAATCCTAGCTCATCTCTTTTGTTTTTTGTTTTTCAGGTCTTTGAACATCAAACCACTTTTCTATTAGCATTGAAATATTTTAAATCCAATGGTTCTTTTAAGAGCCAGTTTCTTATTCCTTCTCTCTGTTACACTAATTTCCTTGTCTCTCATAGCTTTTGCTTTGTCTCTCATTGTGTTTATCTCTTTCTCCCTCTTTTTCTTTATATGTACTTTGGCTTTATCCTTTCTTTATTTCTCTTTGTTAAATAACATCTAACAATGGCATCAGAGTCATTCAGACAACTAAATGAATGGCTGGAGGCGGGGAAAACCTTGGCAGATGAGTTGGCAACAAAAAAAGTTAAATTTTTCATGCATTATTTCTCTATTATGGCATTTACCTAAATGTATAAGAAAACGCTTCAGCACACACCTGAAAAGGATGTGTATGCCCCAGTAAAGGCAAATATATAATCCTAGTTTTTACTTTTAGCCTTCAAAGAAAAGAAACCAAAAGGGGACTGAAGGCTCCAATGTTTCCTGGAGGAAGAGGGACCAGGATGGGAACCTTCTCTGGCAGCACGTTAGGAGGAATCAATCTGGTCAGTAAAATACAATACAGTTATACTGTTATTTACAAGTTTTAATGCTGTTGGTCAGCAGCAATGTTTCCTACATCATTATATTTTGTGTTTGCAGTTAAACCAGCCGGCACTACGGAGCTCCCAGAAGTTGAGGAGTCACAGACAAATGAAATTCCTCAAGAGGTAGCGTATGTAGTAGCCATGTTCATGATGCATATGCAGTGAAATTTCATTTCCTACATGCCTACATCTAGGGCTTTTTTCATTTGTTTTATTAAAATACATTAGTTTAACTGTCTTTTACATTATTTTTTTGTTTTATTATTTTAGATCAACATCTTCAGAGACTAAGAGACCTGCTGAATTCTGTCACTGTCCCTGCATCAGCGGAAGTGGAGGAGACACCCACCATGTCTGCATTGACCAGAAGACAGTTGATTTGTGGAAAAAAATTCAGGGCTGCAATGCCAGAGCTCTTAAACTGCAAGCTGGCCACAGAGACTGTAACCCAGCATTGCTGACAACAGTGCAAAACAGTTGATGCTGTGGTCCGGTGCCTACAGGGCCGGTTTTTGCTATGGGCAATGTGGGCGACCGCAAAAAGACAAAACAAAACTCGCCAGTTTTCTAGACTACCGCTCATTTCCATGTCAAGTTAGTGGAGTGGGCGCTGGGGCGCCCTCATTGTCACGTCAACTTGCTGCTGAGAGTCACACAGGTTGTGTGTGTCAGAAGAGGCAAGGGGGAGGGGGGCGGGGGATCAACTTGCGACTGCAGAGGTTGGATCAAAGCGAGGGGGAGGGGGAGAGGGATAGACTGATGATCCCAGGCCACATAACACAAACTGCTTCCAAATAAATTGTATTTCATTCCTAAAATTAATATAGACCCATATACCTACATGTAGTTAACTGGGTTATGTGAAAAATGTAAAAAAAAAAAATGTAAAAAAATCTGTGCATGCATCTACGTGAATTTGTTTATATCACGTGACTCTGGTTGTTTGACGGGCGAACGGACGGTGTTGGCAAAAGGTAATGCAAAAGGTAATGATGTCGAGTCTTCATCTTCATCATGGATCAAAGTAAAAGAGCAAAGAAGCCATCAGGTGCCCAGTTCAGAAAAAGAAGAAAAGAAGAAGAGGAGAAACGGGCAAAAGATAAAGGTAGGCAGATTTCTATGAGTGACGTGAGTGACAGTAGCCTATAGGCTATTTATTAGCCTCTTGCTAATATGTTGCTACTTAGCCACAGAAGACGACTGTATTTGGTTTTTTAGTTTTGCTGAACTAGCAACTATTAGAATTGAGGCATCATGTCATGCAACTAATTTCACCCATAGGCAACCTAGGCTAGTTTGTGTTTGCAACACAAGTGCAAATTCACACAGACGTCCTGACTGTGGAATGTTTAATGCTATACGCTGTATGCTAACTTAAATAACTTCTAATATACATTGACATGGCATTTTGTAAGCTACATGTGATATAGCTTTTTGAATAATTTGTAGTGTGTTATGCTTAGTTAATAGGATGTTAACAAATGTTAATAAAATGTGCATTATGGTCATTTTAATTGGGTAACTGATGCATGTGTGATGTAAGTGTGATCTAACTTACATATTGTATCTTAATTGTAAATTCAGGGGCACTTCTGATATATTTTGGAGCTTGAGCACCCACTGGCCAAAATGAGGAGTCAGATACTTCCACAGCAGCCACAGACATGGTCCTGGAGTCTGATGAGGAGCCATCTACCTCTGCAGCCACACCAGCCTCTTCAGGGATGGTCCTGGAACCATCTACCTCCTCAGCCACATGTTCCTTGCAGGACTCCTCAGGTGTGTGTGTATGTGTGTATCTGTTTTAGCTTTCTTCAGGGATTTTTCAAGCATGGTTATTAGATCCTGTGATGAAGGATTTGTGCAATTTACATTGGTGTTTATAAACTGTATTTCATTTATTTATCTTGTTGTTGTTTTTCTCTGTTCTTGTTACCTTTTTCTATTTAAGATTATATGTAATAAAATAATACAAATAATATATAGTTTTGCTGTTCAAGGGATGGTTCGCCCAGGGCGTAAATCTAGCCAGGACCGCCCCTGTAACTGAGGGAGAGGTTCTCCTGGCCATGAAATCTCTGCAGAACAACAAGGCCCCGGGACCAGATGGCTTTCCCATTGAATACTTTAAGACCTTTTCAGACAGGCTGTTGTCACCTCTCACAAACATGATCAAGGAGGCTTTGAATAATCAGACTCTACCCAGCTCTCTCGAGTTAGCTACCATTACACTATTACCAAAACCTGACAAGGATAGACAAAAATGTAGCTCCTACAGGCCCTTAAGTCTTCTAAACGCTGATTACAAGGTTATCTCTAAATTGCTTGCTACTAGATTAGAAGACATTATGCCAAAAATAATACACCCAGATCAAACTGGGTTCATCAGGAATAGGCAAGGGTCAGATAATGTCCGCCGTTTATTTCATATAATTGATTCTGCACAGATGACAAAAGACCCCACGCTGATAATATCAGTGGACGCTGAGAAGGCGTTTGACAGGATCAAACCTACCTTTCTATTTCAAACACTTGCGGCTATGAATTTTGGTGTAAAATTCATTCACTATGTTAAAACACTTTTCAAGGCTCCTAAAGCACAATATTAGTTAATGGAGTCCTGTCGAGCGCCTTCTCACTCTCAAGAGGGGTCCGACAGGGCTGTTGTGTCTCTCCGTTATTATTCTCGCTTGCCATCGAACCACTTGCTCATGCCATCCGAGTTAATGCTGCCATCTCCGGCGTCAAATTTGGTACCTCTGAGCATAAAATCTCTCTCTATGCAGACGACATCTTGATCCACTTAACTGACCCAGCTGACTCAGTCCCTCCACTCTTTCAATGTCTTCAAGACTATAGTGCAGCATCAGGATACAAAATAAATTTAACAAAAAGCGAAGTCCTGCCCTTAAACACACAGGATTTGGACATTGGAACTCTTGTTGAACCACTGAAGGTATGTCCTCGTGGGTTTAAATACCTGGGCATAAATATTTGAATACAAGGAGATAAAGTATTTAAAGACAACTACTTGAACCTTTTAGAGAAAATAAAGGCAGACACACAAAGGTGGATCGATCTACCCCTATCTTTAATTGGTAGAGTAAATATAATTAAAATGAATGTGCTGCCAAAACTTATTTATTTATTCCAAAGTATCCCTCTTCATGTCCCTAAGAGCTTTTTCAATAAGACCAACAAAGTTACTTCCTCCTTTTTATGGCGAAACAAAAACCCCAGAGTCAAACTTACTACTCTCCAAGCACCATATACCAAAGGAGGATTGAGCCTTCCTAATTTTAAATGCTACTATTTGGCATCTCAGTTTCGTCCAATATGGACTTGGTTACACTCTGGGAGTAGTGACATTAGATGGCTCTCTATAGAACAACATATATTGAAAGCTACCCCATTAAAAAATATCCCCTTCTTGGGATCAAAGAAAAACCTTTCTTTAATAACAAAAAACCCCATAATTTTGAGCACTTTTCGGGCATGGCAGGAAACTCATGCATTGTTGGGACTAGATATCTCATTACTGAGAAAGACCCCTTTGTGGAATAATCCCAATATTCCTTACCCTATTGCAGATGGAACTTTACAGAAATGGACCAGGAAAGGGATCGAAACAGTTAGCGACTTATATAGTAACAATAAACTATCAAGCTTCTAGCAGCTATCTTCTAAATTCAGTCTATCACAGAACAACCACTTTAAGTTCCTTCAAATTAGACACTGGCTCCAAGATAACTCTGCTGACTTTCCAAACTCGCCAGAGGAATCTCCCTTTGAGAAGCATCTGCTTGATACACGACTCTCTTCCACAAGAGGACTGATATCCTCTATATACAACATCTTGAACAGAAACTTGCCGATTTATGATAGACTATCGATTAAAAACAAGTGGGAGACAGACCTAGGTTGTAACTATGAAGATGTCGACTGGCAAAACATATTGGAAAGATCCCAAACGGTACTAATTTCCACTAAACATAGACAAATGCAATTTAATATCTTTCATAGAACTTATCTCACCCCACACAGACTTCATAAGATCAATAGGAATGTCTCTGCCATGTGCCAAAGGTGTAAGGTGAATGAAGGAAAGTTACTCCATATGCTCTGGACTTGTCCCTATCTAGAAGACTTTTGGAAGTTCGTTATAGCCACTGTTTCAGACGTTATAGAGACCGAAATTCCAAGAGATCAGAAAATTTGGCTTTTGGGAGATGTTAACATGCTCAAGATAACTAAACATAAGAAATATTTTGTGTCGCTAGCCGGCACAGCTGGGAAAAAAATTATACTGGTGAATTGGAAATCAGAAAACCCACCCTCACTAAGGCACTGGCTGAACGAGCTTTCATCATACTGCACGCCAGAGAAAATTCTGTACAATGTCAGGAGAAATCCTGAAACACATAATAGAATATGGGGCTCGTTTTTAGCACTTCTCCCTTCAATTAACCCTCTCAGTTAAGTATGCTTATCTACTTCTTGTATCTGTCTCTTATTTTGGCCTTTTCTCTATCTCTAATAAGGACCGAGTGTTGTGAGATGTACCAATCCATGTCCGGGGTTGGGGGGTGGGGTGTTTAAATATGTTATTTTATCTTTTACACTGTATAAAAATGGCCAATGTACCTTGTGCATTGTCAATAAATACATCTTTAAAAAAAAAAAAAAAAAAGTCAAATAACCTAAAAATGTCATCTACTACTTGTCCCTCATTGAAAAATCCAGAATCTATGAATATGAAATTTTTTTTTATTTATTAAGTTTTCCTGCTGCACACAAGATGTCTCCTACTTAACTGTAAAGTCAATTATGTGGGTGGGTTCCAAATCACATACTTTTTCTTTTTACTATAGTACATACTGCAGCTGCCCTACAAAGTATGAAGTGTAGTATGCAGTATGCATACAATTGGGACATACTACTTTGTCATAACATTGCGCCTTGAACTTTGACCCTCTGCTCGTACAGAGCTGCGCAGAGGATTGTGGGTCAGAATAGCCAGAAAAGCATGCTGGCTTGCATACTGCAAAATGCGACCAGATGTAGTAGGACATCCTGGTATTTTTGGCATACTGCATTTGATGTATTGGGACAACCAATCAAAGAACAACATGTAGCCAAATGAATGCTAATGTTGCCTTATATCTGCTGGATGTGCAAGTAGTAAACAGAGAAACACTTTAGCCATATCAACTTTCCAAGGCCATAATAGCAGAAATGTGTGATTTTTAGCTAGTCGGGTTGTTGTGCCTCTGCGTGGCCTAAAAATACTGATTAAGACAACTTAAAACATCAGTGAAACTTCAGTTATGATTTGGCCATGGTTATGACTACCTGCAAGTAATGTCCATACAAAAGAATGTTGTATTAGCAGCTTGAGCCAGCTCCTTCTGCAGGAACATGGGGTAGGCATATATTTCACCATGGTAGTGATTTAAGCCTTGCAGCAAGATTCCATGTCTGCACACAGCTATTTACAGGCCCTCCTCATCCACCTTGGCCCTGGACTTCTATGATGTTTCTCTGCCTGCTGTAAATGTTGCCGATCCACAGACATCATGACCAGTACTCTGAAAGTAGATACAATCTGTTACATGTAGCCCTGGGACAAGTAAAAATAATAATGGTTAGAGGGTTGAATAAATCCTTACACTCATCATCTGACTTCTGACTTGGTCAACGAATGCAGAAAATTTGCCATCTTGTGCGATGAACAGTCCATCAAAAAGAGATGGTTCGTCTGTCCTGTTAAATTAAAAGAATTTGTTTTACAGCATAATCACACATCCATAAAGGTTTTATTGTTTAGTTAATAAGTCACCAATGTATTTTAAATGATTCCACTGACCCTTTGGACTTCTTGAAGCGGTAATGCTTTCTATTACCATCTGCAGATATAGCCAGCATGTCTGGTGTGCATGCTGGGCATTTAACGGGCTCCACCAGGCACAGATCTTCTTTTTTAAAATTGCAGAAGGCAAACTCTCGAAAGACTCTGTGGAAGGTATTGCCACAAATACTACCTGTCTGCAAACAAGGATGGTATTAATTTAAAATTTGGAATCCAAATATTTTTCTAATAAAAAGAGAGTTCTTACTCGTCCTGTGCAAAGGGATCGATGTTCAAGCATTTTGAGAAATGCTTGTTGGGATATAGCTGGGCTGGCCAACTTCATCTGCTCAAATGATGTGAACACATCAAACTTGAACAGCATTTGGCAGCTGATGGTTGCTGGCCAGTATCTGTATCCAAGCAAGTCACTAACCCCTGGGGTCCATTTGCAAGAACAAAGTGGACAGCACACAGCAGGCAGGCACAGGTGGTATGGACCTGAAAACAAAAATATATTTACTATTTGACCAGTATCTGTACAACACAGGACAAAAGGATAATAATAAGCCATTATTATGCTTGACCTCACGTTGCCTTCTGGTGGGATATAAAAGTAGAAGGAAGATAATGAATGAATGATAATAATGATAATGAATGATAATGATAATGAATGATAATAATGCATGATAACATACCGTTGATAGTCACCAAGACAGTCTGCTTTCCTGGGATAATGGTGAAGTCTTGGTTTGGACCGCAGGAGCATATTTGGATTGGTGGAGGTATCGGAAGAAGACTGCAGTAAAGAACATTTCAGAAATTAATATCAGTAATGTCTGGACATTTAGGACATATATTCAAATACAATCACACTTTAAACAGTTAAGCAAACTTCAGACATAGCTTATATTGTGCCACTGTACATGTAGTGCACGTTATGAAAACATGCTGAGGGGACATCTAAATTCTTTGAACACACCTTGTTCACCGAGTTGATATTGGCCACTTTCATCCACCACCACTAGGGATGTGGGTGGAATAGGTTTTAAAAAACCATCAATCATGGCCTCTCTGTCATGGAAGACATTTTTTCTGTGGATGATTGAGTCACATGATGAACAGAGAAACTGAGTTCCTGAGGGAACAAGGTCTAGGCACCCAGGGGCGGTCCTGGCTAGATTTACACCCTGGGCGAACCATCCCTTGACACCCCCCCCCTCAAAAACAGCAAAACTATATATTATTTGTATTATTTTATTATATATAATCTTAAATACAAAAAAGGTAACAAGAACAGAGAAAAAAACAATATAAATAAATGAAATACAGTTTATAAACACCAATGTAAATTGCACAAATCCTTCATCACAGGATCTAATAACCATGCTTGAAAAATACCTGAAGAAAGCTAAAACAAATACACACATACACACACACCTGAGGAGTCCTGCAAGGAACATGTGGCTGAGGAGGTAGATGGTTCCAGGACCATCCCTGAAGAGGCCTGTGTGGCTGCAGAGGTAGATGGCTCCTCATCAGACTCCAGGACCATGTCTGTGGCTGCTGTGGAAGTATCTGACTCCTCATTTTGGCCAGTGGGTGCTCCAGCTCCAAAATATTTCAGAAGTGCCCCTGAATTTACAATTAAGATACAATATGTAAGTTAGATCACACTTACATCACACATGCATCAGTTACCCAATTAAAATGACCATAATGCACATTTTATTAACATTTGTTAACATCCTATTAACTAAGCATAACACACTACAAATTATTCAAAAAGCTATATCACATGTAGCTTACAAAATGCCATGTCAATGTATATTAGAAGTTATTTAAGTTAGCATACAGCGTATAGCATTAAACATTCCACAGTCAGGACGTCTGTGTGAATTTGCGCTTGTGTTGCAAACACAAACTAGCCTAGGTTGCCTATGGGTGAAATTAGTTGCATGACATGATGCCTCAATTCTGATAGTTGCTAGTTCAGCAAAACTAAAAAAACAAATACAGTCGTCTTCTGTGGCTAAGTAGCAACATATTAGCAAGAGGCTAATAAATAGCCTATAGGCTACTGTCACTCACGTCACTCATAGAAATCTGCATACCTTTATCTTTTGCCCGTTTCTCCTCTTCTTCTTTTCTTCTTTTTCTGAACTGGGATCATCAGTCTATCCCTCTCCCCCTCCCTCTCCCCCTCGCTTTGATCCAACCTCTGCAGTCGCAAGTTGATCCCCGCCCCCCTCCCCCTTACCTCTTCTGACACACACAACCTGTGTGACTCTCAGCAGCAAGTTGACGTGACAATGAGCCACTCCACTAACTTGACATGGAAATGAGCGGTAGTCTAGAAAACTGGCGAGTTTTTTTTTTTTTTTTTTTTTTTTTTTTTCTTTTTGAGGGCACATAGATTGTGCCCTGGGCGGTCGCCCACATTGCCCATAGCAAAAACCGGCCCTGATTATGATCTGAAAGTGCAGCAGCCAAATATGTACAATCCTTTATCCTGCTGATTATCTGTTGGGGGGCTAAAAACATATCTATTCTGGAATAAGATTTATGAACATTAGAGAAAAAGGAGAAATCTTTCTTATTAGGATTGAGAGTGTGCCAGACATCACATAGCCCCAACTCTTTTATGCCATTGTTCAAAATCACGGCTGCCTTTGATGGCGTGGGTGATTTAGGCAAGGAACGGCCCACAGTTGGATTAAAGACCAAGTTAAAATCGCCACCAATAACGCAGAGTCCTTGAGCTGCAGCAATCCTTAGGAGTAGTTCATTAAAAAAAAGAGGATCATCATGATTGGGCCCGTATATATTTACTAGTGTCACCATATTTGTATTCAAAACACAGTCAATGAGCAAGAATCTGCCAGTCCTGTCTTTTTCAACTGAGTTCAATTTAAACTTTATATTCTTGTTTATAAGCACAGCGACTCCTCTAGCATTAGATGTGAATGAAGGTTATTTGACTTTTGTGTGGAAAACCCATGTATGAGACATATTATTCGAAGCAGAGTATTTTTATACATCTTACAACATTTGTGGAGGGGATCTTTAACCCTCTATTGCATGGTGTTGCCATGTGGCAACAATTACTTTATCTCAATTTTACTAAAAGGCAGTAATATAAAATCCATGTTTTACTGTTTAGTTGTGAAAAGGGTGTGGGGTTTGTTCAATATTTAGGTAAAATTCCTTCAAGAATTTTTTTTTTTAATACTATTTGGGGTAGGTTAACTTTTAATTTTCATCAATAAAACCAGTTTAGATGTGATTTTGTGAATGAAGTTTTTTGTAAAATGGTAAAATGAATTTGTTTCCATATGGCAACTATAAGCAAAGCGTATAGGTACCACACACCCCTGGATGTGGAGCCTCCAACATGCTCTGCAGGCCCTGGCTCTCCTGTCCCTGCTATGACTGCCTCCAGCATGCCCCCTGACCCAGGCTGTGCTCTGTTCCTCCGTTTTTCTTTTTCTGACGTGGCAGCAATACGCTTCCGTACAAATACAGAGTGATATATAGTCCAGATAGTACAGTAATTGGAATTGTAGGCAGTATTTTGTAATAACCCACAGCTACTGTGTATGTTGTGTTTTAAACCCACCTGTGGCAATATAAGACGCTTTGAGCATCATTTACAAAAATAATTACAGAATGTTTTTCAAACTGATTAAGATTTTGTGTGCACCTGGTTCATGGAGTCCCCCCCAAGTATATGAAATATATGAAAGTGACAAGATTAAACTTTAAATTATGTACCAGTAGAGGTTGAATGCAATGCACAATCTAAAGTCCAGTTTGATGAAATATATGAAAGTGACAAGTGCAGGGATTAAATGAGGGATGTGATATGTAAAGTCCAGTTTGATAACCTCGTCTTCATCCAGTTTATATGGCCATGTGAAGTTTTATATCCCATTAAGAACTCTTAGTATTCCATTCTGTAAATAGTGTTTTTTGGGAGCAAACATCGAGACACATTCTGTATGCTTGCACTGGCTAATAAAACGGATTCTGATTAAATTGCTATGTCACACTGACATGAACTCCCAAAACCAAGAATCATAAAGATACATTAAATCTCCTGGGTTGTTTAAATAGTAGCCTATGCATGCATCGCTATTTGATGACCTGGGAATGAAAACAGGTTGGTCTTTTCAGTCCTAACCCTAACCCACCTGTGCCACGCCATTTAGCTTGATACAAATCAGCACCACAGTTGTAGTGCGGTTTCTGAAGTAGGGTTTTAGATAGGGTCGTATAATGATAAATCTACTGAATATATGAAATATCTAGTACAGCCGAACTAGTAATTACACTGCATCTAGATGATACATGTTAACAAAAAGTAAATATGTTGGTTTATTTAAGATATTTTAGCTAGTCTTCTAGAAATGGGGTTTTTGGATCGGTAGTTCTTCCGGTTTGTAAAGTAGTGTTGTAAATAGGGTTCTAAAAAGATATATCTACTTAATATATCAAATATCTAGTACAGCCGAACTAGTAATTACACTGCATCTGTTTCATCTATGTTAACAAAAAGTGAATATGTTGTTTTATTTCAGATATTTAAGCCAAAACACGGCCGAGTGCCCGCTATCGGCTGTCCTCTAGTGTCCAGACTGAATATGGGTATACTGAAATCATCAGATGTGTGTGTGTGTGTGTGTGTGTGTGTGAAGGGGGCGACTTCATGAACACACACAAAATCTTGATCAGTTTGAAATAAATTACGGTGTTGTTTGCCTGGGTCCAGACTGATATCAGGCAATGGTTTTATAACAGTTAACACACTATTTTATACAGTCTATGGTAACGCATAGCGGACTGGCTGCGTCTGGCAACGGTGGCTGAGGATCATGGGTAATGTAGCCTTCACTATCCAAAACTGACAAAAATAACTGATTTCTCAGAATCGAAGGAGAAATAATTAAAACTGATGGCAATAACATTAACCCATCACATTGTTTAATAATCAAGGACACTTGTGTTGAGGTATGTGGAGGATGTCATTAAAAGACATGAGGAAAATACTTCCGGACAGCGGGTCCTCGGTTCTCCAATGGGAATGGGTTAATAATAGCCTACATATAATACATGATATATACAATGATAATAGAATTGTCGCTTTGTTGAAATAATTATGAAGTAATATATTAAGTATTGAAAGGATCTACCAGCCTTAGATGTTTGAAAAAAGCCAAAAGATTTACTTGTTTATCGTCCCAAATACACATTATAGATGTAAAGTTCAAACACATTATGTTGACTGTGGGCTCATGGGGATTCTACAGTAGTAACTGGTTGATCCCTCTCTTTGGCATTATCTTATCTTGTTCTTATAGGTCTTATTCCACAGACCAAGCATTCCACAGACCAAGCATGATAAATCTGTTTTCTGCTGGAGTCTCCCCCATCCTGGTTGCTGGTTCAACTTCCATAGTCACTTTTGGGAATAAAAAATTGTGATGTGGACCTTGGCATAAGCAGTTGTAAACAACACATACACATATCAAAATCTATTAAAGCTGCACAAAGAAATACCTGATGCTGTGGAATTAAATGACCAAAAATATATAGCGCTATATACAGTTACAGTTCATACAATAAGATCATATTATAATAGTATAATGCAGAGCTGAATAGAGTAGCCATAATCTTCTAATTAAACTACATACTTTGATTTTTTGATTAATGAAAAATAAGATTGCAAAAAAACACACTTGAAAGCTATTCAAATTCAGTCAGAGACAAGAGAAAAATAACATTTTGAAAAACAAGGCCTATCTTTTAATGTCCAAACATTCCTGTCATAGTCCTTCCAGACTGAAAAATTATCTCTCCACCTAACTAGAGTTAGGGGTGTTAGTCCTAATTTGATGGCACTCACCATTCAATGGAATAATCAAGACAGTGAGTGGTGAGGTCCCTTCCTAACTTCTTTACTTTTTATGTTGATTTAGTTGAAAGTAAAAAAAACATTGCATTAAACTAAAAACAAAACAGGGGACTGAGTCTGGGGTGCATGAAACCAAAGCCAAAGTTCAAAGCACAAAAAATGTTTGTATGCCCAAATCTATTTTTACTCCTTTTATTTAGTTTTCTTCATGAGACCTGAGCACAGGGAAAACAATGCACAGATGTCTCAGCTATTTCTTCTTTAGTGTGCACACTGAGGAAGGCATAACCGAAACTATGTTCATTTGGTTAAAAAGGAATGTTTTACTAATACTGGGTGCACAAACCTTTTTTATGCTATGTTAATTTAGTTACAAATTAATGTTATACTAATACATAAAATCATGTTTTTAACAAACGGGTATACAATACCCGTAAGTTAGATGCTCTGCCTTCACTGAATTAAAATATGGTGGTTACAAAAATATAGCTTACCACATTGCATAAAATGCAGTAATCAGGCAGTGATCTGTACTTCACGCATTAACTAAATTGAGAATTCAGGATTGTCTTGCACAATGAAACAAGGATGAATGCTGGAATGCTGGAGATGTCAATTATGTAACAGCAATATAGCAATGTGTATGTAAATGTAAAGATCAGGGATTATTTACTTACTATTTTGTGATAACTGTCTGAAAGACAAAAACCTACCAGTAGATTTGTTGCATCATATACTTTGTTGACACTGCAGTTTTTTTCTGCCTGTCTTTCCAGTCGTGGGCAACTTTTTTCTTCTGTTTCTCAAGCTTTTGCTTGTAAGGCTGCTTAGCACCACAGTGCTGACACGTCTGGCTGGCTACCCCAGTTTTTTCATTACAAACGTGGCATTCTTTTTGAGTAGGCATCTGGAGGAAGAAACATAAATAATGATTAAAACACTGCATACTGAGCTATCAGGGGATAAGAACTTAATTTTCTTATACTATGTTGACAGGCTTTCAAAGAAAACTGCTACAGTAGTTAGATCTTTGAAAGGATGTGCCTTCCCAGTATTTTGTTTGTGGTGCTAAACCAAAGTCATATAATTCCAACGTTGAATATCCAAAGCGGTACAACAAGTAGCAGTTTTCCAACGTTGAATACCCAAAGGTAAAAGGTACCTTTGGGTCATTACAGAACACCTGTATTTGTGGTAGTCTTCTAGAGAAAGAGGGCTCTAGAAGAGGTCCGAGATCAAATGTAAAAATAAATGCTTGTTATAGAATTAACAAATGCCTATTAAGAATAATATGCGTGAGGTGATATTCTAGCAAATAAATTCATCCTAAAAGCATGCACACATAGGACCACCCTCACCTGTCAATATCTGGTCAATCAATTAGTTGATGCTCCAGCATCACAGAATCAACACCAAAAAATCAAACGTCCTATCAAAACGTGTCACCTTATACAAAACCAGTACCGTGTTTGGTGAATAAAGTAACGTTAACGTTATGTGATGCATTATAACAACGTTTGCAGTGGCCGAAAATCGACATCAGGTTACAAAAACCGATGGGTGTTCAACTAAAATGTAGTTGAACACCTGTTTTGTCTGTCCTCTACCTTTTGTCTTTTCTATTCCTGGCTTTTTACCTGTGTGTCTTGACGTCATCTAAAATCCATATATTTTTAGCAAACCATTTTGTGTAATTAGGAGGGTTTAAAAGCACATAACGTTAGACACCGTTATCTATATTAAGCTAACGTAACGTCTTGGCGGTCCTTGGAAATTATAAAACTTTCCCTGTACGTTAACAATAAGCGATCTCATTCGATTAGCTATCGTGAAAACAGATGTTAAGAAAAGCATAGTTTAATGTCACATAACTTACCAGTCATATAATGTCCATGCTAGTTAAGTTAGCTAACGTTAGCTCTTATAAGGTTATTCCTATCCTAGGTAAACATGACGTTACTAGTAATCTTAGTTACTAACATTATAACTTTGCTAGACGGCGAAACAACACAAAACCCACAGACTAAATATTCTATTGTTCTCAAATTGTTTTTAATCACCATTTACTGACTACTTACCTTTATTAGCCTATCTATCAGGCGTTGAAAAAAGGGTGTCATAAAAGTATTTGTGGCATATCTCCTGCCACCAGTAGGGGCGCTAATTTGGGAAACGCTCCTGTGGGTCTTATTAGAGGGTAGGAACCAACGACCTATGTGATCGTTTGGGTCGGAGGACTTGTTGGATTCTCTAGTTCAGGAGGTAGAACCACTGATACATCTGGCTGTTTGCAAACCATCTATGGTTTACACAGAAAATATCATTGTCAGACACTTCATGTTCTATATAGCCTGTTTGTGAAGAGATGATCATATACGCTTGGGGAAAAAAGGAAAAAAATCCATGGTCTGTGGCATTGACAGGGCTGTAATAACTTCATCCAATCGATTTTAGCGGCCGAAGAAATTGTATGGACAAACCTGTCAATCAATCTGACCTTACCTGCCCACCCTGCGCTGACTCCACCCATCGCTCACTCATGGAGTGAGCTCATTGTTTACGGACAAGAATGGCAGAGAAAGTACAGACACACTTTTCATTACCAGCTGTACCTACAGCAGCTTGCACTGCCAAACAGAGCAAGAAATGAAAGACCGAACTCGAGAGGGCTACAAACAAAAAGAAGTTGGATAGCTCAAGAGGTGAAACAAGAGTCAACATTGGAGTGGCTGTTCAACGATGGCGACAATTGACGGAGTCGAAGGCCTGAAAATGGACGCCATGGTATCTGTATCTCTGTTGGACAGGTAATGAGATGGTTTGTTTTGGTTGCGGAAATGTATTATTACTCTGCATTATGTAGTCAACGTAGCTAACGTTAGCTCCTTATGTCTGTGTCGGATGAATTAGCCCAACGCTAACATCATTAGCCTCGTCAGCTTGTAGCTGACGTTAGCTTTTTTTTTTTTTACAGCAACAGTCCTGTTTTGTCTTTGAGAGAATCAATGATTTTTTTATGCCCAATAAACAAATTCAGATGTAACTTTATGTCCCGTAAACACATTGAAATGTACTGTTATGTCCTATAAATACAGATGATGACTTTTCTGTCACAGGCCATAATCTAGACATCCACTGACATCCAGAATTAGTTGAGAAAAGACGTTCTTACTGGCTATGATCTGGACGTCCACGGACAGCCAGAATTAGTCGACAAACGACATATAAACGTCTATACAACGTCCAGAAAAGACTTAAAAAAAGAAAAGACGCTCTCCAGAGGACGTCTTTTAGACGTCTTGGATGTCCATAAATGACGTCTAAAAGACATGATCTAGACAACTTTTTGCTCACTGGGTGACCTGTGTTTATAATCAGTCAAGAAACCTCTGGACATCCTTCCTGTATATAGTTGTTTATGCTTATTGTACTGTAAATTGTCTAAATCTGCCTTTCTCAAACTATGGTACGTGGGCTTCCTCTAGTGGTACACAGAGGAATCTCCGAAATAGCCTGCTTTTAAAAAAATTCAATAAAATTAATTTAAAAATGTATAATACTATCAAAATGCTATGACAAATGAAATGAAAACACCGTAACCATGAGATAAATGAAAATGGGTTTAAAATAAGTTTAGCCTTAACTGTATTTTTTTTTTGTTTGATACGCCGGTCAGCCTTCTACGTAGTTGGGTTGTGACGCGCGTGCCAAGCCGTTACAAGGTGAAGAAAAAGATTGTAGGCAGAGGAAGCTAAAAAGAGTTTAAAACAATGCCGTCGTGACTCCAAACAGGATCTCTTCGGAAGAGAAGTCTGGATCAGGAGGATAATAATGTTACGGCATGGCAGAAAAGGCAGTGGATGACAGTGATCACAGCAGCATCCCTGAAGTATCCACAGCACCACCAGCTGCAAACAGCAGAAAAACTGTAAGAAAATATAACGCAGGTTACATTAAATTTGGATTCAGCTGGAGCGGGATGGAGGAAGAGCCCAGGCCCCAGTGTGTGGTATGTGGTGATGTTTTGAGTATTGAGAGCATGAAACCATCTCAAACGGTATCTCACCACACACGCAGCGCTGACAGAAAAACTAGTTTTTTTGAAGAAAGCGGGATGAACTGAAGCAGTCCAAGTCCACCATTCAATCTTGTGTTACACCCTTAACTAAAGCACAGGAAGCCTCATATCGTGCTGGTCTCCGCATAGCGAAAGCAGGTAAACCACACACAATTGGCGAACAACTATGTGTGTGTGTGTGTGTGTGTGTGTGTGTGTGTGTTTGAATTAAATGTGACTCTACAGGGACTTACAGTTGTTATTGTTAATGTTCTCACTTGCTCTGTGTGCGTACGGTACTGTATGTGTGTGAGGGGTTGCCCCTGCATTATAGTTGTGTGAAAGAGTTTAATATGGCGTGATATTTGTGCCACATTTGTGAAGGAAAAATGGGAAAGAAAAATATAATTTGCAAGCACATAAATTATATTTTGAAGAGTATATATATATATATATATATATATATATATATATATATATATATATATATATATATACATATTAGAAAATATGTTTTTGTTTGCTCAAATGAAATTATGTTTTGCTCGCGTATAATTTCTCTTCAAAATATAATTTATGTGCATACAAGATATATTCTTCTGTGCTCAAAATCTCCCATTGCTCCTTCACGAATGTGGCACAAATATCACGCCACAGTTAAGTGCCAGTTCTAGTGCTACTCCTTTTGCATAGTGTGATTGTGGCTGACAAGTCAACAATAAATAATATTCCTATTGGGAATAACTTTGGCTCCTGTTTGAACTACATTTAGCTAAATACGGTTGCCTAATTCTACTACTGTATTTTTACATGGGTCACAGGGTGTAAAAGGTTTGAGAACCAGTTTCAATCATTTAGACTCTAAACGACAGAAGATATACTATTTTTGTAGCCTTATTTATTTAAATGTGTTCCAAAAAATTTGATAAACAAGAGTCTTACCTAATTCAGTTGTTATTATTAGTGCATCATGTAAGGTGTAAGAACTGTAATGGGTCGGTTGTTTATGCTGGAAGTGTAAAGAAAAGGCATTTATCATTTTCAAGACTTTATTCAAACAAGTTAGAGATAATGCAAAACAAGGAATAGTTCCAGCAATTGATGTGATTGCTCCAAACATAGTCCTCGAATTCTGGCCTGTAAAGCAATAGATGAGCAACATGATTAGATATTTTTATGGAACAGACACTGTCCTCAGCATACTGTGAACATATACACTTTCAATGGTGAATACTTTAGACATTCCTGGACAAAACTGTATGTCCAAGTTTATATGACATGTTTTTTTCATTTTATCTATTCATGCTTTTGACTTTAAGTACCAGCCCTTTTTTTTTTTTCATTTTTCAACGTACTGTGTTTATTGTTATGCACCAAAACACAAATTCAAATGGTGAAAAACTACTTGTCAAGAATTGTGATTCTGATTAGGGCACTTGTGTGTGTCCAAGTTACATGCCTGGTCAATATACTGTACAAACAAAGTTATAGGTGGTGTTTATCAGAAAAAAGCATGTTCTACTTTAGATTCTTGCTCATATGCAATCATTTGAGCTTGAAGATCTTCTACTGTATGTCATCTTTTCTGAGAACATTTGCTCCTTGACTTGTCGCACTCCCACATCCACGGCCTCTGCCTCCACTTGGCTCTGGCGTGTCTTCATCATCAGAGTCAACGATGCTCTCATCGTGGAAGCTCTGACATGTGAAACATCATATCATCATGAGTCCAATACAATATTCATGTTCATCTGTGGCTGTGTCCAAATTCAGGGGCTGCAGCCCACGAAGGGCGCATTTGAAGGCCAATTACGTCACAACGCTGCGCGAAGGCTGTCCAAATTCGAAGGCTGCTCCACATGCAGCCCACAAATGCAGCCTTCCCCACCCTCGTTTAGGAGGACGCACCGCTACTGTCCTTCGCGGCCTCACATATCCCAAGATCCTTTGCGCACCGCTGCTCAGTCCCGAAACAGAAGAGGAAGCAAGAGAAAATGGCGACATCAAGTGGCGCAGACATGACATTTAAATTTAAGTAATGGGTTTATACTCGGTTTTTACTCATTTGAACATCCAACACCAGATATGTTAAACTTCAAGGGACTATAAAACCTCCAAAGTTCATCTTTCAGTTAAAATACGTGAAGCTGGTAATGCTATGGTAAACATAGTTGTTATTCACCAATGGGTTAATGTTTATTTTGTAATGTTGATAATTCAATTCAGATTTGACACATTGTACACACACAAATAAATGTACACGTTTGATAGATTTGAACCAAAACAGACTTTAATGCATGAACACCTGGTGACGCAACCAGGAAATACTCCGAAGGCTAGACCGTCCCATTTAACAACGGTGGACGTGGCCTTCAAGGTCTCTCCGAAGGACCCGGCCCTCGTGGGCCGCAAAGGCCGCGTCCTTGAAGGCTGCAGCCCCTGAATTTGGACACAGCCTGTGAATCACTGAGGGTAACAAAAAAAACATGTAGCAGTCCCACCACTAATCTTGATGCTTTAGCTTTGCCATATCTAATGTTACCATAGCCAGCTGCTGCTAGCTAACCAACAATAAGTTACAACATCAAAATACACATTCAAAACAATTTCTGAATGCTAACAAAGCTAGCTTGACAGCTATCAGTACTAGCAATGGCTATGTTGGTTGTTTACATTCAATATGATAATATCAGGTGTTCACAGGTGAATGAGACACGAGGTAGTTATTTGTAGTTAGATGTTGTGATAAAAATGATGCACTGATACACCTCTTCCCACCGCTCTTGAGGACTCAGACTCCTTCGGTGGTATTCGGCAGTTGTCGGACAGTGCGTGTTCATGGTTTGGGGGGAGTGGCTTTGGAGAGAGCCTGAAGTGCAGGGGGCAGGGCTTACTGTCTGGATACTTTCAAAATCTAGCCTGGTCTTGACGGTTTTTCCAACTTACCGACCCCAGCTTTAACACATACACGACAGCATATTCAATCAGACTAGAGACATTAATTACATACTCTGTATCACCGACAGTTTGAACGACCTTCTGCTCCTTACGCTTTTTGGGCAATGAAGACTTGATTCCAGGGGCTTTACAAGAATGCAGACTTCTGACTCTGAATTTTGGTTCTTGGAAATCTATACAAAAACACAAGAGATAGATAGTGGGTTATAGTTAAGGAATGTTTTAAGTAACCGGAAAGTAACCGGAGGATTTCTAGTTTGTTAAGTATAAAAACAGTGTTTTACCGTCCGCGTCTTTTTGGTACTCCTCAATAGCCCTCAGTGCCTTTTCATAGAGTGAGGATGATACCTTCTGGGGCTGATCTGGTGTATACAAAGATCCGTTCACTGTCCTAGGCCTATGCAAGGAAACCAGAAAAAAACAAAAAACCTATCAACACATACGCCGTAATATATTCAACTGGACAAGTAAAATAAATAATTAAATAAAATAAAAATTCACTACATACTCTGTATATAGGGAAGTTTGGGCTGCCTTCTCTTCCTCGTGCTTTTTCCACTCTGCCCAGAGGACTTTAAGAGAAAGTGATCTACGGTATCTGGGCTGTTGTGTTTCTTCTTGAAAATCTATACAAAAACACACAAGAGATAGATAGTGTGGTTATAATTACGGGATGTCTAAAGTAATAGGTATTGAGAATTTGTAGGTCACTAAGTAGAAACAATACACACCAGTTGCAAAACAGCCCTTTTTTGTAGAGGCATTTCTATACCTCTGGTAGATTGCAGTGATAGTAAAAAAGGCATAGAAACACTTTAATTTCATACACAGATCAAATGTCCACGTAAAAACAGAAAAATACAGAAGTAGCAAACATCAACCTTTGTTACTAATACCAGTGTTTTCATCACCATTCACCACATCAAGTCCCCATTGGTTATCTAATAAGTAAAACCTTTAAAAACAGGATGCAAGCAATATTTACTACATTGTTATGCACAACCCCATTAAAATAGGACAACAAAAACACTCACTATTCACTATTCCAAAAAGTAAAAGATATAAAAAGCACAACGAACGCACGAGCACTGGCCAAACACTTTACAGCATTCTTATATATACCTCTACACACCCATAAGGTGGGGCATGACATATCACAAGGTAGGTGTAACCCTGTATTGAAATGGAGGAAAATGGGTATTAAGAAATAAAAGTGAAAAAAACTTAATCTAACCATCACTCTTTAACTCAACAGTAAATGTGTCCTATAAAACACAGAAACGCTAAAAATCATCAAAAGTATATAAACAGCCTTTGCATAGGTACCAAACACTCTCAAGACACATTGAATTATTTGTCTACATAGAAGCCAGGGAGGGGCATATCTTCACACATAGCTTGAGATGAATAGTAACTAGGGGCCTGGGTATCCGGTTCCGGTGTGATGGCGGCAGAGTGACGCCGACTGTTCTCTCCGAGCGTCCATAAATGGATTAAATACCCTAATGCGAGAGGTTTTTTTCAATGCACCGCCATGAGTAAATGAGCAATACCTGAGAATTAATAAGAGGAAAGCACAAAGCATTGCACAACTGATGCGCACTAGGAGAGTCGCCTCACGTGAACGCCAAACAATGAGCCAACTTTCCGACACTGCTCTTGACTGCAAAGACTGAATCACTTGCAAAATTCATTGAAACTGTGCTGTCCAAGCACTTTCAAGAAGCGGATGATGTTGCTAAAGAACGATTTAGTCGGCTAGAGAAAAAAGTGGACACAATGCAGTCTACTCTGAATTGCCAAGCTGAGCAGCTAAAATCACTGCACACCGCTGTGGGGAAGATTGAATCCTGTATGCAGAAGCTCGAGACAGATTGTGCGCAAAATCAGACCAAGCTGGCCAAATATGAGGACATACTTGTCCAGATTGAAGACCATGCACATAGAGATAATATACTCTTGATAAATCTCAACGAGGGAATCAAGATATCTAACACCAGGTAATATTTGTTTGCCAATCTCTCAAAATGGTTCCCTGCGCTGGCTGATCAACCTCCAGAAATAATGCATCTCTTGGCGCACCAACCCTGTCCGCACAGGGTTGGTGCGCCGAGAGATGCTTCTTCAAAACCTCGACCACTAATCCTGAAGTGTTTGAGATTCACTGACCGGGACAGAATCCTCAACGAGTCTAGAAGACATCCAGTCACGGTAGCTGGTCATCAGAAAAAATTTGCGCCAGACTACAGCGAGGCTACATCCAAAAAGCGCAAGACCTACTACCCGGTCCTAAACAGGGCGCGTCAGGCCGGCTTCCAGGCTTTCTTGCTTTACCCAGCGAGGATCTCTCTAAACCGGGGCAGTGAGCGCTACATGTTCGAGGATGTTGCCAAAGCCTCAGCGTTTCTGGATTCCGAGGCCGCAAAAGGATCAACTGGTGTGGAGTAAAACCTGAATAAAAGGGACCGGGCGACGTGCGCCTTGACGCAGCGGTAAGACTGTTGCTCGATTTCTCGCTTAAACTACTGGCCTGACCTAATTTTGTCACACTAAGTGTAGACAACAATAAGGCGGAATAACTATAGACAATACACAAAGGTCAGCATTTTGTTTTGTTTCTTTCTTTCTTTCCCGCTGATTTCTTTCCCCCTCCTTTTTTTCCCTCTTTTTTTTTTCTTTTTCTTTTCTTCTTTCTTTATTTATATATTTGGGAAGCATTAGGTGACAGTGACTCTTATCATGGACAACCGAGGAGAACAGATTATGGGCGATATCCCTATGGACACCTTTGTGTTTGTTTTTTGTTTGTTTGTTTTTTCTCTGTTTTTTTCTTTAATGTGTATTTGTTTGTTAGTTTTTTTGTCCTATGTGTGGCACCTTCTATGTATGTGTGGGAGTGGGTGCGAGGGAGGACGGGAGGGGAAAAGAGAGGAGGGAGGGATAGGTGGGAGAATGGAAACTAAGAAGGCTGTTTTTTGTTGTATCCATATGTTTTTGACAATGAAAAGAAGAAATATATACTATCTTGTGTTACACTTGATCTTTAGGTTAGTTTAATGAATAGCACAAAATTAAGAATTATATCCTGGAATGTGAACGGAGCAAATAACCAGGTTAAACGTGGTAAAATATCAAAGCATTTAAAAAGATTCTCCCCAGATATCATCTGTCTCTAAGAAACACATGTAAGAACAGAGAAACTTGGTCTTTTAAAAAGAGAATGGGTAGGTGAGGTACTTGGTGCTGGACAATCTTCAAAGAGAGCTGGTGTTGCTGTTTTATTTAATAAGAAATTAAACCACATAGTCAATAATGTATTAAGTGACCCTTTCGGGAGATATATTCTTATTAATGTTTCTGTGGAATCAAACAACTTTACTCTAGTAAATGTATATGCACCTAATGAAGACTGTCCAGGTTTCTTCAGCGCAGTTGAGAGTAAATTAGTAGATTTTTGTGACTCAACAATTATATGGGGGGGAGATCTAAATTTAACATTAAATCCACAGGTTGACAAGAGCGGGAAGATAAACCAACCGAAAAAATGTATGTATGTATTTACGTTATTCAAGTTAATGCATGCTGTTAGGCTTGTTGATATCTGGAGAACACTACACAGTGATGTAAGAGATTATACTTTTTACTCCCACAGGCATCAAGCCTTCTCAAGAATTGATTTGTTCCTAATTTTTCAAGATATTGTTAAAAATGTGACACAAAGCTTAATACATCCAATAGTGATATCTGATCATAGTCCTATTCAGATTGACCTTGAATTAAAATCAGCACCAGTGTGTTTTAAACAGTGGAAGGTCAGTGATTCTCTGTTCAGAGATCCAGAAATTAAGAAACAAATAAATGAATACATTCATACATTTATGGATATTAACAAAAACTCCATAAATGATTTGCCAATGATAGGGGAAACATTAAAATGTTGCCTCAGAGGGGAGCTAATTAAGATCGGTAGCTTCAAGAAGAAGATACAGCAGCAAGAGGAAAGCAAATTGTTAACAAAAATTAAGCTGTTACAAAGTTCACTGTCAAACGAATACAAGAATGAAATATGGACAGAACTGTGCAAACTAAAAATGAAATATGATGACATTATAAGAGAAAAAATTGAATATAAACTAAAGAGAGCAAAATTAAATGATTATGAAAGTGGGGAAAAGGAAGGAAAGCTGTTAGCCTCAAGACTGAAAAAACAGATGACAAAAAATAAAATTTCTAGTATCAGATTACTAAATGACTCGATATCCTCCGATCCAGATCAAATAAACAAAACTTTTACTAAATTTTACAAAAACCTTTATGAGTCTGAAGGTGATGATAACCCTGAGTCACTAGAAAAGTTTTTTTAATAATGTAAAGCTTCCCTTCTTAACAGAAGAGGAAAAACACACATTAGAGCAGCCCATAACTCTATCTGAAATAAATCAGGCCATAAATTCTTTTGCTAAAAATAAATCTCCGGGGCCTGATGGTTATAATGCAGAGTTCTATCAGGAGTTCAGTGGGGATCTATCACCCCTCCTTTTGCAGATGTATCAAGCATCATATGAAAACGTCAGTTTCTCACCGTTATTTAATCATTCACATATTAAATTAATCCATAAAAAAGGTAAAGATCCTCTCTTGTGCAAGAACTATCGTCCAATATCTCTAGCCAACCTGGATAATAAAATCCTGGCTAAAGTTCTTGCAGCAAGGTTATTTAAGGTAATTGGAAAGCTGATACATAGTGACCAAACTGGTTTCATGAAGAAACGATACTCATCTGATAATAC